>NC_048894.1:130816047-130829325 GCF_011077185.1 Oxyura jamaicensis | reverse complement strand
CCTTCCTCCCTTCCCTCCCCTCCCTCCCTTTCTCCCTCTCCTCCTTCCTTCCCTCCTTCCCTCCTTCCCTCCTCCATTTTCCATTGTAATAAAATATCTCCCTTTTTGCTTTTTTTGTATTTTTTTGTTCCTCTGGACTTCTATTCTATTCTTATATTCCCGCATTATTATTATTATTATTTCATCTAAAATGTTTAATCCCCCTCATCTTCTTTTGGAAACATTCTCCTAAACATAATTTTCCCATTTTCCCTCTTCTAGAGAGCATTCCACTTTGTACATAGGTGAGACTACAGATATTTAGTACTGAGGAACAGTTCAACATTAACCCAGAACATAAATGACCTCAATATATATTGTTTTCTTAGAAATAGTAATGGTATTTTTGGATACCATGTAACAGACAGTAAATAAAAGGGAAAGGCAAACAGAATAACCAAAAGAGAAAAAACTTATCTCATGTTCTGTTGGTTTTCTCGATGATGAATCACATTGTTGCTGATGTAATTAAGGTCATAGAGGGGAAAAGGAATTTATTGATTCATTTTATTATTATTATTATTATTATTTTCCAAATATATTAGTATATCTCTGTGTGATCTATATATATTTGTGTATGTGTGGAAGTAGAAATGGAGTAGAATGAAAAAGGTCAGGAAACTAGAGACCAAAGAACAATTTTTTGGATTACAGATGAATAGAAAAACATAATCTGGAACCTTTAAACACTGAGCAATGACACAAAAACACTAAGAAATGCAGTAACTGTAACAGGCCAGCATCTATTACTGTGACTTCATAATCTCTTCAGAGATTCTTAATTCTTATGGTTTTGGGTAAATTACTGGAAGAGAAGTGTATTAGTAATACCGCTTTGAAATTAAAGGATATAGATTTTCAGCATCTTCCATATAAAGATTCACAGCTTTCCATATGAGCTATTGCCCCCCCAGATCCCTGCTCTCTCTGGGGACTACTTGGACAGCCTCAACACAGGTAGTCCCCTGACTACTGCTTGTGACCAAAGTTTAAATAATTATCAAGTGTGTGCAGTCCTCCCACACTTTTCATGTATGTGCAACTCTTGAGTGACTGAATGACAGTTACAAAATTACTTTAGTCTTGGTAGTGTTGTTGGTTTCATGTTAACTGTGCAAAATGCTTCCACTATTTCCTCTTTTTCTATTTTTCATTCCACTGAAATAAAATTTTCTGAGTTATCTGTCTTCAAAACCAGATGGGAACAGTAGGAAAAATGTCTGCTCCTTCTGTTGGTGTTATCTGATAATTAGGATGAGGAGAAGTGTTATGGTATTTGTTGTACAAGAGATGACGTGTCTACATTCTCCTTTGTGGGTTATAACCTAGTGTCTAAAAAAAAGCTCTAGCCATGAATTGAAAGAACCCACATGTTTTGGAAGTAGACTGATTAATTAAGAAAAGGAATTTAATTTTAACTACCTCACATCTTCAGAATGGGATCCCTCAAACTGTTGCCTGAGTACAGGATTTCTACATATCTTCTGTAAAATGGACTTATGGGAAAGAAAACCCTATAGAGCAAGCATTTTTAAAGATGAAATATGGGTGATAAATTCCAGTTATTAGAGATTTCTCAGAGCAATTCTGTCAGACGAAAATTAAGGAAATTTATTTTTTGAATTTTGGGAGCACTTCATAAAGCTCAGTACACCAAAATTCCTTCATCTGTTCTAGAAATATTCCTGATTCAAATGGTACTGAGATTAGGCTGTGATTTCAATAAATATATATATATATATTCTGTATTTGCTATAAATGTATACTGTTGAGAAACAGGACCTCAGTGAGGAAGACAGTAGTTCATTCAGATCTTTAGTCTCTTTACTGAGAATGTCAAAAAATGCAGCAATTAGTGCCAATTGTACTTGTACCTCTTCTTCTCCCAAGACAGAAAACTATTCATCATATAATAAATACATACAATGGATTCATTCTACATACAGCTCTCTCTGTGCTTTCCACCTAAATTTATAATGTTTACAGAAAACAGCCAATCTTGAGGAAAAAAAAAAAAAAAAAAGAAAAAAGAAAAAAGAGTGAAAAGGTCAACAGTCCAAAAGTCCACAGTTTCTGTTGTACTCGTTAAAAAAACATTTACACAAAAGAAAGATAAATAAATTGAATCTCAGCTGACAATCAGATGTATAAAACACATGCATTTTCAAAGCCAATCACAAGGAAGAGCTAATGCCTTCTTATCCAGAAGTAGCCCTATTCTCTGCACCTGGCAGTAGAGTTCTTACCAGCATCAGAAAAAATCAGCTCTGTTTCTTACCCTCTTTCCCTGTCCCTCCTGAATTTAACAATGTGCAACATATTTTTAAATGACACTTGACAAAAAGAACAAATATTTTTAAACCTTCAAAGAATTTATCAGCTGTTGTGATGGATTTTCTAACATTGCATGTTTTAAATTAAAGTCTAGATGTTATTTCTACATACAGTTGCAGTTAGCTACAAATAAGAAGTAATTCAAAAAATTGCCACTGTGTAAGGTGGTTACAAAATAATTATGATCTATCTTGACAGTATAATAGTATTAAAGGTTTTGTAAGACACTGCAATGGCTCTATCCTACAAAATGAGTTTTGAATATTAGGGCTCAGACTGATGATCAATTACAAATCTGCATGCAGTATTATCTGGAATTTATCAGGGGCTAAACTTACACATGCAGATAGTTACCAGGAATCAGCTTCCATGAAATAACTACTTGAATAGTTAGGAACTGGATTATCAATCTAATCATCTAGAAATTATCCCTTGTTGAAGGGATAATTGTACTTCATTATTATTAAAAACAACCCCTAAATATGGAGAGCAAATGTGTATCATTTTAAAATTGTTGGCAGGTGACTCTTCTTACTGTGCAAGTGAATGAGCAATGGCACAGGTTGCCCAGAGAGGGTCTCCTTGGAAATCTTCAGAAGCTGTCTGGACATGGTCCCGGGCAACTTAGTTTAAGTATCATTGGGTTGGACCAGATAACTTCCAGACATCTCTTCCAACCTCAACCATTCTGTGATTCTGTGATTTTAAATGTTTTTCCTTTTTTCACATATTGTACATCCTTTGTTCACCTGATCATATAGTGGGATGAACTTAATACAAGGGGGCTCTCATTTTTGCAGTACCTTTTTTTTTTTTTTTTTTTTTCCTACTTCTTGACCTGCTTGGTCTGTCTAGGTCTGACTCTTTCAAAGACGTCCACGTGAAGTTAATTTGATGCATTGTTAGCACTCTTCACTTTGATGGAACTGGTTTCTAACCTAAAAACAAATTAATGTTTTAACAGAACAGTTGTCTCTGATGGCAAATTCTTTCAGGCAAGAATTCTTCTGGTTATTTGCACAAATTCTTTTTTATTCTAACCCTATAGGAGCATAGGAGGGGAAAAAACAAACAAACAAACAAACAAACAAAAAACTCCAGACAATTTTCTATCTCGCTCAAT
Source organism: Oxyura jamaicensis (assembly GCF_011077185.1). Taxonomy (NCBI): domain Eukaryota; kingdom Metazoa; phylum Chordata; class Aves; order Anseriformes; family Anatidae; genus Oxyura; species Oxyura jamaicensis. The sequence continues at coordinate 130,825,829 of NC_048894.1, read as the reverse complement.
AAGGTGGAATAAGGACACAAAACTGTAGAAGTGTGGAAATAATACAGTTGGGGAGAAGTATGCTCTGCTCCTACAGATTAACACTCAGCCTTCAGAACTATTAAGAGAGATTTCAGCATTTCCTAAGGATTTTGTTTTAACCTCTAAGAGACAAAGAAAGACATTATGTATCTTAAATTCAATTTTGTATTCTAGGCCAAAATCAAATCACTGAATTCAGGTACTTGTATATGAATAGATCACATACTCCATGAATTTTTACTCCTGATTGCTACCATTAGAGATCTACATTAAAGAAGTTGCTGCTATTTCAGTGCAAAATTATTTCCTCCTTTAGTACAGGTAGTGAAGGAACATGGGGGTGTTGATTTCACACCAGGAATTAGCTCCGCTCCACCATGCTGCTCTCTAGCTTTTCCTCCTTAAAAGGACAGGGGAGAAAATAGCATGAAAAAAAAGTTTTGTAGGTAGGAATAAAGACAGGGAGATCACTCACCAATTACTGTCATGGGCAAAACAGGGAGATTAATGTAATTTATTGTGGAGATCTGCTCCACCATGGTACCCCATGGGCTGCAGGAGGACAGCCTTCTTCACCATGAGCCTCTCCACAGGCTGCAGGGGAACATTGGCTCTGGTTCCTGGAGCACCTCCTGCCCTCCTTCTGCATTGACCTTGGTCTCTGCAGGCCTGTTTCTCTCACATTTTCTCATTCTTCTCTCCCAGCTGCTGTTGTACATCAGTTATTTTATTTTATTTTATTTTATTTTGTTTTATTTTATTTTATTTAAATTAAATTAAATTAAATTAAATTAAATTAAAATAATTTTATTTTTTCCCTTTCTTCAATCTTCTCTCCCAGAGGCCCAATCAGTGTCACTCACTGGCTTGGCTCTGACCAGCAGCAGGTCCCTTTGGAGATGGCTGGCTCTGATCTGACACGGGGCAGCTGCTGGGCTCTGCTCACAAGACCCCTGCAGTTCCCCTCACTACCAAAACATTGCCATATAAACCTAATACAATGGGGTTTTCTTCCTTGCTGTGTCCTCTGCACAGAAAGAAGGATAAATGCAATTTCATTTACTGAAGGAGTACAGGAGGTGTTGTCTCCTTGCATTTGAGAGACAAACCACAACAGTGAGAGGTGAGGTCTGCTTGTCTCTGTATCTATCTGCTTTCTGAGACAGGGGGAACAATGCACCATTTTATGAATCACTTTTTCTTTGTGGGATCTCTTAAGGGAAGGTTGTAGCCCAGCGCATGCATCAAGAGCTCAGGTAAAGTGTGTCAGTCTCAGTCTAAGTTTCCTTCCTCTACCAAAAGAATGGAAACAGTGGAAAAACACTAGAAAGTCAATATCTTAGGCCTGGCAAAATGAAAATATAATTAGCCCCTCCAGGCAGTATAGTGAAAATGTGGAAACAAATCTTTGTCACAGAAGGGAGATAAATGAAATGCTGGTTTGCAGGACTAAGTAATCTGTAAGCAACCAAAAGTAATTTAGATTGTTATTTTTACCAATTCTGGCTGCAAGAGGCATTAAGGGCACCAATATGTTAGTCTGAGGCAGAATCAGCACTTCTTCTGCAAATGCTATGTTTTAAAGGTCTGATTGTTGCAGTTGTTAGTGTGGGTTAAAACTTCAGATACAGGTCTCAACATGATAACTCATACCCAGAAAAAATGAATCCCCACATTACTGTGGGACTAGAAGGAGCATCTCTCCGACTCTGTACCAAGAAGGTGTATGTTTGCTTAGGCCCTTCCTCAGGGCATATTGCTCTTGCCTCTGGTAAAATCTTTCTTTGGGGTGGAGTTGTGAAAGGCAAAAGTAGCACAGAGGTGGGGACTAATTTTTACATTTTCAATCATTATGATTTTAGAAAAATAATTCATGTACATTACAGGAAAACTTCTGGGAAGTTCTGTGAAGAGACTAAATCTCCTCAAATTAGAATTCCTGAGAGGAATACAGTTTATCAGTAAAGTCACATACAGTGACTATGTGAAGGTAACATGCATTTACAACATGGCCACCAACCTTCTCATCTGGAGACAAACCGAAATCTAAAACATATTTCCTCCTAGGTCCTCATCCACAACTATCTTAAAGTTGCCAACAAATTCTTAAAATCATGGCACAAGCTACAAAATACAGATTAATTATTTTGAGGTAATTACTATTAATATAGTTCTTACTACTAACACAACCATTTTCTTTTATATGCTTCCTGTTTTTTTTTGTTTGTTTGTTTGTTTTTGTTTTTGTTTTTTTTTTTTAATCTTAAAAGTTGAGAGTTTCAGTTAATCACTTCATTACAGGAGTGAAGACATCAAAATAATTGCTCCATAATATGAGATGCATAGTGGAATAGTGAGAGGTAATAACTGAAGTGACTGAATTTGGTAATGAATTAGGCCATTTCAAAGTATGTAAAACATGAGGAGCATCTCCTCATCCTAGCCCATGCCCCGCATTCTCCCCAAATTTGATCTCACTTCACTTAGTTTTCAATGATTTTGTGCTGATAGAAAGTGGAAATGGCAAGCAATTAATTTAAAATGTGCTTAGACAAGCCATAGTTACTATGCTAGAAAAACTGGGACTTATCCCAATCTTGCATAAGCCGATATGTTGTTTCTGTGTTCATAATGGATACACTTTGTTCACTATTTTTAATTTAGACTTCAGAACCTGTAGCAGTTTTTTGATCTGCAATTATTACAGCAATATGGAAGCTAGTGATGATTACCTGGTAGAATTAACTACCATTAACTACCATTAACTAGACATTAATTAAAATGGCTATTTTGCACTGGCATCTTTTATCTGCAGTTCTGCAGTTTATGTTCTTGGTAGCATGAAATATATGGTGTTGTGAACCAAAAAAAAAAAAAAAAAAAAAAAAAAGGAGAATGAAGAGAAGTGATACAGTTCTGAAGAACAATGAAATGGTAATGAAATATTAGGAAATAGGAAAGTTTTAAAGGAGGAAGCTAAACATAAAATAGTAAATGAAAAGTGAACTTCAAACTCAGAAGTAAAATACGGATACTTACCTTTAGTATATATACATAATGAACTACATTTTTAAAAAGAATGTTGCATTTTTAGAATATCCCACTTTAACGAACATGTTTTTAAAAAGACGATTTAATTACTTTACTATGGACCCTATATAACTATTCACATGGCTATGCAACTATGGAGTTAATAGCTGTAATAGGTAAATCATTGTAATTATGATCTATAATTAAGCTAAAATATATTTTTATCTTTGACAATTTTTTCCCTGTTACTAAAGAACCAATTCATTTTTATTTTAAAATAAACTATCAATTCCTCAGTCATTGGCTTAGATAGCTGGTATATATAATATTTGAAATGGTTTCTGACTGAAAAATCAGTGAAAACAAAATAATTTTAAAAACAACAACAACAAACAAATACTTTTTGATGCAACATTTCTCTCTTATATTTTTGTATTTTGTATCAATTTTGATTAGTGAAAACATGTTTTTTAGTATTTTTTTTCATAAAGAAGATACCCAGAACTGCTGTCTTTATGGATTGATATCTACATTTTCTAAGCTTAGGTATAGAAAATAAATGAAATGTTGAAAAAGGATGTTATTCCATAAATTATATGGTATGATAGTTGATTATATAAATAACTATTGAAATATAGAGATTCCTACTTACCCAACGGACAGAAAAGGCTCCTTTGATTCAAGTCTGTCAAGCAAAAAATGTAAGTTTAATATATAAATATTTATTGTATATCAGAACATTTATATGATGAATTTAAAAGACACTTTCAGTATCAAATTTATTTGGTGACCAATACACAATCTGAAAACAAAGAAAGGGCCTGATCTGTTATGCTAGGAGCTTGACTTGAAAGAAGTCCCATGTAGCTAACTGAACTTTGGTTTAGGAATTAAATATTTACAATGCAGCATACTTGAGCCATTTAAATCTCATTGATTCAGATGATTTGTGTATCCATTAACAACGAAAGACTAGAATGAATTAATAATTTTTTTCTTCTTTCTGGATTTTTCATATATTTTTTTTTCTTGATGACACCAGTTCAAGATACTTTTTAACTTTAAATATAAAATTTAGTATGGATTTAGTCATTTTCCTGATTTGTTGTATTTCACACCCACTTTCTTTTTTTTGTTTTTCGTTATCCTCTCTAACGTCACTTCTTCATTGTGAAAACTAGCGGCAGATCTGCCATAATCAGCCTTGCACTGGAACTGGATGCCACCAGTCTGGTAGACCCAGAATTATGCCCAGTTCTAAAATCTGTTGTCAAAGGTGCCATTTTTTAAAGCTCTGCTGTTGCTGCTGTCTCTGTGAGAAGCTGTACCACTTGCATCAGGAGACGCTTCTACTAGTAGTTTCCATCCAACCAGAATGAATTTAAAAATCAGGTTTACAAAGCACAGCAGCTGTGACGCTCCCCTCCCACCCAGCCAAGGGCCAAGGTTGCAGGTTTGAGCCCAGCTCTGGGAGGCCCAGTGAGCATCCTTTATGTTTTTATTGGAGAACTGGGTAATCACCAACCACATGAAGTTTAACAAGAACAAATTTTTCCTGCACCTGGGAAGGGGCAACCCTGGCTCTATGTACAGGCAGGGTGATGAGACGCTGGAGAGCAGTCCCGCAGAGAGGGATCTGGAGGTTTTGATTGATAGCAAGTCGAATATGAGCCAGTGTGCCCTGGCAGCTGGGAGGACCAACCGTATCCTGGGGTGTATCAAGCATGGCACTGCTAGTCGGTCGAGGGAAGTGATCGTCCCGCTCTACTCTGCGCTGGTGCAGCCTCACCTTGAGTACTGTGTGCAGTTCTGGGCACCACAGTACAAAAAGGATATGAAACTATTGGAGATTGTCCAGAAAAGGGCTACTAAAATGATGGAGGGCCTAGAGGGGAAGATGTATGAGAAGAGGCTGAGGTCATTTGGCCTGTTCAGCCTGAAAAAGAGGAGGCTGAGGGGAGACCTCATAATGGTCTACAGCTTCCTCTCAAGGGGGAGTGGAGGGGCAGCTGCCAATGTATTCTCTTTAGTGACCAGTGATAGGACTCGAGGGACTGGTGTCAAGCTGTGACAGGGGAGGTTCAGGCTGGATATCAAGAGGTTCTTCACTGAGAGGGTTGTTGCACACTGGAACATGTTTCCCAGGGATGTAGTCATGGCACCAAGCCTGTCAGAGTTTAAGAAGCATTTGGACTGTACTCTTAGTCATATGGTCTGAATTTTTTTAGACCTGTGTGGTGCCAGGAGTTGGACTTGATGATCCTTATGGGTCCCTTCCAACTCAGGATACTCTAGGACTCTTTGATTCTACTTGTTAGGATCATTAACGTGAGTTTAAGTTCCTTTATAAAGATATTAAAAGCTAATTTCTGACTAAATTGTTTTGATAAGTTATGACACACAAGCAATGCAAAAGTTCTGTATTATACTAAGCTTTGCTGAGAGTACTGTGTTAGGAAGAACAGCAAATAAATCATACAAGGTACACAATGGATCTTCATAGCCTTTAAGAAAAAGTGTTTATTTGAAACAGAACTGTAAGCAATTGTAAGCAACAAGTGTTCTCTGAAACAAAACTGTAAGCAACAAGACTAATCATAAACAAGAGGACTGTAAATAATGTATTTGTCATTGTATGTGTAAATAATGCTTTAAGAGTAAACCTTTTCTGCAAGTCTTATTTTGTAGAGAAACCAATAGCTACATTTGCCATTATTATTCAGACAACACAGGTTTTGTCCAGAAAGTTCACAAACTACTTTAGATACTTATTGCTAGTCCAGAAGGGTATTTCCAAGGATGAATTTGTCATTGTGCTTTTTAAAGAATTATATGATTTTGTCTTTAATTCAGAAATATTTCAGGTCAGCTTTCTGTGAAGCATTTGCTTTTTAAAAAATGCATTTTCCAGAATCACTACTAGAAATAAAAGTATCTCTGCATTTACAGCGTGGGCTTCTGATGTACTTTAAAATGTAATTTCCTGGGGTTAGATCTCCAATGGTGGTAAGGGTGACTCACTTAAGGCTGGGGGAGAGGGCAAAATGTATCCAAAGAATAGTAACTTTTCTCTTTTCCTCGTGGTTATACCTGGCTTTTCCATTTCTTTCTGGTATTGCAATCCACATGGAAGCAAGAGAATAGAAGAGGGGTCGCTTATCCAGGGTTTGTCTCAAGGGATTAACTATAAGTAGAATGAGCAAAAATGAAAAGCCAAGAACATATTTTCATGCATCATAACTTTGTAATGAAGTGTCTTTACAAGAAACAAGAAACTTTGTAATGAAGTGAGACCTGGCACTGTCCTGATGAAGGAGATTCTAGTGGATTTTACTTGTGTACAACAGGCATGTGACAGAATGCGCTGCAGACAAAATACTGCAATTAAAAATCTATTTGAAATCCATTCACAAGATGGAATTCAATTTGATTTAAATAGTGCTGCCCTAGGTTTGACTCTTCTCTAATATATTTGACTAAATGGTTTTAGATAATTTGCTGCATTACTTTAAATTAGTTCAAGTGTTCCCATAGTAAAGGAATACAATTATTTGCTGGCCTTTTATTTAAATTGGTAATTCACTATAAGACAAATTAATATAAAGATTTTAAAACTGCAACACCATATAAAATAACATACTTTATCATCTTTTCTGGTGACATTTATAAATATATATTATAGATTTTTTACCTTTATTTTCTAGCCTGCACTATACCAAATTCTCTTGAGTTCTGAAGAAATTTCAGTTAATTAAATGCAGTATCTCAAAAAGAATAATCCTGGTAAGTAGTGATAGAAATGCTGTTATATACCTTCAGGAATATGTGTTAAAACTTTTTTTTTTTTTTTCTTTTTTTCCAAGAACTTATTGAGCCTGCACGAAATAGTAGATTGGGCAGTAAACAAAGGGAATAATGTTTTACTTATGTAGGGATGTTAATGAAGCTGGAGTGATCAGGACTTCCTTATATGGATTTCTCATCTGAAAACTTGAGCTTGTCCAAATATCAAGGCAATATATCAGGACTATATAGCAGGACTGGGAGTCTGTTGTTCCTTTTGATTCTGAGCTAAGATTTTCTCCAAAGGGTAGCTTTCTTACATATATCTATGTATAATGGATAAATGTAAGCAGGAGACAAAAGGATTTTTAAACAATGTAAGTTGTTCAAGTAAATATGAACCACTGTAAATCAAACATACATAGAAATCAATTTACAACCATTAATATGCTACAGTACTGTCACACTATGAGTTTAAGATAAGGACACAAGAAATTTCCCATTTAGCATTTTATCCCCTGCAGCCTGCACTTGTCTTGAGATATTTTACAGGATGTGATTTAAGAAATTGTGTATTTCATTATTTTATTTGCTGTTAACTTTGGTATATTAATAACAATTATCTAAATCCCATCTTTGACATGGACAGGTGAAGACATCTTTCAGGTATTTCAGGCAAACGTACAATGAAATGTGACTTCACTAAGGGCATATGAACTCCTCTACAGCCTGTAAACAAATAATTTAAGGACAGGAAGATCACAATAAACTCCACTTTACTTGCATAATCGTCCTATTAAGATTACAGGCAAGATGTTTATATTATTATTATTATTATTATTATTATTATTATTATTATTATTATTTCAGGCCTGACCAAAAATACATAAATCAATATCATTTCTTGTTAAAGAATTCTCACTTCTCCTTTCCAAAACCTATTTACAAGAAAAAGTGGATAACATTAATAACAATATCAGTACTGTACACAGGCAAAGGGATTTTAGCCAAGCATTCTCCAAGATAACTTATTATAAATCAATATTTTCTTCCAAGTGGTGTTCATATAAAACTATCTTTAAGGAGCCTGTAAGAAAAATATGTGAAATTTAAGTCATTTGTTAATTATATTCTGATTTTTTAATGTAATAAAACTGTCTATCTTGAATCAGGAAAAGCAATGGTCAGGAACAAAAACTTTCATAGAAAAATCATTCTGGGTTGCAATCTTCAAACCAGATTTCATGAGCATAATCTGATGTCATACACTTTCTTGTTTGACAATGACTACTGTTCTTAGGGATACAGGAAGAGTTAATACTTCTAACAGGAATCCAGAGGATTTGAGCTTTTCATTCAAGCAGTGTAGGAAAGTCAGGCAAGCTAAAAGGCATTTTGGATTTAGTCACTAGATGGACTGGGTGAATAGTTAATGTATATTTTGAGCAATTGCTGTGGTTGACTTGTTTACCTGTCAAACATGTCTATCCCTTTGCCCTGTAGAGCTTTAGAAAATGAGGCAAAAATATATTTGAAGCCAAAGAATATTTAGATTTACAGCTCACCCTGTTTACCCATCAATTCAATTTTAAAATCATAACCATGGACAACCCAAGGGACCTACGAGGCTGAGGCACTACCGGCTCAGCTAGGCTCGGCTCTGTCCATTGAAACCATCCAAGCCCAGGTGAGCCATGGGTCCGAGTGTGGCAGACCTGGTGCAGCATGGCAGGGCCACCCAGGGGCTTTTGCCCCTGGTTTTACTTCAGGGGACACAGACCTGTGCGGGTCACTGGTGAATTCCTTAGGGAAGGGTGGTGGTAGCCCTGCTTTTTCTTCCTGGGGACCTGGCATACAGGCCGAGCTGGGGCACCTTGGAAGGCTTGAAGCCGGGACTGTATAGTCCCTAAAGGACAAGTCGTGTGACTGGGAGCCAGCCCTGGGGCTAAGGTCACCATCTACCTGCCACCTCATCCCTCACGTCAATCCTTAACTTCACCATGTTGTAGGGGGTTGATTTGTAATGTGGCTTTTTACACAGAGCTAGACTATTTGGAGCTAATGTTCCTGTAACTGGTTTCCCCATGAGTTAAAGGGTGATCCTTAGTGCTGGTGGGCTCCATTCTCACCTTCTAGACTTCTTTCCTCCATCATTTTTTTTTTTTGTTTTGTTTTTGCAAACCTTGGGGAGGTTGTTCTTGCCCTGTGCTTCAGAGCATGTAGTGAGGGACACTGCATCCTGGGGTGCCTCAGACTCAGCATGGCTAGTCAGTCAAGGAGAGTGATTGTCCTCTGCTCCACACTGATGCAACCTCCCCTTGAGCACTGTGTGCAGTTTAGGGCATCACAATATGAGGACAAAAAACAGAGTGTCCAAAGGAGAGCTACAAAGATGGTGAAGGGTCTAGAGGCAAGACATATGAGGAGAGGCTGAGATCCCTTCGTTTGTTTAGCCCAGAGAAGAGGAGACTGAGGGGAGGCCTCATGGTAGCCTGCAGCTCCCTCACGAGAGGAGCAGATGGACAAGCACTGAGCTCTGCTCTCTGGGGACAGCGACAGGACCTGAGGGAATGGCATGGAGCTGGGACAGGGGAGGGTCAGGCTGGGGGTTAGGGAAAGGTTCTGCACCCAGAGGACGGTCGGGCACTGGAACAGGATTCCCAGGGCAGTGGTCATGGCACCACGTCTGCTGGAGTTCAAGAAGTATTTTGATAAGGTTTTTAGGCATATGGTTTGATTTTTGGGTGGTTCTGCGTGAAGCCAGGAGTTGGACTCAATGACTCTTGTGGGTCCCTACCAACCCGAGATACTCTTTGATTCTGTGACCTTTCAAAAGAAATTCTGAGGTTATCTGCCATTCACAGTGATCAACTGGGGATCAAAAGTGAAAACTGCATTTTTCTTCCTTCCTTCCTTCCTTCCTTCCTTCCTTCCTTCCTTCCTTCCTT
>NC_048894.1:130779232-130816037 GCF_011077185.1 Oxyura jamaicensis | reverse complement strand
TTCCTTCCTTCCTTCCTTCCTTCCTTCCTTCCTTCCTTCCTTCCTTCTTATAGTAGGTTCTGTAACTTTAAATAATTTAAATTCAAGATATTTTTTTCCAGGCATCAGCAACTGTTGTCAGATAGAATTAGGGAAGAAGATTCTTATATCTTCTGAAATTTCCATTAATAGCTTTATAAATGTTGGCAAGTTGTGTTTAAGGAGCACTGTCATATTCTGGGCTAAATAAATATGAGACCTGCTGTATAGAAAATCTGAACTGTCACAATTGTTTCAAAAGCAAAGGGTGTGGAAGAATAATTTACAGCTTTATGTCCCAGTGTTCTTAATAAATTTAGTAAATTCCACTTTCAACAGGTAGCTGACATTTCAAGTGTTGACAATGGTTCAAAAAACAACACATACTGTATTGTTTTTCTATTGTTTAATATCAAATACTAATATGAATATGAAAGTGTAAGAGTGCCCTGAGAAGCTCTTTTCCACAGAGCTAAGTGCTTCTATAATTTATTGAAATATAAAACTTCTAGTGAAAAATAAAATACATCCCTCAAACCATGGAATAAAACTGAAGTATTGCAAACTCAAAATGCTTTTTTTTTTTTTTTTTTTTTTTTTTTTTTTCAGTGCAAACTCTCTATTTTCCACTGACTTTGTCGGTAAAAGGAGACAGATAATTGATAAGACTAAGCCTGATTTTTAAATCCTTTGGTATCACCATATACGACTGTCTCAGACAAACTGGAAATTAATCTAATTATCTTAGTGTAAAAATACATTAAGGCAACCAACCAACCAATCAAACACTACATCCATGCACAAAGAATTATGCCAAATGGGAAAGGTGCACACCTTAAATAGTTGGAACATTCAGGGCTATGTTTTTTTCAGTCTTGGTTTGCATTAGTGATTTGAACAATAAATGGAGATTATACTTGCAGAATCCACAGATTAAAAAACACTGGAAGAACTATTAAACAGTCTAGCAAATGGAGTTAAAATCTGAAAGCTATGTGATAAATGGTCTGAAATCAGTGTAATGTAGTTCAAAAAAGTAAAGACAAGTCCAGTGAGAAGTTGAGAACTAGAACTACTTTATGCTGTATACAATGGAGGATAACTGGCTAGGTGTTAGGTGAAAGAAAAAAAAGGTTGGGGGGGACGGGGACGGGGACGGGGACGGGGACGGGGACAGGGACGGGGACGGGGGGAAATAAGGAACATTATACTGTTTCAAAATCGAAAAATCTTATTTGAGGACATACTAAAATATCTTTCTCTCCTCAGAGCTGAGGAATCCCTCAGTTGCAGCATTGTTCCAGCTCTGGACACAGTATTATATAGCAGTAGGTGGGCAGGTGAGGACAATCAGAAGAACAATAAAGTGTTTAAAAGATGAGAAGGAGCTTAGAGTGATGGAAATGTCATATCGAGCAGAAGCTATTAGGTCCTTCAGGTGTCCTCTGTGAAAAAGGAATTTCTACCTTGAAAATATTGGCTGAAACTAGTGCTTTCAGGTCTGGGGATTCCTGATGGTGATAGGAGCCAGAGTTTCTATCATTTACTTCCTTTCTGCTCCATGACAAGAGGCCTAAAATTTCTGCATATACAAACCTTAGAGGCTACCTGCCTGCAACAGCTCACTGGAGACCTGGGAAATGAAAGTCTGGGAAACAGCAGATGACACAAGAAGAACCAAGAGCAGAGGCTGATAGTCTAAATCTGCATACCCAGAAACTATTGATGCTTCAGTCTTCTACCTATATATATATATATATATTTGCCAGGTAATCCCTTGCATTTAATTGCCATTTTGAAAGAAGTCTCTGGCATTTAGTATTTAATGTCTGCCTGTGAAGCAAAAACACAGGTGCTATTCAATATCTGTTCCAGTGATGTTTCAGACTAATTTCTGTTTCAGCCTATTTTAACTACTGACATGTCCAATGTTTTGCTTGAGGATTGATAAATTGATACCGTAATGTTGTATGTTACAATAAAAACTGATGCTCCAACTCACACAGAAATACTTGTGGTTCTCCTTTATTCTGCAATTTATTTCTTTTAGCTCCTCCGAATCACTGAAGTGGCAATTAGCAGTGTCCCTCAATCAATGCATTCATTTTCTACTCTGAAATCATAATTAATCCAACTTTCATTGAAGTTCGCAAATGAAATATTTTAATTTACTAAAACTTGAGTTTACTAATTACTGAATAATTTATTCAAGAAATAAGCTAATACACTAGTAAACACTATACGGGTAAACAGGAGCTAACTTAAATAACCAAGTTGCCACTTTGACTAAAAGTCTTTATTTGTAGATCTATATATAATCCTTTGCAGACATACCTTTACAGATATAATATGTATTTAGTCCCTAATGAAAGTATCTCCACACATTATGCAGTTTTTCACTTTAAGTTTCTTCTGCCATATTTTATAAAATAGTTTGTTACACGTGTGCATATTTGACCAAATTTATGTAGTTTCCTAACTAAACCTGAATCTTGTTACGTAATTTGTAAGTGCCAAATTCTTTACATAAATATAACTCTCAAGAGCTCCTAAAACTGAGAAAAGACCTTGAAGAAAGAATAAGTAACCTAAGTTTAAATTACCCTGTATATCTCATCGGTCACGAAGAAATGAAGATTCTTGCAATAAGAAATAATTTTCCTTCAGGTAAGAACCCTCATGACCCTGATCACTTTCCCCAGCTGAAAACAAGCTCTTTGGTACCTTTGTTCAAGTCAGCAATGGAAACAAACTCTGGAGAATGAAAGTAAGTCCCTGACACTGCTGTCAGTTTTAATTTATTTTTCTTGTGATATGCTAGTAGTTGCTACATTTGCAAAAATCTATGCTTCCAACAAAAGAAAGAATTTTGGGAAAAAAAAAAAAAAAGTAGTGGTATACTTAACTTTCTACCTTAGAGTCCTCTTTCTGACAGCTTTAATCAGTCTTTGCATGAAGCTGATGTCACCTAACCCTCCTCTGCTCTGAATCAGAGTAAGAACATTCAAGTCAATAAGTTCAGGTCTACAAACATCTGGAATGAGTTCATCAGGGTGGGGTGAACAAAACAGTGTTGACTGATCTAATGCATGCAATCAATACTACTTTACTGCATGGCTATTTGTAGTCACAAATAGATGAAGGTTAATGTAGGCATTGCCTTTGAGGATCCCAAGGGTAGAGGTTTAATCTCCTTTTCCCTCAATGACACTACTAACACTTGAAAGTAGTTACTGGAAGGGGACTGCTCTGACAGTGTATGATTCATGTTTGTCATGGTGTTTACTAGTGTAATATCACTCTTGCAAGGCTGAAACATGCAACATACATTTTTCTGTCAGTAGATATTATAAATTGCTCATTGATTATGACTCATAATGAATTCACTCACATTTATGAATACACTTCTTACTTTTCAGTAAAATAGCCGGTGCTTTTTTCAAAACTTCTGGGAAAAACAGCAACCATAAACTACAGGTAAAGCATGCAATTTGTAACATATTCCTTAAAAAATAAAATTTAATTTGGAATTACGTACCATCTGCTGTATCTAAATATCAGTCCTGGCAAGCTAGATAACATGCTTTCAAACAGAGTACTCCATGACTGGCACATTCACCAAAAAATAAACTTGTGGGATAATTTCACTACTAATAACACACTGAATATTAATATGTTGCTATTGTCCCTCCGTGCTCCACACAGCATAGCCTTTTATGCTGTTTGTAATCTTATTCTCTTAAAATAAGTAACCTTTAGTTCTCTTTTCTTTTTTTTTTCTAATATCATTCATAAGACTAAAATGCAGCCTCTCATTTTCCAACCTTCCTTATATATTCACAGAAAGCTGAATCTATAATCCAGCATCATATTTCTATTGCTGTTTGCAAGCCACCTAAACTATGCCCTTTCAATACATTAGCATCTCCCAGACTGAACTGCATATACAATTCTATACAATTAGAACTGTTACATTACATGAAAACCAATGCCTAATCAAGAGCCTACAAAATGGTGCTCAGAAACACAGCCTTCCCCTGCATCTCTGATTACTGCACCAATTTACTAAATTCTTAAAAATGAAGAATCCTGCTGTTCATTTGCCATATTAGCAAAGGTCCTCCTCTGTTCTGTTTCATAAACCCTGACTCTTTTTTTTTTTTTTTTTTAAAGTTCTCTATAGTGTTATTAAGACAGTTACCAAAAGACAGCGGTTGCAAAAACAGCTACTATTTTTATGATATCTGCCTTACCAAAACTTGAATGTGGAAAAATGGCCATGGTGTCTGTTTCTGATTTTTTTTTTTCCTGATGTTTCTTTTCCTGATTTTTTTTTGTTTTGTTTTGTTTTTAAGTAGCAGAAGCACAGCTGAATATCTACAGAAAGCATTGTATTTTCTGCTAGTATGCAATGAATCCAAATTCTAATTATTTCTAAAATCGAATGTAAGAAGCCATGAAGTATTAAAGGGTGGAAATATTGCATATAATAAGCTATAGGAACTAGACTCAAACTGACAAGATTTAAACAGAATGGATGACTAAGTATACTGATTATGTTTGCCTGCAGGCAAAACCATCAGTGGTCTGGATCTTTCAGGCATTTACGTTTTGAGTTATAAGCCTTTTTCTTTTTTTTTTTTTTCCATTTTTAGTAGTGACACAAATTCTTGGATAAGAAATGAGTCTTAGTAATTCTCAATGCCATCAAAAAGTAGTGAATATATTTTCTGTTCCACTTAGGTGTAAACAGTGAGAAAAACATTAAAAAAATAAGATGGTTTTACAGTTAGTTACTTTTGCTAAGATATATTGCTTCAGGTTTCATAGGAGATTAAAAAAAAAAAAGGCATGAAAGAAGATTAAAGACCAGAAAAAAAGCAATAATAAGAGAACTGGGTATTCTTCTCCAAACCTGCTAAACTCTGAGCATGAGTGTGATTATGGTGTCTGGGCTTTTGTGGAAGAAAACAACATCAGCCATGTGATACCATATATCATCTTCTGCAAGAGGACAAGTACCGAAATAGGAAAACAGGATGCACATCCTCTGCAGGTATGTGTAAATTGGTGTCATTGTTTCCTTTTAAGAAAAAGAAAAAATAAATTGAAAAAAAAAAAAAAAGTTGAAGTCTAAAAAGTAACTTGAGGGGAGAAGGGAAGAAAATAAATTGCTAGTCTTACTGTCTATGCAGGACCATCCTTGAAGTCAAGACCATACTTAGAATTTTTGGTGAAAATGAACACAAAGAAATGTGAGAACAATTTAAGATTTAGGATATACTGATAAGTGGAAATATATACTGATATCTGTCCCCAGTGACTAAGGATAGCTTCTAAAA
The DNA here is from genome assembly GCF_011077185.1 of Oxyura jamaicensis. Taxonomy (NCBI): domain Eukaryota; kingdom Metazoa; phylum Chordata; class Aves; order Anseriformes; family Anatidae; genus Oxyura; species Oxyura jamaicensis. The sequence continues at coordinate 130,810,677 of NC_048894.1, read as the reverse complement.
TGGAGTAAGTAATATTTAAAATAGTGAAGGGGAAGAAAAAAAAATGTCCTTTTTGTTGTTGAAGCTATAACATAGATTAGAAATAGTATGACTGAATGAACAAATCAAGATGAGAAGTGCATTTGATTTATTTAGATCTCTTGATCTCTATCTGTGATTTGTCTTCAGAAATGAAGGTTTTACTGGGTGTTACCAAGGATCCTCCTGTTTTCACCTCAGTAAAGTTATTGGGTGTTCATGTTCATGTTCTGGATCATGTAAAAGGGCAAACTTGTGTCCCTGGCTGGTTCTCCCAATCTCTCTGAGCATATGGATTTGTTCTTTCAACAACTGTGGGAGTGAACTGACTGCAATTTCACTTACATCATTGACAAATGCATGTGTTGCCTTCCATTAGTAGAGATTTTTTTTTCTCTTAATTTTTATAACAGCTATTTGACACAGGGCTTTTTCTTTGAAAATAATCAAAAATTCATACCAAATGAGATCACTGGAACTGCTGTAGCTTTGTACATGAATCCTCTAATGCTTTTAATATAATTGAGAATGCTACTCAATTTCTTGACACAGGCAAAAACTGAACTAAATTTTGTCATTAATTTTAAGTTAAAATTTAAAACTAAACAATTTCCTTTTTTTTTTTTTCCTCTCTCTCTCTCTCTCTTTTTTTTTTTTTTTTTTCCTCTAAAGCAGTAAATGCTTCAAATGTGATCATTGAGGACACTATTTGAAGAAATGAAAGTAAAATATATTTTATACGACTTAAAATTATCTTGGTTTAAACATGACTAGGGCTGTTGTTTTATGGAAGATAGGTCTGTTTTTTTTTTTTGGAAGAACTGTAGAGCAACAATCATCATAGATTTATCCCATTGCACTGAAATAAAATAGCTTTTTTCATGAAGGAAGGCAAACAAAGGCACCAAGAAAATACATTTCTGTAAAAATGAAGTACTTTGGTTTTATTCAAAAGAAATATCAAATTATGCAATCTTAATATGATGCATTCATCATAAGATTATGTTCCATAAGCATATATTTTTTTCCGTATGAAAAAAAAAGAAGCATAATCACATTGTAATTTAAGTGTAAAGTATCAGAAAATAATTGATTTTTTTTTTTTCTGTTGGTTGGACTATGGCTCTAGGTTCTTATAGACCAACAATAAAAGTGAATGCACAAATGCAATAAGAGAAAGAAGGAATAAAGAAGAATGTTATAAGAAAACTAGAACAATATTCAATCAAGAAAAGTCCTTATGCCTGCAATTATTTTTGTTACATGCCAGTAGGTTACAGCATATTGCTAATATACTGACAATACTACAGCATGGATTATGCAAAATACTGCAGTATTCAAATAGTATAGCAGTGCTTGTTTGAGTTTATATTAAGTTTTCAAAGGGAAGGAATGATCTCAAGAAGCCTCCTACCCTGGAAGAAATTATCAGGTTGCCCATCACTGTGTCCTTCACAATTTTTCCTGAAAAAAAGAATGCCTGGGAGTCCTCAGGACAACAACTCAAAATAATGACTGTGTGGATTGAGAGGCATACCAAGACACACCAAAAACTATAAATAATATCTTAATACAAATCTGAGAAGTGTAGCACAAGTAGGGAAACACTGTAAACAATTTTTAAGCCTTCACTATGAAATAAAGATGCAAAATGAAAGAAAATGAAATATGTGTAGCATAATCCAATCATTTTTGTGATGGACATCATAAAAGTAAAATGTGCTCAGGAAAATGACAAAGTATTGTTGTCAAAAAACAAAAAAACAAAAACAAAAACACCACACCCAAACTTTAATATATAAACAAAATCATATCCTGTAAAAAAAAAAAAAAAAAAAAAAGCTGTCTCTTTTCAGTATAGTAATATTAGACTTCTGAATAAAATAATTTCCTTTAGAGGCCAAAAGATTTATGAAATTGTAAAGGTTGTTTTATATGACTAATTAGTGGCATGTGAAATTAAACATGCTGAATATACATTTCAATTGCATTACACAGAGAAGTGATTGGGAATGTGAAATAACTGTGCAGTTTAATACCACTCAGAGGGAGCTGAACCATAAGCCTGAAACTTCAGAGAACAGCACAGAAACTTCAGAGAACAGTGCTTGCCCTCCGGGGACACCTTCGCCGTTGCTACAACTGATGGGTAGTGCCATGGGAATCCAACCAGAACAGGGTGCAGGTCAGGCCAGCTGAGGCAACATGAGACAATCTCACTTGATATTTCATGGTTTTGTTAATCCAGCAATTATTATTTGTCTCACTTCAGGGCATGCCTCAGCTTGATAGATCCCAGGCTCAAAGGCTTCATGCCCAGCTAGCAATGGGGATACTGGAAGGAGCAGGGCTGTAATAATTCCTCACTGGGCCTTCAAGTTGTGGTTCAGAAACAAAACCAGTTTTGCTTATGTGGCTTTATAAGAAAGCTTGAATTGTGTCACAGGTGAAAATAACTCACATGAGGAGGGGGAACATGTAATATAGAATGACTCTTTATATATTCTCAGCTAAATAAGTCTTTGAAATCTTTGTTGGTCACCTAGAATATTAAATGGTGTTGAGCAAGGTGAGTGAACAGACACCTCTGCAGTGCTGAGTAATTCACTTTCCCAATTAAGTTCCAAATCCTAGTCCCTTGCTTCCTTACATTATACTAACATTAATTCACTCCTTCTGGGGGTTGTTTGGGGCACACAAATTGGTTTTCTCAACAAGCAGACTTGGATGATATTTGGGACAGTTTGCTCCTAATTACTTCCCAACAGTACTGCTAATATCACAGTAGATATGGCTCCCTGTGCCGTGCGACTTTCCTTGTGCCCTGTGCCTTGGGACTTTCTCCAGCAAGTCCCACCTCTTATCTCACACACTGGGGCCTGGAGCAACCATACATATTTTCATGCTGCTAAAGTTTTCAGACATATATTTAACAACTTGTAAAACATGGTGGTAGATTGAAATGAAAAATAAATAGTTTAAAAATTATTTTATGATGTAGAGAAATGGAGTACTAGTCTATTAGATTATTTGTGTTTAATTCAATATTGGTATATTGGGGCATATATATGTAGAAAAACAAATAAAATAACAAACAAACAGTATATGTATTTTCATATGCTGACACAGAACTGCTTTGGTGAACTACTGACCAAAACACCAGTAAATTAAAAAGACATAGTCTGGTCCTTTACTTTATCATGAGGAAAAAAAAAAAAAAAAAAAAAAAAAAGCTTCCAAACACTGATATATGTGTCAGCACCTTTAATCTTCACTTTGTTTTCAAAGACATGACGATTAGCTAGTAAAATTAACTTCTGCTTAAGGGTAGACCCAAATAACATACTGTAAAATAATTTTAAGACACAGATTGTCAAGCTTCTGGTTTTCTGCAGAAGTGTTGTGCTAAAAAAAGGAAACACAACAATTTTGAACCTTTTGGGGTTTAGGTTCCCCCTCAAGTACTGAACAGCATTGCAAATCAGGAGGAATGATGCTAACAATTATATTATATTTAATCAGATCCCTGAGCACTACCCTAAGCATATCTGTAGTTTTTCAGAGAGTATGCATAACACAAATGTTTAACCACTTTCTGAAGCAAAACCCACATTTTTCTCTTTTCCAAGTATCAGTGAACAATAACATTGGCCTGCCCCCACAGTGCTCTGATCACATCCCAGCAGGCCTGGACAGCATCTCTGTACTCCTCCCACAACACCTGTTGCTACTTCCACCTATTGTATGCCTCTTTTTATATGTTTTAATTCAGCAGTTTCTTGCTTGTCCATGCAGACAACCTGCCAACTTTTCTTGATTTCCAGTTTGTCAGGATAAACCAATTTGAAGGAGGTGATCCCCAGAAATCAGGCAGCTCTCCTGGACACCTCCATGTTGGGAATGACTTTCATGGGATTGTTCCAAGCAGGCCAAGTCTGCTTTTTCCAAGTCAAAGGTTGTGATCAATGGGATCTTCAGCTGATAGGAGCTAGGTTTTTAAATTACATTTAAGAGAGAAGATGTGGAAGTAAATTCTAGTCCAGCTGAAGAGAATTGCAAAACTTTCTGCTGACTTTATTAGGTCCATGATGTCTTTTAAATTCTAGGTATCATTCTTAATTTTGTCCTCTGTGTGTGCATGTGTGTGTGTGTGTATGTGAGGAATGCTAGCATGAAATAGATATAAAAAGAAGTATATGTGAAATAAGAAAGAAGGAAGAGTTTGGGTATATGAATGAGTTTATGTATAAGTCAAAAAAGAAATGACTTATCTGTCTTGAATCTAGTTATTCCAATTGCTAAAAAAAAGTGTCTGACATTTAGGCTTATGTTAAAGTTTATGTTGGTGAGACTGAATTAAATTATTCCCACACAAATTATAGAACTAGAAAGGATAAAATGAGGATTTAGTTCCTGAACTGAGGCACAGTGAAGTTTTCTGATACCATTCCTAATAGAAGTGGATCTAATGACCCAGATACATAAACAAGTTGTATTGTATAACACATTATAGGGCATCACACAACTGGGAATACCACACAGCTGATACAAACACATCTAGGAAATTCCTAAAGCACATTGATGATAACTTCTTAGTACAGGTGAAAGGCTCTTGGTAGAGAGATGTCTAGGAAAGGTTCCCTTCTAGGTTTGTTGCTTGTGAATATAGAGGGTCTTGTGGGTGAAGTAGCGATAGGCAGATATCTTGACCACAGTGACCATGAAGTAGTTGAGTTTAGAATCTTTGGTGATAGAAGGAAAACTGCCAGAAAAAGTTTGACCCTGAATAAGGGGAGACAAATCTTCGGGTTGCTCAGGGAACTAGTTCCCTGGGAACAGGTTCCCTGGGATTCTGCTTTTGAAAGCATTGGGATCCATCAATGCTGTTCACTTTTAAGTACCACCTCTTAAGATAATAGGAGTAGGCAACTACAAAGTGTCAGAAGTCAAGCAAGTGGAGCAGAAGTCTGACTTGTCTGAGCAGGGATTTTATTCTGGAGCCTAAGTGGAAAAGGAAAGTGTATGGACAGTGGAAGCAAGGTCAGGTGACAAGGGATGACTACAGAGATGCTGTTTGCCATTGTAGGGAGATAATTCATGCAGCCAAAGCTCAGATTATAGTTGAAACTAACCAGTATTGTGGGAGACAATAAAAAGGGCTTAAAAAAATATGTCAGCAGCAAAAGAAGGACCAGAGATAACATTGGTTCATTACTTGATGTGGACAGTCACCTCACAAATGTGGATGTAGACAAGGAAAAGTTTAATGCCTTCTTTGCCTCTGTCTTTAACACTGATGATGGGCCCTGGGACCCCAGAATCATGAGTTGGAGGACTGTGATCAGGGAAATGATAAACTTCCAGCCAACTCCAGACTTGTGTGGGATGTGCTGCTCCAGTTGGGTGCATCTGAGTCTATAGGGCCTGATGGGATTCATCCCAGGGTACTCAAAGATCTGGCTGGTGTCCTTGTGAGACCTCTATCAATTATTTTTTGAACATTGTGGTGTTCAACTGCCTAGCACGGTAAAACCACCACAGACAGCAAGTTGAATATGAGTCAAGAGTGTGTCCTGACAGACAGAAGAGCCAACTATACCCTGGGATGCATCAAGCACGGCATTGCTAGCAGGTTGAGGGAAGGGATTGTCCCACTCTGCTCTGCACAGGTGTGGCCTCACCTCGCGTACTGTGTGCAGTTTGAGGCACAACAACGAAAGAAGGACATAAAAATATTAGAGTGTCCAGAGAAGGGCTACAGAGATGGTGAAGGGTCTGGAGGGGAAGATAGATAAGGAGCAGCTGAGTTCTCTTGGTTTTTCAGCCCACAGAAGAGGAGACTGAGGGGAGGCCTCATGGTGGCCTGCAGCTTTCTCAGGAGGGGAGCGGAAGGGCAGGTGTTGATCTCTTCTGTCCGGTGACCAGTGATAGGACCTTAGGGAATGGCATGAAGTTGCTTTAGACTGGATGTTAGGAAAATGTTCTTCACCAAGGGGGTGGCTGGGCATTGGAACAGGCTCTCCAAGGAAGTGGTCACAGCACCAAACCTTCCAAAGTTCAAGAAGTATTTGGACAACTCTCTCAGACATATGAGTTGGTTTTTGGGTGATTCCCAAATTTTGGTGATTTGATATGATTGGTTTTTGGGTGCAGACCTGGGAGCTGGACTTGATGATCCTCATGGATCTCTTCCAACTAGGGATGTTCTATGATTGGTTGCTCTGTATTACTTATTCATGCAACATATTCTGCTATAATGTAATGCACATTTCTCATCAGAGGCACAGAGTACTTTGAATGTGTTTGAACCCTGAAACAATAAATAAAATCATGAAACCCTGTGCAGTACTGATGCTTGCTGACCTTAAAATAGTTCTTCAATATGTCTTCAACATCCTAAAATACTCTTTAAAAATCTGTAACAAAGGAGATTGAACAAACAACAGTTGTTATCCTTAATACTATGTTGTACACTCTTATATACAGTCACTCTTTTTCCAAACCTTTGGATGTCTAGCATAAGAACTTTCTTCTATCCATGTTTCTTGAACATGCTTATAGAAACAGCACATAAGGTCAGTGCCAAAGCTTGTTTAAATAACAGTATAGCACATCGACTGTTTCCTTTTTGCCCACTAAATCAGATGTCTCATTAAAGAAGGAAATTATATTGGTTCAACATCATTTACTCCTCATAATTCTACGATGATTTTTTTTTACCAACTTACTATCCTCTAGATGTTGATAAATTAACTATTTTTTTTTTTTTTTTTTCTAGTACATTTCTGGGAATCAAATCTGGGCTGCTCCTTTCAACCTTAACTATTCTGTGAAGGTGTAATAATTTTCTGTTTTCTCATCTTCTTAAAAATAAGCATGTGCCTGCCCATACCCACTGCTTTTCTACCTTGTGTGACCTCCATAAGCTTTTGAAAGCAATTAGTAATTGTTCACACACAGATTCAACCAGTTCTTTAAATGCTCTAGGGTGAATTTCATCATAACATTTCCACTGAATTTACATTCACATACTGGTTAGCCACTTCTTTTATTCCATCCCTCTGGATAAAATTGATTTTCTTAAATAGCTGGTCAGCTAACCTCTTTTGCTAATGCAGAAGAAACCTTTTCTACATCATCTAATTTTCTATATCATTTTCTATCCTTTTTTGAAGCATGGTAAAAAGTAACAGAATTATAAAAAAGTAGAGGAAGTTACTCTAACAATCTTTTTGTTTCCACTTATACTGCTTTGTGCCTTAGCCTTTCTGGTTTCCTGATGGATGATTTTGCTGTTCTTTTCTACCCATATTTAGTCATATGATTTTGTTTCTAAATTTTGTTCAATTCTTTTCACTTTTCAGGATGTTAAAAAATCTTAATGCTGCCATATTGTTCTTTATTCTACTCCTTCTGTCTCAGGAGATTTTCTGTTTTTTCAGGTTTGCAGACGTATGAAAAAGGCATCTGGGAATAGAAGAAACACACTCAGGGGTTTCAAATATCTATCAATGTTGTCCTGAACACATGAGGATGAACTCTAGTCTTGTTAGATATTGATTCGCACCCTTTACATACAAATCAATGAGAAACCAGTTCTTTTGCTCTGAAATTATGAGCCATTTCACTGAATCCTGCAAATACAAAGTCACAAGAACTAGACCATAGTCAGGCAATAAAGCATAAAGTATTCAAAATTGAAATAGCTCTGAAAAATATATGCATATATATATATTTAAAAGTGCAAAATAAATTATTGATTGTAGTTGCACAAGTGGAGACATTAATAAACAGTTCATGAATCACCACATTGGCCTTTTCTGTCAGTAGGTTTTGTAAATGACAGATTTATAATTTTATTGTATACATCATTATAATTTTGTGAAATGCTGCATTTTTATATGGGGCTAAAGTCTTCTGTTCTCCATTGCTGCCATGTTCCCTTCAGAAAAAGTAAAGAGAGACAAGGAAAGAAAAATTATATTCCAGTGCATGCACAAATAAATACAATGTATAAATATTTTTATAATACCTCACATTTTAAAATTCAAAGCTTGAATTTTAGACTGAACACTTGGGTGTGGTCTTAAAGCACTGAATGTTAACTGTGCACAATGCTGATATCATCACTGTGCCTAGAAGAAAACCTGTGCAAGGTGACTGCATTCTGCTACTTCATCCTAAAGGACTGTCACTGTCAAATATATTTTCAAATAGCATTTTAATATATTAATACTCTATGTATAATACTTACAGTTTAAAGCTGCAGCTCCTTCTTCTGGATAGTTCTTGCATTGACAAACGTCTATGAAGTGAATACTGGTGATGAAGAGACCAGGTTTTTGGCCTCCATGAAATGCAAGGTATTTTCACTAAGAAATAAAATCCTGATATGACTGATTATTTTATTTATTCTTCTTTTTTTTTTTCTATTTTTTTTCCTTTTTTTTTTTTTTTTTTTTTTTTTTTTTTTTTTCTATTTTTTTCTATTTTTTTTTTCCAGAAAATAGAAGTTATGTTTTTGCTGTTGCTTTTCCCCAACTAAAAGAGGGGCATTATTTGCATATGGTGATCATTTCATATAAGAATTGATGAAGAATTTTGTCTTTAGGGCTTATTCCTAGCTGGTGTCATTTTTTTTTTTTCTGCTATGGACATCATACAGAACGTCTTTATCTCTGGAAGTTAGACCATGGCTCTGGATGCATTCTGTAGATAAACATAGTGTCAGACACTTCTGTCCTGGTTCTTTTACTCACATTCAGAAACTTTTGATGTATACAAGAGCTTGATTATATTTCATATGAATGTCAAATCATAAATGGGGAAAAATCATTTGTCTAGCTCATGTGCTACATAGTGACATTGCTGGATATATTTGGAAAACAAAACAAAACATTGCAGGTTACCATAGTTTTTTGAATAAATTTGCTTTGTAGTAAGTTAAGATGAAATCTAACTTACCTGTAAAGTGCTGAAAGTGGCCGCTTGTTGCCAGGTTTTGGTCTGTATGGTTTTGGTTCTCCTGCCATGTTGATATCTGAAAGCAAACATTTGAAATTCATAAGCTAAAATTTTGTAACTTAGAGAGTCTTCGCAAAGGCACCTCCTAAACACTGAAAATAAGTAATAGGCAGTGAAAATGGACAGCATATATAAAACACTGATCTAGTTTTTAACCACTTTTAATCGATGCTACTAAGTTTTCCTAAAAGTTCTTACTGTAATACATAAGGATTTTAGGCAAAATGTCTTTTATTGGTACCAGAGGGGAAAAATGACCCTTAAAAAAAAAAAAAAAAAAAAAAAAAGGAATTTCTACTGCACAAACTTGAATGGCAATTTAGATGTACAGACAAATGATGAACTCAAGTCAAATACTGTTGTGGATGGCTGCAGTAGTTTTAAAAACTTGCTCTTTAAGATCTTGCAAGCAGTAGATAGATATTTAACTGAGACTTCACTATCTACTCCAACAGAGAGTTTTCAAAAGCAAGGAAAAGGGTATGTATTTCCTAACCCAAATGCATCCATTTTATTATTCTCAGTGTTGAAGCAAACTATCTTTAAAATTTTTATGGGGCAAGAGAAAATCTGTTCTTGCACATATCTTAGGTAAGTACTTTGTGAAAATTTCTTTCTTTCTTTCCTTTCTTTCTTTTCTTTCTTTCTTTCTTTCTTTCTTTCTTTCTTTCTTTCTTTCTTTCTTTCTTTCTTTCTTTCTTTCTTTCTTTCTTTCTTTCTTTCTTTCTTTCTTTCTTTCTTTCTTTCTTTCTTTCTTTCTTTCTTTCTTTCTTTCTATCTTTCCTTCCTTCCTTCGTTCCTTCCTTCGTTCCTTCCTTCCTTCCTTCCTTCCTTCCTTCCTTCCTTCCTTCTTTTCTTTCTCTCTCCCTCTCTATCCCTTCCTTTCTCTCTCTCTCCCTCTCTCTCCCCTGTCCCCCTTTCTGTCTCTCTCTCCCTCTCTTTCCCTCTGCTTTCTCTTCCTCCCTCCCCTTCCTCCCTTTTTGCCCTCTTTTTCTCTCTCCCCCCTCACTTTATCCCTCCCTTCCTCTCTCTCTCTTTCTCTTTCTCTCTTCCCCCATTCTCTCTCTCCCTCTCCCTTCCTCCCTTTCTCTCCCCTTCTCTCCATCTCTCTCATTCTCTCTCCCTCCCCCTTCTCTCTCTTTCTCGCTTTCTCTTCTTTTTTTTTTATTTTTTTTTTTTAGTTAATTTACATATTTACATTATGCCTGTATATTTATTCTTGGAATGTAAAAATATATGAAGTTTATATACACATTAGTCATGCTGGATCTCAAATTCTTCCCCTTGTTTGAACCATAGTCAGAAACACACCAGGAAATGCACATCCATCATTTTGAATGCTAGTAACAGTTACCCATGGAGAAAGAAACACAGGTAGGCCCTTCTGTGGAGAATGCCTTTCCCGTGATTGGAAAGTTGTCAGTCTAAACAAAAAATTACATTAAAAGCACCCAAACTGGGTGTTGTACAGTTAACTTTACAACATATCTCATGGATAAAATAAAAGAATTTCATGCCATTTGAGGGATGCTGAAGCTACAGCTCTGCTTGGTTTCACTAACAGACAAAAGGGTAACATTCAACAAAATCAGGAAATCAGCTGATATTTCAGTGTTAAATTTCTGAAGGAGAACAATATATCCCATTTACCATAGAATCACCTAGTGATCAAGACCTTTGAGGAAGTACATGTTCTTAGTAAAGCCTTTCTTTAATCTGAAAAATAGTAGAAGTTTAATCTGAAATGTTTAATCTAAAAATAGTAGAAGAAAAAGTGAAGTAGAAAGCTGAGTTGAATGAAGAAGCATCACTACACAGTGTAGTGATACTAAAAGACTACACATTTTTATTTACATTATTTTCTATGTCAAAAGCTGCAGTAAAAGCTTGAGACTGACAGATACTATTTTGGACAAAGTAGGAAAAAAGTTCCTCTGTCTTTTTTTAGTAAGCAGAAACACTGAAATATGTTCATCAGATTTTTTGAAAGGAGAGATTTTTCCATTGGAAATTTAATGTTTAAACATTAAAATAATTGTAAACATATTTTCCATTTAAATTCAATATGTTGAGATAAAACAACACTTATTTAATGTTGAAAAAGAAATGAATTTTGCTTTGCATAGGCCTATTTTCTGTAATTTATATTATTATTATTATTATTTTGTAAAATCTCTATAAGAAGCAGTGTGTAAGAATGTACTTTTAAATCATAGTTTTTCATAAAATATTAAATTTCTTGTTTTACTTATCTCTCTGAATTTAGATGCATATTGGAGACAGTTTTCATGCTTTGTTGAAATGCTCTTCTGCCCTTAATTTTAAGCATGTGCTTTATTAAATATATATTAACCTTACCCTTCCATGGTTGTTAATCATTCAGCAATGATTTCTTTATTTAAAGGAATATAAATTCTACTAATGTTGACCCAACAAAGTAAATATCGAGCATTTGTTGAAAACAATTTTGGAATTTGGATAGGTGTTTTGCATTTCCATTGGCTCCTGCGAATAACAAAATGTGAATGATTTTTTTATCCTGTGACCTTTACGATAATTAGACCTTTCCCCAGTCTTTTAATATGTCAGCTTTAAGGTCATTGGCTTTATTGACTTTCATCATCTCCTGCTAGGTCAGATTTTAGAAGAAGAAGAAAAAACGTAGAATTATAATTTGTTCTTGTGAAAATCCTGAGGCTGTGGGATTCACGTTCACATATTTTTCAAGTCTATCATCTCTTCTTTTTCAGAGCCACAGCCCAGGTCACCATTCTTAGGTATATGAACAGTAAAGGGCTTTCAAAACGTGTTCACATCCTTCCAGAACAAATCAATACTGTCTAGATGATTATTCTTGTAGACCTACATTTGCACGTCTTGTACCTACTTGTAACAAAGATGTGTTGTATAGAAGACCTTGGTCTTTTTGCTATGTGTTCACTTTATTTTAATCAAATACTGTCGAAAGGTATCATTATAAGAAAACACAGAATCAGTTAAGATTCCCTGGCACATAAATAAATCTCTTGAGGTATTAGCAGAAAACTATGTTACATAGACAGTAATAGCCAGAATTTCCCTTTAACACAGGAAATATTTCATAGTAAAGCCATACACATGGGATTTTTGTCTTAATATGAAACTGATTGAATAGCTCTGCAACTCTCTAAGCACCTTGTAGTAAGTTAAGAATGTACATAAGAAATGGTTTGAAAAGTTAGAACAGATTTTCATCCCATTATTTTTCAGCACTATCTACTCTAACCTCAATTTTCTAACTAAGATTAGAAGTGAATCTGTCAACATTTTACAGGATAGATTATTTCCAGCCCAACTGGAAATCTTGTGAGATAACTTGTTCTCTTGCTTCATCCATCATTATTTTTGCAGCAGACGTTTACATCCAGTAGGTCATAAACCATGTGCCAAATAAATTTGTTGGCTGAAGCATGGAGATTTACCTGCACTAATGATCCCACCCTGAGGAATGCAGAGAGGTATCACACCTTACGGTGTAAAATTAGCAACTGCGCTTGTTCAGGAATATGAACTAGGCAACTTGATGAAGCACATAGAGGGTAGAAGAGTGTAGGAACTCACATTATTTGCTCTGATCATATGCTATAAATGTTCTCTTACAGATCAACATTAAGATAAATTCAACATTGAAATTCTAAATATTAAGGGATCAATATGAATAGGAAAGTAACAGCAAAAAATTGCGATGCAGCAGTCTGCTCCTTATGTGCTTTCAAAATCAAATAAGATTACTTTCCATATTAAATGAAATGCATCTATCTGTTCCTGTTAGCATAGGAAAGGTGAAGGTATTAGAACTACATTTCATAAAATTTTGTGTGTCATCAGCAGAAATTTAAAACAGTATTTTTATTTCTAATTATACTGAAAAATGCCCAGCAATTAATGTGAGAAAAAAAAAAAAAAAAAAAAAAAAGACTTAAAGAAAATGCAAGCCATTTAGAGAGAAGAGTACTTGTATTCAAGGCTACATAAACTGGTCTGAAAGAGCAACTCAGCACAGCATGATTATCTTTCTCTTATCACTCCTTCCTACTACTGACTGCCTACCTCCCCTAGGCTATATAGTAATGACCAAAAAGGCTATGGTGCATAAACTCTCCATTTTTGGAGAGGCTGTATCAGCCAGCCTTGAGGCTTTGCTCACAGATTTGCTGCTTAAGCCATTTGATAATTCAGTCCTGAGGGCAAATGCATAGTTACCTTTAAACAAGCTTTGCAAGTGTAAGCAATGATACAAAAAATGTATTCACACACTAGGAGTATTTCAGTCTTCAGTATAAATGTCCTTCAGATTCTTTAAAAAGTTTTATTTGTAGGGGAAAAAAAAAAAAAAGTAGCCATCTATCACTTTGACTCACAAAAACAAATGTAAACTAGCAGATTCAACAGGCACAGGCTCAACACATTAAAACTGGGTCTTCCAGGCCTTCTCCTATAAATCCAGGACTCATGTCTCAGGCTTATTTACTATAAAATTAAATATTCCCATTCCCAGGCACTAGAACATAGTTATCTATTGTATTGAATTGTTGGAGTGGCTCCTGGTACAACTTTTAGCCTGAGGCAACAAAGAACTCTCTTGTGCAATTTCTAGACATAGGCAGAGACTTGAAATGAACCAGGGAACATTGCTAATTGGCACTTTACATGTGGCCACTTTGTTTCTCAAGGTAAGGCCAAGTGACAAAGAATGGTCACAGATTTCTATAATTGAGTATTACATACATTGTTCTGAGTGTGGGCTCCATGTCAGAGGGACCGAGAACCAAAAGGACTGTGGTGGTTTTACTCAGGTGGGTGGCCAAGCTCCACCACAACCACTCTCTCACTCCCCCTCCTCAAAGAGGAACAGGGAGAAAATACGATGAAAGGGGCTCAAGGGTTGAGATAAGGACGAGGAGATCGCACAGTAATTATCATGACGGGCAAAACAGACTCAGCATACGGATATAGTAAGATTTATTGCCTTTTACTAACGAGCTAGAGAAGTGAGAAACAAAGGAAAGAAACTAAAAGCATCCTCCCCCCCCCCCCCTCTTCCACCTCCTCCCCCCGAGCGGCGCAGGGGAATGGGGGAATGGGGGTTATGGTCAGTCTGTAGCGCTTCTTCTCTGCCTCTCCTTCTCGGTCACTCTTATCCCCTGTGCTGTGGGGTCCCTCCCACGGGATGCAGTCCTTGCCAAACTGATCTGGCATGGGCTTCCCACAGGCAGCAGCTCTTCAAGAACTGCTCCAGATAAGGGTCCGTACCACGGGGTCCAACCATCGGGAGCAAACTGCTCCAACCTGGGTCCCCCATGGGCAGCAGCTCCTGCCAGGTCACCTGCTCCTGTGTGGTCTCCTCTCCACGGCCTACAGGTCCAGCCCAGAATCTGCTCCGGCAGGGGTCTTCCACAGGCTGCAGTCTCTGTCGGTGCAGGTTCAGCTGCTCCACCGTGGTCTCCTCCACGGGCTGCAGTTTGGAACCCTGCTCCACCGTGGTACTCCATGGGCTGCAGGGGGACAGCCTGCTTCACCATGGTCCTCACCACAGGCCGCAGGGGACTTCTGCTCCAGCACCTGGAGCACCTCTCCCCCTCCTCAACTGACCTTGGCGCCTGCAAGGCTGTTCCTCGCTCCTCTCGCTTTCCCAGCTTCTGTGTGGCGCAGTGTTGTTTTTTTTTTCCCTGTCTTAAATATGCTTTCACAGAGGTGCCAAACAACAGCACTTACTGGCTCAGCTCTGGTCAGCAGTGGGGCCCTTACCAAACATGGGGCAGCTTCTAGATCCTTCTCACAAAAGCCACCCCCATGGCCCTCTGCTACCAAAACCTTGCCACGTAAACCCACTACACCTGGAACTAAGGAAAACATAAAGGCCTTTGTAGCCCAGCAGCTAATTTCCTAAAACATATTTCATCAGATGCTCTTCCACCCATTCCTGTGAGTGATTGAGGAGACATTCCTTGAAAACTCCCACCGTTTCTTGACTTAGTATGTTGGTTGGAACAGGATATCATTGTGTACTTCCAGACTAGCTCTGTGTTAGACCAATCTTTAAGTCAAGTGCTAGAAGACACAACTTCGTACTAAACTGAACACTTTTCAAAACAGTAATTAAAGTTAACTTAAGAGAAAGCATTCACATGATGAATGTAAAATCTATATCCAGATAGATAAGGGTATAGAGAAAATGAAATGCCCTTTCTCCTTTTTTTTTTTCTCCCCCCCCCCCCCCCCCCCTTTTTTTTTCCACATGGCCCAAAGTATATAGGACAAAAGAGAAAGACCAAGATGTAGATGCAATTTAAATAAGCCTCTAGTCATGTGATTTATAGCAAAAATGAACATCAGCAAAACTAAAGCTGAACTGTCTTTCTTTTATGTTCTTTCCTTTGCCAGTCCTATAAATATCTTCCCTGCTGCGCACTGAAGGAATTTTAATGAAGTCATATGACATTTTTTACATCACAGACTTTTTTTATATATGTTACATTAATTGCGTGTTATCTCCTCTCTTTTCCTCATCTCTAGCAATAAAATGTGAAAAATGCAGAGAGAAGAAGACAGTTCTCAGTTCTGTTCAATTCTGTGCCAAAATTGTGCAGCTGTAAAGAAGAAACTTCCCTGAAAATTGAACACAAACTCAAATTAACTTTCATGGTTAGTAAAATATTAAATGAAGGTCTGGGTCACACATTTCCCTTTTCCATAATAGTATTAAAAATAATTTGCTTCTGGGGCTTTCAAATGCATTTGGATTTTCTCTTAGCCCTGTAGTAATTGGAAGTGGATTTCTTTATATTTATTTATTTATTTATTTATTTTTTTGTACAAAGATGACAGCTATTAATGCTTCACACAGAAAGAGCCAACGAGCTGGTGGTTGAACAGTATATGAAATTGCTTTGTTCAGTCATCTCTTCTTTCAGTAAATTCTGGTAGAATGAAATGAGGCTATAGGATTATATAAGCTATCATTCTTAACACCATTCAGTAACAGGAGTGTCAAGTGCTGCTTTGCCAGAAAGTCGCTTTCTGTTCCCCAGGGAATCAGGTTGGTGTGAGGACAGGCAATGGCTAAAATGGGACATCCTGTCCTATCTATCCACCCATTGCAAACAGTTCCTTCAGGGTTCTAGGGCAGCAACCTCTCCCTTAGCTGCAGAACAGATGTTGATGTGCTTCACAGCTGATGCAGAGCTTGTCTTGATTTTTGTCTTCCTGCTGCCATCTCTGTCCTCCCAGCCCTACTACAGTCACTGGGCAGCACTTCCTGCTGAGTGTGCAACCAGCAGCAGTCTATAGCACTGTCTAGGGAGAGACATTGCAGCCTGAGGAAGGGGAGAACACTAATTTTGTGGCCTCTTGAAGACTCCTCATGGACTTTGCTGAGATTGCAGAGGCTGTGGCTGAGACTTCTCAAACTGCTTCTCTGCCACTGCTTGAATCCCAGCAGATCAAGTCCTGTGATGGGTCAGGAGTCACTCCGGAGTACTGGGCAGTGGCAGAAGGGACACCACAAGAAAGGGGCATGTCTGGTGGAGGGGCATGTCTTTAGAAAGGAAGCCATGTTGGTGACAATCCTCCTCACTCTTCCTCCTCTTTAGCACTAGATTGACAGGCTCCTCTACAGGAAGATCCACACTGCACAAGTTTTACTGGTGCAAGAGATTCCGACTGGTCTGCTGGGCACTACTTGGACATAGCCACTTATCTTCAGATCAGCTCTAAGGGCTACAAGAATTTAAGTGTTAACTGTGGAAATGCCTACTTTGATTTGTGCTATGGTGACCATGAAGCTGGCAGTCATACAAGCATTTCATCCCAACAGAGCCAAAATCTAGAAGCAGGCAAGTGTAGTCTTTGTCATGCAAGAAGGCTCTTTTAATTTAACCAAGTTTTCAGCTGCCCTGTTACCCACACAAAGAACAAGATTTCTACATGCCTGTGCTTGTTTAACACATGGACTAGCTAATTCTGCACACGCAGAAGATTGCTATTGCCATAAGGATATAGGAAAGCAATAGAAAAGAACATCAGAACCTTTCTGCTACCTTCAGGAAAACAACAACAACAACAATTAAATAAAAAAACAACAACAAAATGCTTTAATATGAGTTTAGCTAGCCAAAAGAAAAGTTTGGGCAGGGTCTTATATGATAATAGTACCTGTTCACACTGTGGCATATCATTGTTGCCATTAAGGGGAAAAAATGGTCCTTGAGCTGCAGCTTTTTCACTGTCATTGTTGCCATTAATGGGAAACAACTGGTCCTCGAGTTACAGATTTTTCCAGACAGTGAGGTGTGCAAGGAGCACCTTTCTCTCTTTGGTTTCTCTTTATCATAATAACAATACTGTTTACAAAAAGAAAATAGAGCACCAGTCTTCATTCAGATCAAGCACAGTCATTACAGGGCAGCAGCCAACAAATTGCTGCTTTTCTCTGGTAACAAAAGATAGTTATTACCATGAGACTTAGACAAAGTTTAATGTTGACTAGATGTCTGAGTTTCTCAGCATTGCAATTAGCCTCAAGCAGCAACATTAAACAGCATAGTGAGGATACAGTATGAAAGTCCCTTGTCTAACCCTTTCATATTTCAATACGATTTTTTTTCCCCCAAGGAATATGTCCTGAACCTCAGTATTTTTATTTTTTGTCCTCAAAATATATATATATATTGTCTAACTCTCTTACTAATGTTAGCTTCGTGCTCCAAGCAATAGTTTTCCATGACAATTGAAATACAGAAGAATTCAGTCCCCATTGCCCCGATCCCTTTGTCTTTCTCACTATTCATCTTGCAGATTGCTAACTTTATTAATGCAAACATAAAAAAAAGCTTCTTTTTTTTTTTTTTCCCTAAAATAACCATAACCATGCCAATAACAGCATTTTCTCCCAAATTACTGACATTATTTTATTTGCATTTGCAGTTGATATTTCTTAGACTTTCCGACATATTTTGCCTAACTTTGAAGTGTATTTCTCCATAATTTTGAACAGTGAACTTTCCCAATGCTTTCTGGGTGGTGCAAACAGTATTATTTCCAGGGCAGTGCTTTCCAAAGCTCAACTCAGGGGTACTTTTGGGGTGCTAAGAGGTGGGAGGACAAAACACGCTTATCTGAAAGTCTGTCTGGCATAACTGCTTCTGCCTCTGGGGTCTGTTGGCATAAGAGGTGTTACTGAGAGATCAGTGTGTTTTTCATACCCTGAACTTTGTTGCCAAAGCCTTCAAGGGCAGCTCTGAATCACCCCAAAATCAAACCATACATCTGAGAGAACTGTCAAAATGCTTCTTGAACTGCAGCAGGCTCGGTGCCATGACCACTTCCCTGGGGAGCCTATTCCAGTGCCTGACCACCCCCTTGATGAAGAACCTTTTCCTAACACCCAGCCTGACCCTCCCCTGTCCCAGCTCCATGCCATTTCCGTGGGTCCTGTCGCTGTCCCCAGAGAGCCTGCCCTTCTGCTCCCCTTGTGAAGCTGCCATGAGGCCTCTCAAGCCTCCTCCTCTTCTCTGGGCTGAGCAAACCAAGTGAACTCAGCTGCTACTTACATATCTTCCCCTCTAGAACCACCATCATCTTTGTTGGCCTCCTTCGAACACTGTAATTGTTTTATATCGTTTTTATACTGTGATGCTCCAAATTACACATAGCAGCCCAAAACTGCAGGTGGTATTCCCCCCCCCCCCCGGCCCCCCCACCCCCAGCCCCATCTGATTCTATCCTTGTTCATTATCCACTGTTCTCCTCTTTACAGTGACCTTGTCTTTCGTCTTGGTCTCCCCTCTCTTCAACAAGTCCCCTATCTCAAACAAATAAAGAAATCACCTTGTGAGGATTCTCAACCACTTTCTGCAGTTCTATATACAGAGTCTTTCTGTCTACGATCATGTTCCAGGCTTATCTAGATTCAGGGGTCTATGAAAGAGGTTCTTTTCAAATTCCAAATACACTTTGGAGTCACATTGCACATCTTACATCATTTCCCTTGAGATATAGTATTTTCTTCTGTGCCAGATTTATGGAAATTTGTGTCCCAAATATCTCATATTAGAGTTCCAACAAGTTTCATCTTTGTAACAAAACCGTTATAAAACTGATGATGGACAGCCACAGAATTAGCTCATATTTTTTCATGTAATAACTTTAAAATTTTGTTTTCCTTGCACAATATAACTGTATTAGTATTGCAAAGTAATATAGCAGTGCTACAAAGGAATATACAGTGACATTCACTGTTCTGAAGTCTACCATTTTTATTAACAGCTCAGGGTTGGATAAAATGACAGCAGAAGTGGAGATAATTCCAGTGAAATTTGGCACATGGGAGGAAGCATTATTGTGGAGGTGATTTACAAAATAAACATTATGCCAAATCTAATATTTCTGTATAAGCAATGCTCTGGTTTTAGCGATGTTTTAACACTTTCATTGCCAATCATGCATTTCCCCAGTGGATCCAATTTATATTAACAACCAAACTGCAGCAGCATAGAAGTTTACTGCAAAAGCAGAACATATAACAATTGGAAATACTGACAAGCTTTAAAATGAACGATATACAATGTTATTTTATTCAGCTTTCTTTGGCATTCCTGAAAACAAAATATAAAAATAGTTGATAGGAATAGAGAAAATGTAATATCTTGTCAGATTGATGGTTCATATACTCTAGTTTTCTGCCTCCAGCTGTCCTAGATGTTTTAGAAGGAGACATAAGAACCTCAGACTAGTTAGATATAAGATTATTTTCCCGCCATTCTCTTATCATCCCAGCATGATTCTTCTCCTAAAATGCTAAATAGTTAAGATTAGTCTAGAACCTAGAGCATGATGTTTTGTCTTTCCTCCTATACTGATTTTGTTAAGTAGAACTGAAAATCAGTAATACTCCAAATAGCCTTGCTAACCACATACGTGTCCAGTCACTCTGTTATTCTTAATAATTTATCTTTTTTTTCTTTTTTAAAAACAAAAAAATATGTTTCTCATCATCAAGTGAGCTTTACAACCTCCCCCCCCCCAATCTTTCATCCTCTTAACCCCTTCTTCAACTACTATTCTTTTTAACTACTGTAATAACCAAAATCTTGTCAGAAATCTTTTTTCTAAACATAAAACATCATCTTTCTCTCTTCAATTTATTTAACTTATGCTGTCTGCTTCTGTAAATTTATGTTTCATCTTGCATGCAGATACACCTTATATGTGCTGCTTCAGAAATTCTTTGGCAAGTAGTTTAAGGTGTGCTTCATATTATTTATGATATCGATTTACATATATTTCAAATCACTAACAGGAGGCGTTGTAGTAGGTTACTAAAAATAATTTTAGCAAAAAAGTAACTATTATGAAACTCATTAAACCTAGTCCAAATATCAAAAATACTACAAAAAGACCACACAAGACAATATAATTTTAATTAATAAAAGATGAAATTATCATGCATATTAATACACAGTGCTAGTAAAGTTCTCAAATGGGTCATTCACGAAGCTCTTACATTAAGTGAACACACATTGTTCTATGATTTCCAGTATCATTTTCTGCCTACTTTAGTTTTGTTGTAGAAACAATAGGTCTCTATTACTCACAAGGTAAATACATTATTTTGGCTCAGGGAATGTAGGAATGAAGAACTCCATCACTCTGACTTACTTCCTTTCACCAGAAATTTGTGGGCCCATGAGATTTACAATTCATTTATTCAGAACATATTATTCGATCAAACCACACACACACACACATAGCACAAAAATTTGTTAAAAAGGCTTCAGAAACTAATCTCTACTTCAGCTTGAAAAAAAAAAAAAAAAAAAAAAAAAAAGGAAAATTGAGAGAGAGAGCTAGACAAGGCGATAAACACCCAATGGGCATTCTCTGCCTTGAAGGTTTTTCAGATCATTCCAGGAGTTCAGCTCACAGGAGCTTTATTGAAGCTTCCTATGTTTACCTTTCCCTTCCTATATTTATGCATATGTGTTTGCATATGAACATATTCACAATATAAGCATGCATTTTCAACTGGATTTATTTTTTTTTTGTTAAGTTCTGTAATTCATCTTTATCACACAGTTTCTGAAAATAGAAGATTGGAACGGAACACTGAGGGTATTGAATTTCTGAAGCCAGATTTAAATTATTGCTGTTAAGTGGATGATGGAAACAGTTGCTTTAATATAGCAAACAAAACATTCTTTACTCTCAGAAATCTCATATCTAAAATTTTTATCTATTGTTATTGTTAAAGAAGACTGGTGGCATAGACTTATTTGAAACCTCAGTACCCAGTACCTGAAGCTTTTAGAACTTTTTTTAAAAAAAAAAAAAAATCCTCCAGTACAATAAGAAATTTCAGTGGCTGATCAAATGAAACAACTCTCTAAGCTCACCTAGAAATATTAATCTTCTGGACATACTGCATAAACCACTAATCTCAAGCCCATCATTTAAAATGAGGAAGGGAATATAAGGAAAGATGCGGGCAGATGTTTTAAGCTTTACCATCCTTATTTTAAAAGTCTAAAAGGAGATCGCTAAACCTTGCATTGCAACAAGCAAAAATGGCCAGAGAAAAGTACTAGGCTGAATGATCCCCCCGAATAAAAATGAATGTGATTCAACACAACATTAGCATAGTGTCTCCTAATCTTTCACTTGCAAATGTTCATCTCCTTATCAGACACTGCTGTTAACATCATGACATATTTTTGCTTGAAAGCATAGCCAGAGACACAACAGCTAAACCCTAAAAATTTATGCTGTCCTGATAAACGGGACAGCATAAATTTTAGGCCTAACAGCCTAAAGCTGACTGTGCATACCTGCACCCTGCTGTAACCTCAGCACTACAATCCTTTCCAATAATACTTGCTATTCATCAATCCTATTATTTGCAATTCTGTATTTAAAAATATTTGTACTTATTTTTCCAATAAATTAGGGCAGAATGGAAAAGTAGTGTTCATGTAAGAAAGGAGACAACTTTGGAAGAGGCTTTTGAAAGCTCTCTGTTAGTGTAAATTTCCATTTAAGTCTGTGGTAACATCAAATTTAGGTCAGTACTGTTATTCTTCACAGCTGAATCATATATTGTATAATAATCAGAAGATATACATGTGTATGTATATATATTAAACTTACTAGGGTGGAATCTAGTAAAGTCCCATAAGAAGGAAGAATACCCTGGTCTTTTTAACTTTGACTCTTCCTCACTCACATCGTCATTGTCATCTTGATCTACCTTATTTTGGAGAAAAATACATACAGCAACAAAACTTCCCAGGGACTTAGGATGTAACTGCCTGTAATGAAGGGGTTCCAGAAGAGATAACAGGAAATTCTAGCTGTTTCCATGATGGTTATAGCTGGGCTTATGGGGGAAAAATGTTATATAGGGAATGGCTGTGTACTTAAGTGCATGGCATTGTGTGATCTGTACTGTCCAGTCAGCATGCCACACACAAGACCTCAGAGCAGTTTTAGCAGCAGCTGGCCTCCAGTCCCAGCATATTTTCTTTTTATAGAGTGATTCACAAATAAATTAAAATATTGTGAAACAATAAATTGTAGTAAATGTGTTCATTACTTCATTTTATGCCATTCTCTAGGATACTGAGCCACCATCATAATGGCTCCAGGATCAATAATAGCAATTAACTCTTTTTGTGTGCACACTTTTTTTCATTTATTTTTGTGTTGTTTCCAGATGTTTTTGTTTCACACTTTAAAGAGTTCTGAAGACTGAGATTAATAGAAAATCATGAACCAGAACATGGAAATGCTTTTTTCAGCTTCAGCTCATATAATCCTGCCATAATCAAGCATCAGTAACATACCAGAAAACCAGAGCTCTCTTCAAGGTATTTCCAAGTTCCGATGTGGGGATTCCAACACTATTTGGAATGGATTAATGTTTCTCTTCAGCACAGTTATTTAGGTTTGTCTGGAAATAAAGGCTACTTTGTTTGTTTGTTTGTTTGTTTCTGTTTGAAGCAAGTAACCATCTTGGTTTTACTTTTATACATAAAAAATGTTTAATACTGGACACTTCCAAATAAAAACAGTGTTCAAACCTACTGCACTCAAGATCACAACTCCCCAAGCCCCGTTCAAATATTTAAAGTATATAAATCCTTCTCTCCAAGATGTACAAAATAAATATGCTGACAAGTTTTAACATTGAATAATTAGTGTCTGGCTGTGCTCTCTAAATTAAAACTTCTGTGTTTTGTTTTTCTGATGGCATTGCAGTTTTGAGAAGGTGGGTAGTACAGCTGAATATGAAGAACTATGCCCAAGGGAGAATGAAATTCACTTGGAAATAACAGTGACTCAGTTTGGGGTTCAATGGGTTCTTCGGGTTCAGCTACCGCTCGTGACACGTGCTGACTGGGATGATGATGACGGATTGTGCACAGCACATATTTTTTTTTCTGCTAGGATGACAGCCAAACTGAAATGGTTGTCCTGCCATGGCAGAACAATGAGTGAGGGCAAGCACAGTAGGAATTAGTTCCGTCATTGACACAGAGAGGGATACAGCCAGTTGTGTAGAAGACAGGGAACAGGAGGGCACATGAACAACAACACCAGCCCATTAAACATATAAATATTCCACTCAGGTCTCCTAATGTTAATGAGATGCTTTACTTCTTTACTGCTTTACTTCTGCCTTTATCTGTACCTCAGATTGCTTCACAGCCAGCTCACATATGAGTCTGTGGGTTGCCTGTGAAAAATTTTCTGGCATGTGTGAGAGCATATTACAGCAGTGCAGCACAGACATCCACTTGGACTCTAAGGGCAAAACTGAGGTCTTGATTTTCATACAAGAGTATGATGAAGTTTTATGGGGCATGCACATAATCTTGCATTTACTCAAATGTATTTTTCATGTATTACCAACAGAATGAACTGCTGGAGCATTTCCATATGAAAAACTATGAAAAACCTTCCCCCCCCCCCCCCCCCCAGATTGCCAGATTCCAAGTTTTTCTAATCTAGGAAAGGTTTTAACTATCACATCCTTAGCTGAATTCAATTTTATTTAATTATTTTTGAATTGAGAGAAAACATAATAGATAGCATTCCATGTACAAAACCCATACAGCACTGGGAAAACTACCACGCTAGAGGAATATTTCTATGTCATTTGTTTACAAATCATTCTAATTTATTAATAGATTTTTTTATTTACTTATAACATGAGAAAAATTCAAAATGTGTGTTAAATTTAAAGAACAATAAATAAATAGTCATCTTAAATTTGTAAGTGTAAATATAGATTAACAATGTGTCAATATATTTAATATATTAATATTTTAAATTAAAAGCATAGCATTTTTTTATACTTCTACAGTATAAAGTATAATTCTGCCTTTTATACAGAATAGTATAAGGGCTTTCACTGGTTTTTGTTTTCACTAGTTCCACTAAAGGTTAAATATGAACATATATTTTGATATAGGATGAAATCACAGGCATTTTGCTCAGATAGTCACTTCTATAGTTATGCCACTGGCATCCCAGCAATAAAAGGAATATCATATAAATATTATATTACACCTTAGCACCAATTTTTCAAGTTCAATCTAAATTTAATATACATTGTTTTTAACAATAGAAAATACTCTTTTTATTCTACTTTTTGTGAGGTATATTTATGTTTAATTAACTATTAAATTATTTAAATAGCTTCCACTTTATCCAGCAACAGAGGCTGCACAAGAAACTTGCAGTGTTAAATCTGTATAGTGTGGATAGAGACATGAAACTAAAGGTCCATGCTTTTGTGAAACAAGCAAAAGGGAAGACATAACACTGCCAAATTGTGAGTAAAATATCCCAATTCTGCATTTTGGAAATTATTTCAGTCATTACACTGGTTTCCAATTTATGTGCAATATTAAACAAACAAGTAAACATAAACAACAGAACCAGAGAACTAGCTGTCTGTTCTGAAGAGCTCAAATTTATTTACTTTTAAAATTTAGATCTTTCTCTCCTTCTTTCTTTTACACACATATGCAAAAGTCAGCACCCTTTATTCATTTCCTTTTTTTCATTCCCAAGAACAGGACTGTGTATTCTAATCACTTCTAGAATTTGTTCTTTTCTCTCAATAAGCTACAAAAAAAAAAAAAAAAAAAAAAAAAAAGATTTCACAGAATCACAGAATCATCTAGGTTGGAAGAGACCTCCAAGATCACCAAGTCCAACCTCTAACCTAACACTAACACGTCCTCCACTAAACCATATCCCTAAGATCTACATCTAAATGTCTTTTAAAGACCACTAGGGATGGTGACTCAACCACTTCCCTAGACAGCTCATTCCAATGCCTAACAACTCTTTCGGTAAAGAAGTTCTTCCTAATATCCAACCTAAACCTCCCCTGGCACAACTTTAGCCCATTCCTCCTCGTCCTTTCATCAGGCACATGGTAGAATAGACCAAGAATTTCTTACAGGCTATCTGTATAATGAAGACTGAACACACTTTTCCCTGTAAGGACCTGTATCCAAGGTTGTATTACACGATGAGCTTTCACATTTATTGTGCCAACTGAAAATGAATGGTGCTAGTTCAGTATGAATGGGATTCCATCTTTTATATCCCACATCCATTTGTCATGACAGCACTCAAGTCACATGGACCTCTGGGCTCACACACACTGCATCCAGCTGTATCACACCATGTCACATCAGGGAACACACTAAGGAGGTGTAGTGTGTTCACACAGCCAGGAACATTTCATACAGTTTCCTCCAATGTTAATGGAAGTATTGACTTTATCACTGCACGATACGTCTCAGTAGTAAAAGCAGTATTTTTCTCACAGATCAACAACAGCAACAGTTTCCTTTTACTGAAATAGCCATACCTGAGTTACAATCAAAAAAAAAAAAAAAAAAGAAAAAAAGAGATATGAAATAGTAAACTATTTTAAGTAAGAATAACAATGGTGTTATTTCTCTAAAACTGGTCTGTATCTTTGCCAAAATTAAAAATAATTTGGCAGTGTCAAAGTTTCTGTTGGCTCTGGCAGTTTCACCCACTGAGAAACCTAAAACTAAAACCTACAATTTAATTTTTAATATTTTTTTTTTTTCATCTTTAAACCAATTCCTCCCAAAAGGCAAATTTCCAAACCACTAAAAACCAATTGTTTAAAATATATTAAATCACATTCTACAGTCCACCCTATCCTGTGTGGTTCAACATGTAATTGGAAAAGTAATTGCCCCAGACTTGAATATTACAAAGGAAATTGATGAACAAGCACACTGCTGTATGCTAGCACAGATATGGTCAACATAGGTTTGTAAAAAATTCAAGGAGGCTTTTGTCCCTCCAGAGTATCTGCAGTGAACCCGTTGCTGCCAGATGGAAGCTGGGTAATCCAAATAGGTTACAGCACAAAGCCAGCTAGCAAGGGATACTGCAATAGATGGCTGAAGCCCAGTTGTTTTAGCTCAACTTCCAGTCCACACTGGGAGTGGGAAGGATGTCCATGGAGCTGCTCCTACTGTCCATTTCCAAATCTTGTGGTCACTTCCCTTCAGATCTCTGACACAAGTGAAAGGTGACATGTGGCCTTATTCCTGCAAATGTATCCAGACACATGACAAGAAAATGGCAACTGGGATTTGGAGTTTAATGAATAACAATGAGGAATTTATTTTATATGCATTTAAAATTTCTCATGTATATATAATTTTCTGAAACAGCATTTTGCTCTCTCTACCATTTTACTTAGGACCCAAAGTTAAGGGCCTTATCCTTCTTCAAGGAAGGTACTGAAGAGAATCTCACTGCAGTGAAATTTCCAGTCAAATGCTGGTCTTTATTTGGATATCAAAACTCTTAATGTATGACGTATGCGAACCTTCCTGCCATTTTGAAATAAATTAGAAACACGATCATAAAGAAGCCTTGTAAACAGGAGATTAAGAATGAAAAGCAGGGAACTTCCTGCTTATTATTCCCCTTCTGATCATGAGCAGCCTTTTGCTGTCAGTAATTACTTTCCCCATTTTTAACAGCAGTAGTCTCTAAATTCCATCCTAAACATACCTTTTATTTACCCGTAATGTTAGATAATAATTGTTAGCATGGTGGCCAAAGGAAAAGTCAGAATCTTACCAAATGATACACAGAAAGTATCAGAAGTCCCAAATTATAGACATTTGTATTTGAAAAATCACATATATTGATACTGTAAAAGCCAAAGGGAAGATCCATTTGGCATAGGAAGTGTGAGTACTGGAGCATATAATTTAGTCATACTAGCAGCAGAATTATTTCAAAAGAAAAGAACTCTTTCTTGGTTTATTCTTGACATCTAAAATGCTTGTATTTGTGAAACAGAAATATAGCTCAGAGACTTTTGCTGTTGCTTGATTTTATCAAGCTTAGGCATTTATTCATGTGTTAAGACTTCCACTTAAAGAAAAAGGACTGTGTGTAGAATTGTAAAACTGACACAGAAGTAAGAATACTTTTACTCAAAGTACCAAGAAAGAGGGAAAAAAAAATAGTAGCAAGATTTAGAAGCTGTATAGAACTGATGAGAAGAAACAGAAACAGTCAAGAGTGGAAATTTAAGTGTAAACTCATCCAGACTACTAAATGCACAAGATAATAAATACCACAAAAATTATCCTATAAACTCTGATCAAAAGTCCAAGTTTAGCTACAGTGTTACATGATGTAAAATATCTTCTTTCATGAACATTAAAAGTTCATGTTTATAAATGAATAGCCTTTCTGTACTTGGTATACCTGCTGTCTTGTCAAACCCTTAAATATGTAAGTACTATGCTAAATCACAAAGACTAATTACACCTATACACTGCACTGATTACCTCTTTCTACAGTCTCAGCAGTGGAGGAGCTTGCTGTAACAGAAAGTGAGAAATACCACAAGAAGAAATTGGTATTTCCTAATCATTCCCCAGAAGGAAAACCTCAACAACACAGATATTACAACCATGTAATATGTCAACAAGTGTTTAGGGATTTTTTAGCTCAGAGCTTAGTGGTAAAATATATTTGACTGGTATCACTTTTTCTAAATGTCGCCTTTTCACACTTTGGCATTGCACCCAGCCCTGTCAGTCCCACTTACATCATGCTCATGTTGAGTTCCGGGCATGTTCCTCCTGACTGCACTGATGCTCCTTGTGCTATGACTTAGCACATTTAGCAGCTGATCTCCTTTTAGTAGCCTTCAAGATAAAGTCACTGACATGCACAAAATAAAAATGACTTATATTCTCTTAAGAGCAATGTCATAAGTTAATATATTGTCCTGTAATCTTCTGTCAGTAAATAGATAATTATTTACTCGATAAATACTTTTATTTATTATTTACTGCAATCTCAAACATATTACTACTTAAGGTAGTAAGATTTAAACATAGCTGCATAAATATGTCTAAGAATTGCATATTTCAATTTGTACATAAAAATATATACATATAACATTTAAAAATATAACATGCCTGTAAAAAATGTTACCAAAAAATCTGGTTTGTATTATTTTATTTTCTTAGTTTTTCTTGAAAAATATTTACACTTTTATTCATTTTCTCAGGTTTAGTACCTGCCCTTGTGCATATTTCTGTAAATACAAATGCAGCAGATTTATATCCAGCTCCGATTCATATTCAATGTAAAGAAAAAGTGAAGATGATATAAGAAAAAATCATGTCTCTTGTCTCTCTAAAAATTGGTTCATTGGGGTTAATACTTATCTTCAGCTATCCCTGATAAAACTACTAGCAAATTATGAAAATTTGGAATAAATAAATCATCTGAATATTTTTGCAGGAAATTATTATTTGCAAAATATTTAAGGTACAGGTAATATCACAGAGCCTAAAATAGGAGGTTTTAATCAAGAAACAAGAGAAGGTCTGAGTTAATCAGTCTCCATGTGGATATTTAATAAAACAGGACAAGTGACCTTATACCAAGGCAGAGAATACCCAGATACGCTTGAGGTAGCTTGGATCAGCTGTAACATGGTTGTAATATTGATATGACCTTGACTGAAATGATTACAGTTCTGTAGTCTGTTTACTATACAGTGATCCTGAGTGAGAAGGAAATTTGAAGGTAAAGAAATGAAACAAGAAAGAAGGCATAGCATATACAGAGTCATGGGCTGTGGTCTTGACAAACTTCCTGTAAAAAGAGGAAACGGGATGTGATTCTGTTGGGTAAAAGTATTGCTTACTTTTTAAAAAACAAACAAACAAAAAACAGATGGAATATGCTGATAGTAATGACAATTTAAAAACAGGTATCTATCACTTTTTTATTTTAACATGTTTTTTAATCTCTGCATTCCTGGATTCCTGCCCATAGCTATAGCATTAGGAAATTGTGTGCCTATCACCAGCCTCTCAGAAAGAAAAGAGACAACAAACTTGGACTCAATAATCTCCACATAAAAGCTTTGACTGAGTTATCTTCTGTAATATTTATTGTTTGCATATTCAGGTCCTCCCATTAATGACAGAGTGCAAATATCAAGTTTAAAGGACACAAACTGTGATTTATTGCTATAGCTTTAAAACACAAAATGGCTAGCTACTCAGGCTACTCAAAAATAAACTGTAGTGATCTGGATTTGTAATGTAGGCAGAACTCATCCTTTTAAACATTGTATTACACAAAACCCTTTCAGTTGCCACTGCTAGTTGAGTTGCTTTAGTTTACAAAAAGCAAATATTGAAAGAAATTTTGTGTGAATAATACAAGGTTCAGCTATATTTACGTATTAAAAATACACAACATTTTCAAACTGTGTAAGTATCACTTAGAGTATTACTGCTCTAGTAGCTTTCTGTACTGCTGTTTGCAAAGAACATCATAAAAGCAAATATATGCAATTTTTCTCTTGAACTTTTTCTAAGATAATTTTAAAACAAGAAAAAAATATATAGTAAAATTCTTAGTAGGTATAAAATCATGATTTGAAGTAAAAGCCAAAGCCAAGCAACTCTATGAAGTGTTGGCTGGGAGAAACTGGAAGCCATGTGAAAATATGCTATTGATATATTTTGCCCTCAAGGAAATTGATTCTGTAAGTTTGCTGCAACTGATGAGGGTGGCAAGCAATTTGCCATATACCAGCAAACTATCCTTCTAATGCAAATAACCTGAAGAAAACCACATCATAGCTAATTTTTTAGTAAAAAATGGTTATCTCTAATTTCAAATTTCTAATATAATTAATTAAAAACATTGTACTTTTATCTCTCAAGATAAATAGCTATACAGAAAGAGATATCTGCCTTCTGATCACAGAAATAACAACTGTATAGTATAGACAAGAAAAAAGCTTATGAGTAATTTGACTCTTTGATGGTGGTGTCAAATTGTATGACTAATGTGATGACTATGTTATTTCTGAACAATTTGGATCTCTGCTGGTAGGATTAAGCAAGCTAGAAGGAGCTACTGAGACCATCACCCCAACATTACCTTTCCTCTGCAGAGCCCAGAGGAAAATTAGAGCTGTGATCTATTGGATACCAGGAAGCCACTGCCAACTCCCACCCACAAACTGAGAATAGCACTTTCCTCCTCTTACACCTGAGTAATGTGTACGTCTTATTTCTCTTTCTCTTTCTTCCTCCACATCTCTAATACTTACCTAATGGTGGAATGAGATTCTCAAAAGGAAGACTGAATGATCTTCCAAACCTGAGGACAGATGCATAGCAAATTCCTTGCCCTTGCTGAAGTACACCATCTCTGATTAAATTCATAGTTGACCTAGATGTAAATAATGGTGAAATACTTCTGAAACAGAGACTCTCTTACTCCAAGAGGACTACCCATGGAAATCGTCAGCATGCCCCAGCAAAACTTCCTTCCTCAGAGTTTTACTGGATGCTTATTCACAAAAAAGCATCTGAGCATTTCCACTTGGAGATTTGACAGAGGATTATATCTTCTGTATGGGGTGTGTTTATGATAGGTGGCTATGTTCAAATAAGAAAAAATCCATTACCCTGGAAGCACACAGTCCATGATAAACACCTTGTATGAGGATTCAGATGATAAATGCTGTCAGCACATATCTGCTGTACAGGGGATATCTTCTTAAACCCCAGCTGGCAACAGCTTAGTTCTGATACAGAAGGATTAATATATTCACAGGATTTTGTACTAGGCAGTAGAACTAGAAAATGCACAAACTGGATAATAAATCAGCCACTAAACATGGATATATCTATATTTATATAGCTTCATTCATGTTAAGAATTATTCAACAAAAAGAACAATTGTGATCTTATTTTGTATTAACATAAATATATCCATTGTTTTAAAAAATATATATATTT
>NC_048894.1:130729613-130779132 GCF_011077185.1 Oxyura jamaicensis | reverse complement strand
CCCCCCCCCCCCCCCCCCCCAGTAAGCTGCAGCGATTACACACTGAAGAATTTTAAAAGGTTAAGAATGTTACCTATGGCTATTTTTACATTTTTTTTACATGCAGGGAGGGATTAAACTGTGCTTATGTGGATTGTTTATTATCCAGATTAGCTTTTTTTTTTTTTTTTTTTTTTTTTTTTTGGGTAATTCTGACAGGTTTAGCATGTGAGCTTCAGTGACACTAGTTATGAACTCCGGTATATGTATCCAGGGCCTGGCACTTTAAGATTTGTCACAAAGACTTGTATTCCTAAATCCAGGGGACTCACAGTTATATTTCAGTGAGAAACTTAATGGCCATACTTATCAGGATCATGGTAAGCACCTAAATTACTTTTCTTAAAGGAGTTTAAAATTAAAATTGTCAAAGAAACATATTTCTTCTGTGCGTGAGCAGAAGTAATATCTGGCAAAGGCCACATGCATACACTTTTGATTAAAACATGCATCAAGCTAATTACTCTTTCACACAGATACATACGAAGCTTATCAACGCCCTTGTTTAATACTCTCTACTTTCCTGACTACACTGATTCGATGATCAAAATAATTAACCGGCTTTGTGACAGAACAGATTTATACCTCTGTGGAAATGAAATAGGTGTGACCTGCATGTATTTTTGGTTGGTCTTTTGTCATGGGACTGCAGTCTCATTTTTTATTTAAGGCCCTTGCCAGTAGCTATACATCACAAGATAAGGTTACGATTTGTGTGTCAAGGAAAAAAAATAATGCTTGTTATGTACCACACCTGAACAATATTGGTGCACTGATAGTGAAAGAAAGGTGCCAGAAGAAGTAACTCATGTGTGTTGATGAAATCAGGGAACGTTAATTAGATACACATTATTTAAGAGTATGTTGCAGCCTAACATGCCATA
The DNA here is from genome assembly GCF_011077185.1 of Oxyura jamaicensis. NCBI lineage: Eukaryota > Metazoa > Chordata > Aves > Anseriformes > Anatidae > Oxyura > Oxyura jamaicensis. The sequence goes on along the minus strand of NC_048894.1, from coordinate 130,778,209 downwards.
AAATTAAGGGCATGATAAATAGCAAGTTGATTGCACATCAGGAAAAAAAAAGTGATGAAGTTATGCTCCATAATTAATGAGTCCCTTCAGAATACAACTTTCTTAGGCCTTATAAATATCACCTGAAATACTGAAGGAGCTTTGAAATCATTCCACTGGGGAAACTAATTAAAACTGATGAAAGACATATAGGAGCTATAGTTATCTTTAGTATTTCTGGGTTCATTGCAACCTTCTGAATTTCCAGATGCTTGAGCCATACTTCAGGTAGAGAATCCCTGGTAAAGCTATGAGCTGAAGAAGACCGCAATAGAAGTAATGTTGTTTTGTTTTACACAGAAAATTGGACCATGTACAAATTTTAAAGAATAAACAAATTTTAAAGAATAAACAAAGAATTCCCAAATTCTCTCAGTGAAGACATTTGTATGGCTACAAGCATGTGATATCCTTCCAAGGAGAAACAGGGATGCTATTAACTCTTTTCAAGACTGGATAAAACCTTATTTCCCCAAAGTAAAGAGAAGAATGAATACTTGTCCAAATGCAAGTTACTGGCCAGAACAACATATCTGTCAGTACAGACCAGACTGACCTGAGCTCCTTTTCCTCTTCTCTACCATTCTCTCTTCTTCCCTACACCTGGCTTACTTTATGTATAACAAGAAATGCAAATTAATGCACAAAAGATCAAACAGCATTTAATTATGCAGAATATTTTCGAAGAAATAAGTGACAAATAGTTACTTTGTTAAACTAGTATAAACAGAAACATATTGTTACTAAGGGAGTAAAATACAAGCACATCAGAAGTAAGCGCCCTATATGGGGGGGATCTGGCACAATGCTTCCTCTGGCTCTGAAGTTGATTTTTAACCAGCTTGTTCTGTCACTACCTTTGATACTTAAGGGTTGAGATTCAAGACCAGAGATCACAGACTTGGATAATGTTCTGTTTACATAGTCTGTAACTGTAAACCTCTCTAGAGAACATTTTAACAAGTTTTATGCTGGTGTTGCTTTTAACAAGTTAGTAAGGACAAAACAAGATTTTTTCAAATATCAAGAACTTTCATTTTTGGGGGGCAAATCCTTCAATGTATCACACTAACTCTGCCATGAGAACACTGAATTGAGAGAAAGATCACTACTATTGTTTGACTCCAGTCTCCATCAAAAGACTATTAATTGTCACTGCACCGAGCCTGTCTGAATTTAAGAAGAGATTGGACTGTGCACTTAGTCACATGGTCTGAACTTTTGGGTAGACCTGTGCGGTGTCAAGAGTTGGACTTGATGATCCTTAAGGGTCCCTTCCAACTCAGAATATTCTATGATTCTAATTACTCTTTTAGAAATCTTCACCTTTGTATGATAGTGTCAAATCTTTTGAACTCCAATACAGACAAGACCCCTGTCAAAAACCCTTTTGTTTTCACGTCATATTTGCTAAAGCCCAAGCACCATGTCCATCTACTGTCACATGAAGTGTGCATTAATGTCCTAATGTTTCTGAATAATTTATGTTTAGAAAGCATCAGTTATGTTTATAGCATCAGTGCAATCAGTATGAGTGTATGCAGGATGGGTTACAGCTTCCCTTAAAAAATCTCTTATAATAGGTTTTTTAATTTATTTGCATTTGCTTGAAGCACAGGCATTTTTTGGTTAGTCAAAACAACAACAACAACAACAACAAAATATCTTTTTCCTTTACTGATGTTTTAAACTGGTTTGGCTTGTGGCTTTTCAGAACTGAGAGAATGAAAATGTGTACACACATCTGCTGTTTTTCAATGCCCTTCTAGTAAAAGACATACAAAGCTGACTTTCTTTTACCTCAGATGGAGTTAAAAATAATTTTTGAAGAATCACTTAATGCCCAAAAACCCATGCCTCTTAGAAAGCATAATTCTTTTGTACAATAAATTCTTAAGGCATAACTTACATACTACAACTTCCCAAGGAGGATTGCCCAAAAGCTTGCATTTAATATTATCGTAGTATTTCATTAATTCCTTTTCTTTTTGTGAAGAAACAAGTTGTCTGCCAACTGTTTAGACCCAATTTGGCTTCTGCTGCTGTCCACATGATGGGACCAACCTAGATGCTCACCTAACATAGATGTTGGGGAGAAATGACTTTAGAGGTCAGTTTAAATGCTGCTTTAGTGTGTATGTGTATCTATGTATATTAATGGTAATAACTTCTAAATTGTTTACATGCAATGTAGATCCTGGACTTTTTAAAAAGTTGCAGGTAGGAAAATTAGATTATTTGGGAGATTAAAACATTTTTTGATATTACAACATGTAAGTCTGTAATAATTCCAAAACATTAATACTTGTATATAACAATTGTTGTAGTTTACATTACGTCTCAACAAAGCACTACAGGAAAAGGTGGTAAATTGGACATTTCAAAAGAGACTTGAAATAGGCGGCTGAAGAAACAGAATAAATGACCATTGACTTGCAAGATATTCCCTTCAAGTCTGAGTTAAATCCCAAAAGAAGGTCTCCCAGGATATGTTATATGGCTGTTTTCTGTGAACACCGTGTGTAGGACAACATAATTGCTACTTTTTCCTTAGCAATAAAGCTTAGATTCAACACTATTTCAGTCAATGTGAATTTTGCCATTGATTTTAGTATTGCATGACCAAAACCTTAGATTCATATAAAAGCAATCAATAAAACAAAACAAAACAAAATGTCTGGATGAGCACAAACAGCTGTTAAAAGCACTTGCTAAACTGACGTTCATTAGACATTAGGTAGCAAGTTGTCATTGGATATTTGCAAAAATGTCCAAATGTCTTCCACTCTCTGATGTATATTGTAAATTCTATAGTCAGCCATTGGCGGTGTATATTATTTACACATAACCTAACTAAGCACAGAATATCTTTGATTCTAAACTACATTATGTAAGTCATAAATAAGTTATAATTTGAAATTATATTTATCAACCTCTTCCGTTTAATTTTAAATTCTCAACAAACAGCACTTGTTCTTAATGTTCCCGGGTTAAAAATTCCTGGCAGGAAGAATAATGTATAAGGGAAATTTAAATTTCTGCAAAAATTCTAAGCTTTCTGTTATGTTGATTATATGCATGATTTTTCCTTTATTTTTTTTTCCCCATCTATTTATGTTTCTGCTTATATAGCTACAAATTATTTTGAAAATAAAAAATTTTGTAGACTGTTTAAATGCTTCTAATTGCCTGTTTGAGCTACCAGGATCTGTGGACAGTAGCTGATCATAGAGTAAAAGGTGGATAATTATTTGGCAGATCTCTTTTGTTTGAATAAAAACAGTACATTTTGTAGAAGTAACTTTTAATTTCAAATGTAAACGTCATCCAATATTAATACCATCTTTGTCAAATTGGCTATTCTGAAAATAGAATTATTGTAGCCATTCTGAGTTAAGGTAATAATGTACACATATATTGAGGGAAAGATTAAAAAAAAAAAAAAGAATATATATATATATAAATTGATTTTTATAAAGAAGAAGGAAGAAATCAGATTGTGGTGGCCATACAAAATATTTACAAATATTTACAATTCATACAGAATTCATGGGCAGGTCCAATCAATAGAATTTGCATTTCATGAGATGTGCTCTTTCCTCATTTTTTAAAAAGACCCTAATAAAAAACATAAATCCAACGTCATAAGCATGCTTTTTTACATACATATATATATATATATATATTTTTAAGTGTTTACTTTCAAAATCTACCTAGGTTTCTTATTGCAATGTTAATTTGAGAAAATATATATATATATATATATTTCAATTGATCACTGAAGGAATTATTCTTACATACAGGAGATACTTCATAAAAGCATATATATTAATATTCATACCTCCATAGACTAGAAATAATTTATTCTCAGCATTTTTAGTCAAGTATAAGGAAAATATGTATAAATAGCAGGAAACTAATTTTATATTTGACAGAAATCAAAAAGAACCAAAGTAGACTCATTTTGAACATATGAGAGTTTACAACAGCTTGTCAGTGATGATCAAGATTTACTACAAATACGTATTAAATATCTGCAACACATACAATGATTTCTGCAAACATGCAGACATTTTTTTAAGCCATATTTTATCAAAAGTAAAAATCATTGCATGTTCATGATTATTCTCAAACTATTACAGAAGGTACCAGGGGTCGTAAACTATTCCTATATTGCAAACATTTACCTACTTATTAGTGAACCTACTTTAATAGAAACTTACTTTTCTAGTTGCAACATCTGCATCTACTGATCATTGTCAAGTTAACACAGTATCTGTGTTATATATCACGTTATTTATACATCCAAATATATGTTACTGGGGACTATGACACTGAACAACATCCTTAAAAGCTGATCAGTGAATACCAACAAAAATGTAGAGACAATGACAAAAAGCTTGATAGATTTGCTACTCTCATGAAAGGAATTTGTAGACAAACATATCTCAATACTTGAAAAGTATTTTAATTTTAAGAAATGTATAGTAGGGAAAAAAGTGCTACCTCTAAATGCATGCTGTCTTGAATCCATCTTTATAATACTTGGTCATGATCAAAAACATTAAATAGAAGATAAAAAATGAAAGCCAGTGGAAAGGCCAATCAAATCAGTGCGTAGTGCTTCAAAAATGCAACTGTAAAATAAGATTTATTTATTTATTTGTTTGTTTGTTTGTTTTCCCTCAAGACAGTGATAGCATTTTATAAGCCACCAGTAGTAAATCCTTGACCTTTTCTTTGTATTTTAGTTTATCTACAGAGGGCAAGCAGGAAGGGTCTTCCCTCCAGCCCGCACAGCTCTCACACTGAAAGCATATTTTTTTTAATGATAAACTATTTTTAAAATGATTTTAAAAAATCTTGCCCTAAAAAATGAGAGCATATAAAATGGGAAAAGTATTTTTCAGAATACTAACCAAGCCTGCTGAGTGTTGAGAATCTCTGGCCATAGGTTTCATTTCTGTCCTGATACCACATGTTGCCCTGCAGTAACAGAATAAAAATAAAGCAAAACCCAAAGTGTTCCAAATAGCTGTGCCAGATCTTCAGTAGGTCCTACGGAAATATTATTTAAACACATGCAGTAAAACCAGGCTAGAAGGTCACACCTAGACCCAGCTTTATGATAGACCTGGAGGTGAACAAAAATCAGCAATACAATTGTCTGGAGACTGTTAATAAGACAGGTACCAGCAATTTGAAGAACAACAGGTGTTCTATTTAAAGCATTACAGTTGGATGATTTTCTAAAGTATTTTCTAACTCACCAGGGTCAAAAGAAGTCTTAAAACACAACATATATTCATTTATTATTTATATTTTTTGAAAAGGCACTCTACGCAGACTTTATTTTGAGGGGCGTTTCAGAGAGAAATTAATGAATAGTCTGTAGAGATCACCACAGCTTTCTGCAAAGGACAATAAGGAAGAGATACCTCTTCATTTTTGAGAAGGGGCAGAAAAGAAATCTATAACTGTAAGCTATAATATAAGCTAATATTACAGCCTATTTTTCAGAATGTTTAACACAAGATAACTGGGAAAAAAAAAACGTGAAACGGGGCAAAACAGAAATTTAGGGCCTAAATATTTGAATCCTTCAATGAGAGTCTGAATGATCCATAGATAAAGTTTGAATCAAAATATTGATCATATGTGCTCATAGTGGTCACTAATACAACTGAGATCTGTGTTCCTTCTGGGCTATTTGTGGAGGAAAGAGGGGGAATATTTCCAGAGAAACATCTAGAAATGTTGCTGGATTATGCCCTCAAAGAATATGAAAGAATTATGCTTCTACAATACAAAGATGTTACACTTTCTGTAGCAGTTAGGTCTTGGCCGATGCTTCAAAACTTGTAAGCATTCCTTTAATGGTTTTATCAGATCTGGGGTAATGATTTGAGAGACTTGAAACTTATTTTTAAAACCTTTATATATATATTTTTTTCCTTATGAAGTTGTTAATACGCACATTGTGTTTGGTTTTACTGCTGGTTACAGCTGGAAGTATATCACTATAACATTTAGTAGAAGTTCTGTGTTTTTTTTTTTTTTTTTAATATATAATTTTGTTTATTTAATTTCACAATAAGAACTCACAATGATGGCTTGAGAAGAGATTGCACATATCAGAAAAATCAAGATTTCAGTCTGTCAACATTTCTGATTATGGAAAGAGGCAGAGTTACCAGCTGTGTCTGAAATTAAGAACTGCTCTGGAGGTAGAATAGAGGTGTTCTTTACTGCTCTGTTCCTACAGAGAAAGTACATGAAAGGGAATAGAAGAGAATCAGGTCAGCTATAAAAACACAAATGTGCTTACAAGTCAGGACTTGCACTGCCTACATATGCAGTCATACAACCCCTCTCCCCCCCCCCCCCTTTTTTTTTTTGAAAAAGTTTGCACTTTGTCTGAAAGTAAGCAGCAATGGATTTTGCCTTAAGAGAGCAGACTCTCTATATGGTCTGAATCCCAAAGGGATTTTTCTTTTACTGAGCAGACAGGTAGACATCTCGTCTGCAGCAGAGTATAGGAATTCTAATGGAGTATCATGTAGTGAGGAAGTCTGGAGTGCCTTTAAAACTTCGATACTTTCAGAGGCTTTAGAGGTTTTATGATTATATAATAACACTCTTTATGATTTGCACAATAGCATGTACTATAATGTTTGAATAGATATTTTTTTGTCATCAGGTCCATAGTATGTGTTGAATAGAGATTTTAAAAATAGGTGAGTAATCTGGATTCAAAATCCAAGTGATGGAGGGAAGAAATTGCATGTACTTGTCTCCATGACTGATTACTCTCAGAGAATGTATATCTTAGCTTGTAGTCATCTTTAGTCTGACTTTAGTTCATCTGTTCACTGGACTTCTGTTTGCTCAATTTAAAAGCCAGAATTCTCTTCCTACATAGATCACTTTAGACAATGATTACCTATAATCTGTTAGTTGTTATTTTAATAGATTTTACTTAATTTTTTTACTGGAATGCTTCAGTCCTAGAACATGTAAGTTTTGTTTCCTTGTAGGAGAATAACCAGCACATATAGTGGTGATTCACTAATGAGAAATTATGCCGCTGATGAATACAGCAAAGTTTTCTCCCAGTCTGAGTAAAGCTGAGGACTGTAATACTACTGTGTGTGCAAACAAGTATTACATTTATATTTCTGATACCTTCTCATTTTTCAGTGACCTTTCAAATATAAATTGTCAATGATGCAGTACATTCATTTGCTAATTCCCCTAATACTCTTCAAATCACATAATCCAAATTATATGATTTGCATATGTTCATCTTTTATAATAATTCAATTTTATCATCATTAACAATAGCTGATGTATTTTTATGAGGCCTGTTTAACTTTCCAATTATTATTATTATTATTATTTTTGAAGCTTAGTTATTGTCCATTATTCTACTGTTTTATTTATGCAAAGTAAGGAATCCATCCTAACGTTCTTACCGTAACATTTTTAACAAAGACTAAGCTACTATTAAGGGCTTTTTTGTTGCCTTAGATTTTTTTCTCCATAAAGCTGAAATGATTTGTTGGATTTCTTTGTTACAATCTCCAGCTACATTTCAGGTGAGCTGACTTTGACTCTCAAACAGTTTTTTAGAAGTCACTTCTGAATATGTCCTGACACTGTTTATTCCTTGTCTTTTTACATTCAAGAGAGATTGCAAATAAATTCTTGATTCCCTAAGTTTTCCTCCTCATTTTTAGTACTTCTTCACAGCATTGACTCCACAGGGACAAAACCTCAATTTTTCTTGCTGAGGCAGATTCCAACAGAGCAGAAGGGAGCATTGAGTATAGCACAAAATTTGGTCAGGTTATTAATCTCAAAAATATCTCAAAAGATGTTTTTTGAAACAAATACCTTTCAATGCTTTTGAGTAACTTACACAGTCCAGAAGCAGACAAGCAATTAGAATTCTACAGCAGACATGAAAATGTGTCAAAGAAAAAATTCCAGCTTTTTTATCCTGCATGGTTTACTGAGGGACATAAGTTTTAAATTTTGCTATTAGTGACATTGGGAAATTAATAATGTTCAAATAAACTAACCTTCTCAGGTCACAATGAATTCCCTTCCAAGTTGTGAAAATTGTGCTTCTATCCCTGAAGCCCCTAAGTTGTTGAGTAGAAATTATACATATATGTTTTCCATAAAGATGTTATCCATGTGATGTGAATATTCAATGACATTTGTACTCCTGCAGGTCATGAGTGTCTTTTTACTCAGCCTTATTAATGATACTCTTAATTGTGCTGAACTCTACTTCCTCAAAAGGTATGAAGCAATAGGAACGTCTTGGGGCTATTCTAGGATAGCTTTAGGTGAAGAAAGCTGTCTTTATACCATGCTGAAGAGATATTCCCTTGTCTGGGTCTCTGATGCTTTAGGGAAAGAGGCAGTTTTCTTATATGTATCTGGGTCAGTAACTATACTTGTTTTCCCCAGTGAGAGTTGGTTTTCCAGTCACTACCTCCTAAAACACACTTTATTAAAGGCTGCTAGCAGTCTCAGTACTGGGGAGCCTTTGTTGCCCTAATAGACAAGAATGAGATGGAAGTTATCATGGGTTGATCTAACTTTGATTAACAAGTTTCAACAGATGCCAAATCTATTTATATGGTTAAAAGTAATTATGCTATCTGCAAAGGTGGACAAAGAATATGAGAGCAGCAAATCTGTGATGAAAAGATTACAAGTAGGACTTTATGGATAAAAGAAAATATAGAAGGCAATGCAATAGATCAAAAACAGCTGATAGGACAAAATATTATTTCTGTCTGGAATTTCACAGAATTTCTCAACATTTGTTATTGGCGTACAAGAAGTTCTTTCTCCAACAAGACATGGATACCTGAAAAAAAAGCACATCAAGTGCTGTGGGCAGCACGCCTCTAAATACTGCACTGAGTTAAGCCAAATATATTATGACCTTCTGCAACAGTCACACACATTCTATACTGCAGTATCTACACACCCAATTTTGGGAAATAATTGACACCTCCTCCCAGGCATTATCTAAACATCTCCTCCTGGGTGCTGCTACAAACCCTTGAAACACCATTTTGGCCATTACTGTCTCCCTCCTTTTGATTTTTTTGTTTGTTTGTTTGTTTGTTTTTGTTTTTTTTTTTGTCTTTTTTTTTTTTTTGAGTCAATCATTTATTATAATCTTTTTATGCTTTTTGTACACAGTCCTTCAGAATGTGATCTCAAATTAAGCTGTGAAGCTTTACACTAACAATGAATAAACTTCAGTTTATAGAGAAGTTATTTTTTTCCAGTGAAAAATGGATTTAGAGTATGTGAATGACTGCCTGTCCATGGAGAAGTCCCACATGTGCATAACAGCCTACCACAAGCTTTAGACTGGCCTCAGCTCCTCAGCAGCTGGTGCCCCAAAGCAGGTTAGTCTGACTCAGAACTTTTATTTCAGAAAAGCTTTAGCAGGTGTGTTTAATACATATATATTTTTATCATTACTTAAAGAGACTTTATTTTTACAATGGTTTCCTCTCATTCAGTCATTATGTCCCTGTAATGAAAAGAGAATCCCAGCTTTGAGATATCTGATAACATTCTGAATTATGAATAAAGCATGCTAGAAATCTGGGTGACCAGACACATATATGTATGGGGACTTGATATGTGTGCTTGTATGTAGGTACACACAAACACTCATACAGAAATAGCCTTATTTGAATTTTATTATTTAGTGATGTAGAAGTTTCACAGTTTACTGTGATATTTATTTTTAGGTCTCATCAGTTACAACCATGTGTGGAATAAATAAAATATATGAACTACTTAATGTGGGTGCTACTTTGGCTAGAATTAAAACCAAAATGTACAGTGCAAGCAAATCTGTTTTCAAATTTAGAAGTGTTATATATGCTGCTGCAGCAGAAATAAATATATAGGGAACTTTTATCCCATTCATATGGGATACGAGTAAATAATTTTTATTGTTGATATTGGTTTTGTTGGTAGTGGTGGTGTTTTCTTTGGCATCTCTTTCTCCAGCAACAATTTTGCACCTGTGACAGAAAATGGAAATAGGGATTCCTCATATTTGATGTTAGAAAAGGTCATACATAATGTCTCTATTTTTTCTAACCTCCTTCCTCATCTGATGTATTTTCAAATTATTTGAAGTACAAAATGCCTTTACACCCTTCTTCAAACATTAATGAAAAAAAAAATATTTTGGAAGGCAATGCCTATACTGTTCAGCATGTACCAAACCCAGAAGCAACACTTCAATGAATAAAAAAGCTCACAAAGCTCATTTTTATTTTATGCCAGATGTTCAAGAGTTTTATTGAGACGTAGTGAGGAGATAAAAAAAAATGCAGTTTACCCTATGCATAGTAGAAATTATATACTAAATATCTTTCATTGTTGTTTATTAAGGGCCACCAAAAATGGATTCAAGTGTGGAATACACCATGAGTTAAGTGAACAGAAAATATAGTACTAGTCTACTGTTCAACACAGCTACCATTATGCCCGATATTTCAGAATAACTACTTAGATGAAATCTGTCCTTCAAAAGGCCTTTGAATCATATGAATATCAAAGTTACCCAAATTGATTTGTTTGTTTGTTAAGATTTTTACAGTTGATAATTAATTAAGAGGTACCAATGAAACATTCATATGTACAGTACTGGCATCTAATATTACAGAGACAGTTTTATTCAGATATTTTATTGATCCTAAAATTAAAGACAGATTAAAACAAAAAACAATGCAAGAGCCACAACCATAGTTGCAAAACTGATTCTGTTTATGTTTCTTTCTTATTTTTTCCCCTTGGCAAATCACGGATTCTCCTTGGGGTCAGCAGGAGTGGAAAGGAAAGGGGAAGAAGGCAGGTTCTCTTCATAAAAACATTCTCAAAAGCATCTTGTGCAAAGTTTTCATGAATGACTATATCCCTACAACAAATAAAAAATCTAACTTAGTTACGTAGTCACAAGTTTTATTATTGTACACCACAACCAGGCTTGCATAGGAGTAAAGGCAAGAAGGCAGCCAGCAATATAAAGACATCCTGGTTTACATAATAACACGGATAGTAATTAGTATGTTAAAGTGAATTTGATTATCTATAATCAAATGTATATAAATAATTGTCTTTCACTGCTGCTATGGGAACAAACTTTATGATAATTCTTTTTATTTTTAATATGATGCAGATTGATTTCAGTTGCAGAAATTTTAGCAGGGATCTGCTGTGCAAACTTTCTACATGCAGCACATCCATTTGTTCTGGGAAAGAAAGACTGAAAGAGAGCTGTACAGATTAAGTTCTAAGGACCAGAGACCGAGATCAGTGATAAAGCTGTATAAATCCCTTCTACTCTGAACAGCAGCAATGCCCCTGTCCAAATAAAGTCCAAAATTATCTTCTTTTGTATTGATATTCCTTCCCCTCCTGCTCTCTCCCTTAAAGCACACAGTCCCTACATGTCATTTTTCTTAGTGGAATTTTTTTTTTTTTTTTTCTCATCCACAGACATGTTCTCCATTTATAACTTGGCCTTTTGCTAGATTTCCTTACAGTAACTCATACTTCATGAGCTGACCCGCAAGAGTCACCCTGCCATAATGTTCTGGAGGAGACATTATTGTTACTAAAATTCCCCCAGCTGATGCCATAGCAATTTAAAGAGTCAAACAGGTGTTTGCCTGGAAATTCATGCATTTAGATGACAGTGTATTTTCAGGGTTGGAGCATCATAAACACACAACAGAGACATGCATGCCACCCTCCCCAGTTTCTATTTCTGTGGTTTAGGAAAAGCTAGTCAATTCCTCTGAAAGTTGTGGTGAAGGAAAATCAATTACCCTTAAAGTTCTGGTAATGCTAGCTCCCTACATCAGACAAAGATGTCCATCAAGTGGAAGTGTGCCAACCCTATCAAGGCAAAGGATATAACTAGCTAGTCTTTATCCCTAATAAAGCATGTTGGTCTGAAATAAACTTATATTTGATCTCTGTTTCTTTGTTGATATTAAAAAGCAATCACTTCTGTGGGTTTCCATAGTAACAAGTGAGATTTTTTTTTGGTTTGTTTTAAAGCTCTTTCATGCACTTAAGATACAGAGACATTGCGATAATTGGCAGGGAATACTGTTCCTGCTTTTCTGGTGTTATTTAACCACAGCAGGGTAAAGCAAGGCATGGCTTTCAATGAAACTGGAGATTTATTCCCCCCTCCTATCTACAAACATTTTTAAAAAGTTTACAATTTACTTACATCTTTGGTTTCTGCGTTTGCTCTTGTACATAGTCATTCTGAAGAAATTCCACTTTCTAAGAAGTAATTGCCTTGAACACAGACAAAAGAGGAGAGATCGTGCTTCTGCTTTGCAGTGAGACAGTTGCTCACTGACAGAAGGTAACCAGCAATCTCTGAGAAAGGCAGGGTAATACCATTCTCCTAAAATCCAGGGGAGATGCTACTGGCTCTAACTATTTTCTCTGCTACAAAGCTCAGAGAACAAACATACTTATTTTCATATTTTTATCCAATGTGGTTGATAGCAGCTAATAAAATCCAGAGAAGAAAGAATTATATAATCAAAGTGGGGTGATGTGCTGTTCAATAGTCTGATACCAAGATTCCTCAAAAGAGCTCTTGATACATACCAAAATTGCATAAACGTCCTTCTAAACTAATAAAAAGTAACTTTTCATATAGAAGTCCTAGAATTATGCTCGAGGACATTCAAGTATTCTGAGCTAAATCTTCAACCAAAATTACTATTGGAAAGAAAATCAACATGTTAATCAATGAAATCCTGACTTCTGGCCTGCACTCATGACTAGATTACTCAGGAAATAAAGGATGACATACCTTTTTTTCTTTCTTTTCTTTTCTTTTCTTTTCCTTTTTTTTTTTTTTTTTTTTTTTTCCCCCATGCTTATGTTTATTTCTGCATTATCTTTCATTTTTTTATATCTGGGGAAGCTTATTTAATAGCACACTGCTGGTTGCTCATTTTTATAACTACTGCTTGCTGTAGTCTCTTGAATTATAAGAAAACAAAAAAGTAGCAGCATAGCAACATTGTATGATTGTGTGATCTTCCACATACCTGTATACATGTATACATACATTTCAGTGAATTCAGACATCTCCCTAATGGGAGCAGAGAAAAGGGGGATAAATTCTTGCCTGGATAAAGAGATGACAGTAATGATGACATCCAAGATTGAAGATGCCAATGGCATCTCTGGAGCTGGAAAGAGGAGGAATTCGAGTTCATTCTGCAGTAAATCTGCCCTCAATAAAACTGTGTGAAAGTATTTGTTAATTGGGCCTTTCACATTTTGAGACCTTGAACCCAGATATCACAAATACAGAAATGTCCAAGGATTAAAAATAAAGGGTGCTGTAATGAAAAAAAATAATGATAATGACTGAGATGTCTTGAAACAGCCATTCTGTGATTCTGTGAAAACTAGCAATAACAGTCTTACTGACATTTGAAATGCATAGACTGGCAACAGCTCTCTACTCAAAGAAACCTAAAACTAATATTTTTGGTTTAGATAAAAAAATAATAATAATAATAATAATAATAAAATCTGGTGTCTATGGATCATTCATGTTCCAGAAGGCAAAAAGCAATCATTTTCAAAGACAGTTTACAGTTTGCAGCATCCATTGTCTAAAAATATTGACCTGCAGTTATTTTCTTAAAACAACAACAAAAACTCCATACCCTAAAATTAAACTCTACCCATCTTTTTTTCCTCTCAGATTTTTGTATGTATCTGCAGTATAACCATATTTAGCTTTGTACAGTATCATTTCTTTTTCCTTTCAGCTGTTTGGTATTTCACATAGCCTCACACTGGCATACCTCTAGCTATAGAAGTGAAATCTTTATATTGGCTCTATTCATCTACTTTTCCACCCTCTGTCAAAACCTGACCACATATCTTTTCATTTGCCTTGGGTCTGTATCAGCATAGCTGAGGATAAAGTGTAGCCTAAAGAAAGGGAAAGCAATGGATGCATTTTTAGATTTATTTAGTATTTCAACTACAGTCATCTCAAAATGCCATGGTTGAAGCAACACCATCTCTACTGTGGAGGTCAGCAAAAAGGTGGGAAATTGCAAAGCACATCAAACTGAAGGAAAAAAAAAAAAATGTCCAAGTCATTACGAAACATAGCAGCAGACAAAATGTACCAAATAGAAAGACTCTGCATGCCATATACTTAAACTGCATTGACCAATTTATATCTATTGAAGTCAGTATTTCTGCCGTACTTTATATGTGCTAAAGATAATTCCCCATTTTTCTGCTTTATTATTTCTTCTGGGTTAATTTCCAGCTGAATTAGGTCTGTGATCTGACTCAGACCACATAGACCTATGGTCATCTTTTAGATTTGCTGCTTCATGTGGCCATCGTTTTTCCCTTTCTTTGCCCTTCCCTACTTCTGTATGAAGGCTCTCATCTTTATTATTCAGTTCAAATTTTCCATCTTTCATTGTTTCGGTAAGATGTCCTCAATCTTTTTCCTCAGCCTGCGTTACAGTTAGACTATAGAACTCAGTTCTTTTCCTTATCATTAATAGCTTTTTTTTTTTTTTTTAATTGTGCTTAGCCTAGCTGTATTTTACTAGTTCTCCATATTACATTTTACATAACATATGCAACAACACTTATGCCTTTCCATTGTTCTTTTGTGCAGTACTCTATTACAACCATGTACTTGTATGCACATATCATACAATGGCATGATAAAAAAAGAATAATAATAGATTAAATGGAAATTTCATGAGATAAGAATTATATATTTATATATATTTCAAAAAATGATGTCTGAAAACAGACTTTATTTGTTTTACTTTGTGCTAATTACAACTCTGATTACTTTTTCAGTACAGTTAAATGTGTTTGATAATAATAATGTAAATACACTCTAGGTTTGTTCATTTAAAAAAAAAAAAAAAAAAGAATTAAAGAGTATTTGAATGTGCTGGCCAGCTTTGAGTGGACACAACAGCCTCCTGCTTGTCTGTGCTACTGTTCTCTATTAGAAGAGCTTAAAATTCAGTGTCATACTATTATGTCTATAGGTAAGTCTGAAATTTGCGTATGGCTAGTTAACTGCAGGAAGCTTCATGAAGTAGGAAGAAAATTAAAATAATTGTTGGTGGTGGTAAAAGAATTAATAATGTTCACATCTGCACATCCCGCATCACCTTTCACCTTTCTCTCCTTACTACCTATATGTCCCAATAAGAAGATTTGAATACTGAAATATATTTCTCAAGCTGTTCCAGAAGCAGAGGAAAAGAAAAAAACAGATATTTTACAAATATAGCTGCTGACTCGAATGTCACATATTACTCATCAATAAACTCTTAGTCTGGGCTGTATCCTCACTTTTATTTTTAATGAGAAGATCTTAGACAAGAAAGGAAGGTGGGGGAGGCTTAAAGTATGTTCTGTCTCTCAGAGTTTAATTCTATGCACCCAAAGACTGTCCCTATCTAATGTCCTTCTAAGGCTTCCAGTATGGTTATTTTTATTATGTCAACTAAGAAAAAAACACATATAAGAATACGAATGACTTTTTCTTGAAATAAGTTATATACATAGGTGTCAGCATTTAACCTTTCTTCCCAAGTAACAAGCACTACTTGATGCAATTATCGATACATTAAAATAATGCATTTGACATATGTGGAGCTTTTACTGGTGAGTTAGGTCTATTATCTGACAGTAATGTTTTTTGATGTGGTGTTTATATTAGATAAAAATTCTCTTTAACAAGATTTAACTGCTTGTTAACTGCTATTTAGCTATTAAGACAAGTTTATGACAACATATTCCCTATATGATATAATGCGGACAAAGCTTGAAATATTGGCTAAATCATACTCCTAACTAAAATCGCTGCAATACTGAACTGCCTATGGCAAACAGAATAAGAAGAAAGGTTGTATATCACAAATGCACAACTATTAGTAAGAATCTAGGAGTTTCATAAACGCTGTTCAAAAGAGAACAAAGTTGGCTTGCATTCCTGAAGCAAACTAGAAATGGGGAAGAAGACTGATAAGATTGTCAAAGAATTATTATTATTTTAAAATTGCTTGTAGACTAATAGGCTGCACTCAGCAGCCTAATATTGATGTCTATCCTCTGGTGCTCTATGGTATTTGAGATATCTACACAGTGTCAAAAAATATGACATAGGACATACAGAAAAAAAAAACAGCCTTCTAGGGCACTCAGCAAAAACCAAGGCCATCTTACACGGGTCTAGGCAAATATTTAGGCAGCTGAAGCCAGTTCAGAGTGTCTATATCCCACCCTCTCTCTGATAACTGTCATTATTCTCTTTTTTGTTCTTAGGGTCGTTGTTTCCAAGGAAAACCAACCCGAACTCTCAAGTCTTGACCCCACACAAGATTTGTGTGTATGGAGACATGCATAGTGCTACAGAGATCCACTGAAATCCAGGTGGGAGAGAGGAAGAAATATTGCTTTGCAAATCCTCTTGTGATAAGACATATGACTGAGAATTTTTAAATATCCTTATCCTCAAGAGGCCACTACTTGTTACTACACAATCCAGAGCTGACAGTGTGGGTAAAAAGATTGTGTGAATAAAAGAGGGAAACAATGCAGCATAATGCTTTTAAATCACCAATACTTCCTTTTACTAATGCCATAAAGACAGTCTATTTTTACACTCTTCCTTTACTTCACCCAGATTTTACTCTGCCTAAGTGTTCATATCCAGAAGAATACAGAGTTTGCAAGATTTCATGAAAATTTCAAATATTCATCAAAAGCTGTATTAGGATGAAATTCGTTACATTCACGGTATTTCCATCATCTGCTAATTTAGAAAAGACATCAGAAGAAATGAGTTTTTGCTAGAGCTGTTTGATTTCTATAAAACAATTTGGCTGTTTCTTGTCTCTATTATCTTTTACATTTCTGCTGACCTGTTTTACTTTACTTTAGCACTATCAGACAGTGATGACACTTCACCACAAAATATTCCTTTTCAGGTAGCAGGGGAAAGCCCCAAAGGTACTGGTCCTACTTTCACTATAGGCAATTTTCTCCTTTTCAATGAAGCATATTCACTGGAATATCATTTGTCTCTCATTGTTATACTACCATTTATCTTTAATCTTTAAGGAATTCACTGTCAAGCCTCCCTCATTAGACTGAGATGTTTTTATCAGATGTTGCTATTACCATTTAGAAATCTGTTCACAAAGGTATGAAACAAAGTCTGCCACCTTCATGCTCAGGTAGCAGCCCATTCTGGCTCTTTCTCCCAACCCTTGCCCTGCTCACAGTATGTTCTGATTGTTCCAAGGGCATTAAACTTCATTTGGTTATTTTTTTCTGATTAACAGTTTTCAAAGTTTACAGTGTCATTTCTTGAAAATGTAAGGTCAGAACCGGCATCCACCATGTCTGAAAGTGAATTCTTTATCTGTTGGTAAGGACAGAAATTTCAAAGAATCCCAAAAGATTAGGGGAAGAAAAAAAAAAAAAAAAAGAAAACAACAACAACAAAAAACAACCAAGTGGAGGAACTTCATATCAGGCTTTAAGTGCATTAAAGGTTGGCACAAGAAAAAATAAAAAATAAAAAGAGGAAGAATTACTGAATAAGCAGAACAGTCATGGCATAAGCAACAGCAACGTAGATTTAAATTAGTCATTTGGAAACTAACTTTGTTATTGGTAAGAGTAGCTATATTTTACCTAAGAACTGTGAAAAACAGTGGAAGATTTTAAAACTGGTTAGCTATCTCAGAGGAACCTGCATAGGGGATGGATCAAATAATATCGTATATCTTCCAGCCTTACTTGCAATCCCACATGAGATAAAAGAGTAATCATCATCTGGTGCTGCATCCACAAGTCCAGCACTAGGCATGGTTTGGTCTGCTAGCTTTTGAGCCTACCTAATATTAGTGGAGCATTTTGGATGGGGGACACTAGCGTGACATTGGGAGAATGTACACCAAACAATGTGAAGAATCTAATACTCATTAGTCATCTCAGGGAAATCCAGGAAGACCAGCCTCTACTAGTGACACTGAATGGGCTTCTCCAGATGGAAATGGTGAGTCCAACTGTGATTAAACCCTGATCTGAATATTCTCTTCACTGACAGTTGAGAAGCTAGAGAAACTGGTCTAGTATCTTGGGCATCTATGGATACACATTACAAATACTCTTTGAAACTTTAATAATTGCATATGTTCTCAGTTGCATTTGGGTAACTTCCACAAGACTCAGAGGAGCTACAGTAGATGTAACACCGGAAGCCTGTACTTTCCACTTTGCAATTCAGAATGATGGCTTTTGACAAAGAGCAGCTCCACAGCTTTCTCCACAGTCCCAAAGATTGACAGAAGCTCTAGAGAGGTTTGGTACCCTCCAAGCTTTAGCTCCCTCCACGTTATTTATGCTGTCTTATATAATTCTTGAGTGAAACTTGACCAATTCTATTCTGTTCTGAGTTCCAGAAATGAATAATCCAGTTATGAATGCTTGATATTTTTTTTTTCTTTTTTCCAAAAAATAAAGTGCTATGCAGAGTAATTACAGGTCCCTTTAGACCAGTAGTGATAACATAAAGCTTTCTGTTCCTCAATCTGAGGAACATTTAGCTATTATTTTAAACTAGGCATAAAAAGCAATTCCTCATTGAAATATCTGAAAAACAAACAAACAAAACAAACAAACAAAAAAAACTGTCAAACCTCAGGCTCTTAGACTTAGATATTTTGTATGATAGATTCTACAATGGAAAAACACATCTTCTCCTCTATGTTTGCAAGTGGGAAAATTGTGGAAAATGTCAAATTAATTTAATTCTGACTATTTCTTTTGCTGCTGACAGGGTAAGATTCAAGTTTGCTTCTCCTCATCATAGATCAGTTGCTTCTCTAATCCATCTCAGTTCTTGACAACTTTGTTCTTGGCTAGTTTCTTCTTGTTCTTGAGTAATTTTAATTTGTTTATTTATTTATTTCAAATCAAGGCTTCTTTTCATCTCATCTTTAATTCATTTTTAACCAGGTTATATCCAGCCTTGACAGGATTTTTGTTCTGCTACAAGCTTTGGCTGCTAGCTTGGATGGGACTTTTCATTATCTTTTATTTCACCTTGATGAGGTTGTTACCATCTGATAACAATACTTAGTTACTTTCGCAGTATTCCTAAACACCTGCTTGACAGTTGACACAATCTTAAAGCACAGTCTACTTTAAAATTCTCAGATTATGGTACTACAGCACTTCCCTCCACTAAAAGGAGGTAGAAGGTGTGTCCCTCATTAGTTTTCAAATATAAACCAAGATTCCATCCCAAAACATTTTTCTTCAGAATTCACATTAAATTCAAGGTATGCAAATGTTGTATAGAGATGTGATCTGTATTTTTCTGATCATTAAACTATTTAATAGTAATTCCACTTCTGAGCCATATTAGTAGAAAATCTTCTATCCATAAGTTTAATGTTTATAATGTTTGATGTTTTGCACAACATGCTGTAGCAGTTTTACTCAGGTGGGCAGCTGAGCTCCTCCACAACTGCTCTCTCACTCCCCCTCCTCAAGCGGAGAGGGGGAGAAAATATGATGAGAAGGGCTCAAGGGTTGAGATAAAGACAAGGAGATAGATCACTTACCAATTATTTTCACGGGCAAAACAGACAGTGTAGGGAAAATAGAGAAATGTATTGCCTATTACTAACAAGCTAGAGCAGTGTGAAAACAAAACAAAACAAAACATCCTAAAACCACCTTTCCCCAGTACCCTTTCTTTCACCTCCTCCCTGAGCAGTGCAGGGGAATGGGGTCTGTGGTCAGTCTCTAACACATCATCTCCGCTGCTCCTTCATGGTCTCTCTGCCCCTGCTCCACATGGGGGTCCCTCCCATGGGATGCCATCCTTCCCAGAACTGATCGTGAGGGGGCTTCCCACAGGCAGCAGCAACTCTTCAAGAACTGCAGCTCTGTACCACGGGGTCCATCCCCCAGGAGCAAACTGCTCCAGCACGGGTCCACCACGGGCGGCAGCTCCCCCCAAGCCCCCTGCTCCTGCATGGGCTCCTCTCCACTGGCTGCAGCTCCGGCCCGGGGCCTGCTCCTGCGGGGGCTCTCCATGGGCCGCAACCTCCTCCAGGCCACATCCACCTGCTCCACAGGGGGCTCCTTCATGGGCTGCAGTGTGGAGATCTGCTCCATGTGGGACCTATGGGCAGCAGGGGGACAGCCTGCTCCACTGGAGGCCTCACCACAGGCTGCAGGGGAACTTCTGCAGTGTGCCTGGAGCACCTCCTGCCCTCCTCCTGCACTGACCAGGGCTGGTTCTCACTCCTTGCTCTCCCAGCTGCTGTTGCCCAGCAGTTTGTTTCCTCGTTTTTTTTTTTTTTTTTTTTTTTTTTTTTTTTTTTTTTTTTTTTTTTTGTTTTGTTTTTGTTTTGTTTTGTTTTGTTTTGTTTTGTTTTCCTCCATTTTTTAAATCTGCTCTCACAGAAGCGCAAAAAACATTGCTCATTGGCTTGGCTCTGAGCAGTGGCGTGTCCCTTGGAGACAGCTGAAACTGGCCCTTATTTAACATGGGACAGCTTCTGTATTCTTCTCACAAGAAGCCACTCCGAAAGCCCCCTGCTACAAAAACCTTGCGTCGTAAACCCTATACATATGTTAAAGTTACAACTCACAGACTTTCCTAAATACAGCACAAACACAATTCTCTCCTTCAAAATGTATTCATTTAATATAAAAGTACAGAAGAATGGCTATCATTTTTATGGTAGCAATTTTTACCTGTGCTAGTTAGTAATATATTAATGAATTTTATTAGCTTAGGACCTTCAAACAATCCTAATGAGCTTAGAATTAGCATTTCAAAATGCAATAGTTTTACCCAGTTTGTAAATTTTTATTCCTAGTGGAAAACTGGCAGAATATATATATTTATATATAGCTTGTTCTTAATATATATGTATTTTTATTGCTTTTTCTTAAATATAAAATAAGTTGTGATGGCTGTAGAAGACACCAGTTTCCAGTCTCAGGGGTGGTAAATCTTGCAGGATGATATTGCCAATACAAAAGGTTAGAGAAATAACCAAATTTAAAGCAAAAACAGCTCTGCTGAAAAAATAAAATATTTAGACTTTTAATAGACTTGCAACACATGGTCAGCTGTGGATTTAATCAGAATGTTCATACAATTTATAGAACACGCTGAATACTAGTGAGCTTTCATGAGAGAATTAGGACAGCTTTTTCTATGAATCTATCTTGGTACTATTTAAGTTACAAAACCATTCAATTTCAATATAGAGAGTTGTTTTTACTGTGAATTACACTGGCTGTCATATACTCTAAATAGATGATATCTGTTTCAATTTTATTAAAGTGACATGTAATGCTATGCTTTCTTGTTTTCCTTCTCACATTCCTTTAAATTATCACACTGATGAAACACTTTAATGTGCTAAATTTAATGAGACAAACCTTCAGAAGAGAATCCACTCTTGCATAACCCCAGAACATTGCAAAAATGCACCTCAAATTCCTGTATCTTGATTCTGCGCAAGGTATTTGAATACCCCATACATTTTTTTTTTTATATAACCCCTTGAAGAAACTATTTCCTGTCTAGTGTTGCACTGTGAGATCCTCTTTTAAAGTTTTTATATGTTTATTTAAAAAGCTCTACCACATACCACATTCAAAATTTATTTTCATTTCTTCACTCTATTTTGTATCTCACTTTCTCTACAAAACAACAGGGAGAGCTTGAGAAAGAATCTCTTGTTCCCAAATTAGGCACTTAAAACATCAATATGGGGCTCACAGCAATAGAAACTGATGATGTTTTATGGTACAGCTAATGAACAGCTGCTGCTTCAACCTCTCATTGCAGACTAATGCTTTTATAAAAACAATCATGAGAATGCTGAAAATGTTCCACTTTCTTTTCTCAGTGTATGGGATCTTTCTTTCTCACTGTGTAGGATTCAAGACAATTTCAGTCATAATCAATCAGTATAATGGCTGGCTTGAGAGAGAGAATAAGGCCTTTAACAGAGATGAAAAGTAGAAGAAGATTGATTTTCAGAGTGATGGAAAAAGCTGTATTATATCAATTCACCTCCAGTCCACACCAAAAGATGTAACACTATTGGCACACACACAACTTCCTTTGAATTATAAGTCTGCTTTCTCCATACAAAACACATGTGGGGTTCCAACTTTACAACTGCTCCTACTTTCTTTCTTTTTTTTTAGAATATATATATATACATATATATTTATTTATTTATTTTTAGGGGTCTATATGGAGAAGCAGAATGTGGAAAGTTCTGACAACAATTTATTAAATCAAAATTAATAACACATCTGATTTAAAGTCTTCTTTAGACTGGTGGGTGGGTGAGGAGGAAGCATCTTTTCCCTAGACTAAACATGGCTGCATACCTATGGTAGGATTACATACATCCTGACTCAGATGAATTCATAGGTTCATCTTTTACAATATGCCAGCCATACAGCAAATTCTCAAAACATTACAACTACATCAAAGACAATGTCTAAGTCATCATTATGCTATGTAGAAATGGGATATATAATACTAAGCCAAATACTTTGTTTTTATTTTAAGCTCAAATAAATTTTTAATCAAGACAGGTATTACAGCACACTAGGGCTATACAGCATTTAATATTAACATTTTTTTTTCTTTTTAATGAAGATGTTTTAAATATATTTGTTAACCTTTTGGGAAAAAGACATCAAACACATGAAACACAATTTGTATTCAAAAAAATCTTGCTAATAGAAATCCAACATTAAAACAAAACAAACAAAAAAGAATCTTTGTTAGTCATCAGAAGGGCATCAGAATACCCTTTTGCATGATAAAGAATTTCCAAATCAAACACATGCTCTATTTGGGGATGTTTCAGAGAACAAAGTAACTAAGAGCAAGTTGGAAAGATTAGTGCTTCTCAGCTTGAGATTTTACTACTATGTATCAGATCATGCTCAAATTAACTGCTAAAAATGCACAAAGTGACTCTTTCCAATAGGATCCTGAAACCCTGAAAACAGAAGTGTTCTTGACAATTGAAAGACTGAAGAGGAATGTCAGTACAGCTGAAGAGATAAAGAATATTTTTATCCTTGTGTGAGCCAAGAAGGAGAAATACTTTCTCATCAAGGTAAGTAGTTAAGAGACTGTGTGTAAATATGACATGAAGGTATACAAAATGCTTTATTAAAATCCAGCCTAAAATCAAAGTCACTGAAGAATTTATGTGCCAAATTTTCTATTCTCTGATCTGTGGCACTTTGTAAGGGTAAAACACTCTCAGACAGCATGGTGACAGCTTCTGGAGATAATCTATTCAAAGATACCAAAGCATGGGGATATCCAGTGTAATTTTTGAAAAAAATCTGTCCCCACATCACTTCCATTTTTAAAAATTTCTAGTCTTGGTCAAAAGCTCAACTAGACTGAACAAAGCATGTCTCTATTTTTTAATGAAGTTTGGCTTCACAGATAAGAGAAATCCTCCACGATGCCCTAGTAATAAAAGAGAGAAGGATTTAAGAAAGCCAGTATTACAAATCACCACTTATCTCTATACCTTCTCATGTCTTAGAATATAAAAGGTGTAGCAAGTTACTTTTAAACTGATGCTCACAGCATCCACTTTAACTGATTTGGGATCCACTAAATATATTTGTTCCACCTGCCAAACAAGTAAGGTAGTTTCATAAGCTTGCACAAGACCAGTCTTAAGTGTTGACTTCATTGACCTCTAAAAATAAGAAAAAGGTAGGAAAAGGTAAAAGTTCTTCCATTTTTCTCCCCTCCCTCTGAGCAGTAATAATCAGAATACACTAAAATGAGTGCCTTAGCTCTGAAGAATAACAGGAATATTAAACTTGTGGAAGGCTAATTAAAATCAGACAAAGCCTTAATCTATACATTCTTTATACAACAATAAAATTTTCTCAGAATGGTCCACATTTCACACTAAGTCAAATTCTCTCCTTTAAAGTGCTCTACACATTACTGTTCTGAACCGAGATTCAAGCCAGTCTGGATTGAATTTACTTTTTTTTTTTTTTTCAAAATGAAAACCAAAGGTGAATTTTTTCTGTCTTAAAGATCCCAAATCTGGACTATTCCACTCAGAAAAGGAAGAAATGAGCCCTGAACAGTATTTACTTTTTTAGGAATACAATACCTATGATCCCTATATTTCAGAAAATGGAGTTTGGAGAATCAAAATTTAGCTAAACTTAGAATCATATGTTAGAAAAAATAAGCATGAGAAGATTTTGTTTTGCTTTTCTGATTGGCATTGACTGTAGCCTCAGTCACTGTTCCCGGCAGTTTTAAAATTTCATCCTTGATTTTAAGGGCTTCATCTGAGATTAACAAGAACTAAATGAAAAACAAAACAAAGCCAAAACAAATAATAATAATAATAATAAAAAACAATTGCTCTGTCAGATTTTCCCATGGAGTGAGTAGACTGCTTTTATCTGTCAGACATTTCTGGGTGCTTGGAAAAGGTAGGGCAGAAGAAATGCAGGATCATGTCAAGCATGTGAAGAAATCAAATTGGTTCAACTTTAAGCTAAAGCACACACAATGAAAACCATGACTGATATTTTCAGGAACTTCCAGTAAATGCAAAAATAAATCCATGTGAAGAAAACGACTTAAGGTTAATCGAGATAAAAATTATTGCAGAAAACACTACACTTTCCCTAAGTTGTGCTGTGGACCAGAAAAACAAAATAAAATGATTATTTATTTATTTATTTATTTTCCCAGAGTTCAGCAGTATGGCTTTTGTCAACGCTTTACAGATGAGTTATTTTAACAGCAGTCAAAATGTAGCACATGTGACTAAAAGGAAAGGAGAGGTGTTAGAAATCAATACATTGAATGGAAGGATCCCATGTAGAAATACAATCCTGTCAAGTGGACTTCTGAAAAATTTTTCTCACAATTACAGCTCTCCCTGCAGAGCAGTGCTGCAAACTCCACAAAGTTCTAAGAGCAGCAGAATGTGTGATGCTTATTTTTAAAAAAGTTTATTTTTAAAGAGGCTAGCAAGACACAGGTCTTTTGAGCAGTCCTCATTCAGACTAATAAATGTTTTTAAAATTATTTTTCACACATTATTAAGAAGCTATTAACATCACATAAATAACCTTAAACCACCTGACTTCAGGGAAGGAGAAATGTTTCTTATGATTTATCATGCTGAAAACATAGATTGAGGTTCAAGAATGCAGTGGTTTTTATTAATGAGTTCAGGATAAAGAAAATAGTCACATTTTCAGCTGCTGTAAATTAGAGGTTATTATATGACTCAGTTGCCTGAATTCATGGATGACTGAGTTCCATGATGTGGGAGGTTCTTCATTATACAATATAAATTCGGGAAAATCATCAAAATTATTTTAATTTAACTGAACATTCAGCTCACAATTCTTAATTTTCCAATTCAGTGAACTTAATAGCCTAATCTTTCAAACAGAGAGATAAATTTGATCGGTAAATGGTATCTCTGGCTAAACATGTGAATAATCATGCCATTTCACTGTCCAATCTTTTCTCTTTTGGAAAATGAATGTTATTGAAAGTACTCTTGAAATTTTCAACTGAGTCAATATTTCTAAGGATGACTGTACTAGACAATAGTAACATTCATCTTTTCAGAAAACTGCTGAAAAGTAGGTGTCTAAAATTTAAACAAGGATGCTTTTAGGAGTTCCCTTAGTAATTGCACCTATAAAATGATGTATCTTTAAAACACTATCTAAGACCTATCTTGAAATACTGGAAGATATGTACGATCTCATGTTAAGCAAAGTGAAATAGTGCAAAGGAAAGTAAAATTAAATTGTGATAACGACATATTCAGCTTTTAAGGTCCCTTTGATAATACCTCCTTGTTTTGCAGTCATTCAAAAAAAAAAAAAAAAGAAAAGTAAGACTTTATTTTATCTTTAGCATTTTAGAAGAAATGACATCTATTGAAGCATTATCATCATGGGTTATTATACATTGAGATTGCTCCATTCCACCTAAACAAAAATATCACTGCATTTTAACATCTCACCTCACTATAAGTTTCAGCAGCATTTCATAACAATTTAATTTTAAAATATAGTGATTAAAGTGAAATATATGATTTAGTCTACAAAGGCACCATTAAAACAAAACAAAAAAATCCCTGAAAAAAAACAACTATTCACTCTCTGTAAGTAATTTAAATAAGTGGATACTTAACTAATGATTTTTTATTTTTTAATTTTTTGTACAGTGTTATTTCTACCAGAGAAATATAAGAAATGGGTGTGGGCATCAGTGGGTGTGGGTTACAAAAAATGCACTTCTTCCAAGCTTTGAGTACCCTTCTAAACTTAATTTTGAAAGTCTGTTGGACCTGATTTGTAAAAATACTGAAAGGCACAGGGAGGTAATCTACAGTAAATTTGGCCCATCCTGTTACTACATAAAGAAACTCACAGAACATTGATGGAATAGGCCTATGTAATCTTGTATTTTAAAGTGATCAACACAGCTAAATGAGCAAACTCCTTTATTCAAGTGCATATAAGATTTAAAAGTTTATTCATATGAAAAATAGGAACATATCTGAAACAGAGATATGAACTGCAAATCTGAAATACTCTAAATAAAAACCCAGTCATGACCAAGACGACAGTGTTCTTTCCTTAATTTTTAAGTTCTTTACGTAGCAGATTGCAGACAATTACAGAGACTTATCACCAAGGTATTCATAATTTCCTATCTAGATTACAAATAATTGCACTCCAGTGAGTCTCAAAATTTGGAACATGAGACATTTGTACTCTAAACACAGTAATAAGATCCTAAGTCAAATCAACCAAAAAGAATGTAAGAGTGAGAGGGGATTTTCTTCCAATTTCTATAAATGACTATTTTGCTTAGTTTTGATTTGTGATATCTTTTTAAAGCTGCAGTTTATGGCTTGTAAGGCAAAATCATCTAGGCATTTTCAACAGTGCTCTGCAGCGTATTATTTTCATTATATTTGGCCTCCATAGAGATAATATATTTTGTTTTTTCTTGCGCAAGCTGAGGCACTCTTTGACCATGGAACTAAGGAATTTCTTGCTTCTTTACACCAAACTGCCATTCCTACCTGTTTCAACAATTTGCCAGAATAAGTGAGATAGATAGGACCTTTTGCAATCAATCTGGGAGCTTAATTTTTCCTAGTTTTGACACTAAGCTGTCATTCATGCATGTTCTTGCAGTGATTAGATTTCACTTGTTTCCTATATCAGTTACAAAATTCTCATTTTATTAAATCTATTTCTGTTATCAAAAACAAAGTTGATACAAAATACTATTTGTCAGTTTAACACAGATACTTTTTCTAATGCAGCGTTAAATATTTGTCTGCTAATTGCACAGGCACAAATAAATTTGGCCTTTATTTGTTTTTCCTTTTTTCTTTTGCTAATACTTTGCAAAGCTATTGCAAAGTATTAGCAAAAGTATATTGCAAAATGAATTTTGCTTTTTAACCTGCCTGAATTTCACTTATGGAAAAGAGTTTATGAAATATCAGTGAAACATCAGATTATGAAGTGTCAGTGACACACTGATTGGACAGATCCAACATCACAAGCTTTTATAATATGAGCCAGAGGGAGTGACCTTCAGCTATAAAACCTTGCTCAAAAGAAAAAAAAATAAAAAAATAAAAAATAAAATAAATTACTCTCCCGGCTGTCTAAGGCTTGTCTCCCAGCTGGGTCTCTAGTGCCACCTGCTGACTCGGCCTTCAATTGCAATTCTCAAAAGAAATGTTCCTCCAGGGGCAAGTTCCTCTGAGCTTTTTCCTGTAGTAGTTGATGTAATTAAATTGCTGCTGGAATTATAATGGCGATTAAATTCACTTAAAAAAAAATATGGTGTTCTTTGTGGGGATGTAGGGGCTTTTCAGTAGAGCTACTTGTCTGTATTGCAATTATACATTTTAAATGAAGATGCTTACACAATTGTTTTTCTTCTGGGCATACAAGTGAGAAAAAGGGCCCCAATTCTGGGCCCTTCTAACAGCTGCATACCTTGATGTCACTGCAGTGACGTCTTTTCTGTACATTCTTTTGAGAGGGAGTAGAGAATTCTTTATGGAAAAGAAGGATATCCTTTCTTTTTCTCTGAAACTATAATTCCCCAAACCATTAAAATTTCATCATTAAAACCATGAACATCAGTTGCATGGTTGAGAAGGGTGCTGAGAAGCATGCTCTGTGTTTTGATTTCGCTCATATGTTTATTTCTGACCAGGTATTTGCAACAGACAGATCCCTGATGTTTTTTAGTGTTTAAAAACCCTTCTGCCTCCTATTCAATAACTGTTTTTCTCATCTTGACTGTTACAGTGAACATAAGTAGATAAGCTGCAGAGCCTTAATAACAAGGAAGCACCCTTTAATGGAGTAAGCAAGGGTGACAAGTCAAGATCAAGTCACTAGGCCTGTGTAATGCTACCAGAAATGACAAGACAGCACCTTTTGGTAAAGAAATACACAAAGCATGCTTAAAGAACAAGCATCACAGGAAAATATTAGAAAACTCATTTGATAAATGCAAGGAACTTAGAGCTGCAGCAAAAGTCTCATCATTTGGGCTCATTTAAAAAAAAAAAAAGGGGGGGGGGGGGGGTTCAGATATTGAATCCAGATCCTGTCAGTCTCACTTTATAATATCCTTGCTCCAGAGTCACAAGCAGCTACAGGAGGCACAGATCACAGCAGACAGCACACAAATACAGTGTGTGGGGTGTCAGCTCTAAATAGGACTAGATAAGCTCATTGTTGATAGAAATCTATCATATTTAATGGCCTAAATGAATTTAAGAATTCATTACCTTATATCTGCCTTTATCAAAGTAGTAAGTATAAGAGGAAAAAGTAGTTTTACTTTCCTCAGAAGCAGGTTTTTGAGAAGATAGACAATAGGCAAGGTAAAGTCAGCCTTCTTAAAACTATTAAAAATGCACAGTGCAGAATTAGGAAAACACAGTATTAAATTTAAGTCCTGGAGGAGTAGAACAGCTTTATATACTAAGCTCTAGGTGCATATCTTACTGAAAAAAAGTGGGAGTTTTTGAATGAACTTCAGTCAGCTTTAGATCAAGCTATTTATTAAGGAGTTCAAGTTAAATATCTTCTGGATGAGAGCTTGTTTAATAAAACTTCTTTAAAATGCTGAAGGAATAAGACATGCTTATCTTAATAAGCCTGAGAAGATTAGTTATTCTTTAATTCTCATTTTACAAGGATTGTACCTGAACCTTTGGCATTTTTTGTTAGCATCAGTTCTAAACACCATTTTATAACTCAAAAATTTCTAATTCACATTAGCCATACAAGGTAATAGATCTGAGAGACAAGATACCTAACACATGCTTCAAGAGTTGTGCATAAAAAATGAGGACCGTTATTTTCCTGCTACAAGGTATATCATTTTTATATTTTTGCTTTTTTCCACTACTCTCATCACCTCTTAGTTTTTCTTAATGCAATACCACAGATTTTTAGTTTAATGTTCCTCCTACACAACTGTAATGAGCACTGCATTTGATAGATTAAAGGACAATTTTCTATCTGTCTATAATGCACTAATAAGCTCAAAGGAAACCTCTGCTAATAACTCTGTTAGAGTCATGCAGCAATGGTTTTGGATTTGGGCCTTGGAAGAGGGATGCAGTGAACAGAACTTTCTGCTTGTAGGTTTAATTAGTGAATAGGCCGGGAGTTATTGAATGATATTTTGTAAGTTAAAATCTCTCTCTCTATATATAAGTGAAAAGCAGTGTGTACATGTGAGGGAGAACAGAGAGGTATTTTGTTGCATCAGCCATACAAGTGGGGTCTAAATGAAATACAGTAATTTTGTTCCAAAACCAAAACTCATGCATTAAAAATAAAGAAAAAATAAATCTTAAAAAAAAAAAAATAAATAAATAAATCAGTCACCTTCCTATGGCTATTGATTTTTGGAAACAAAAGTAGCTACTCAATGGGTAGTATAGTTAAAGATGAGAATAAATTTTAAAAATGAAGTATTAAAAGTAAGTGAAATGAAATAGAAGTAAAACGTGCTTGTAACTGTGACAGAACAAAGATGAATTTAAGACAAACCCCTTGGTAATGCTACCTACACAGAATTTGAGAAACAACATGTCACTAACTAGTCAAATCAAAAAATCTTATCATACAAAAATACATTTTTGAAATGATTCAAGTGTTTGTCAGTCATTTAATCATAACTGGATCCCAAAATACTTTAAAAGCTATTTTTATCGATTATAGCATTCTTCATGATTTTATTTTATAGACAACAACATCCTAGGCTCAACAGTGATATTCCTTAATATTCATGAAAAAATAGATATGTAATAGAAGAAAAAAGTAATATACAGGAGTTGTCACCCCCTTCCTGTCTTTTCAAGATAAAAATACAAATCTGATCATTTTGCAAACTCCTGGAACTTTGCCTCCCTCATTCTGTCAACCTTTTTGTAATCAGTAGATTTCCTGTTTCTATGTGATTCAAAGGAAAACTGGTGGCTGAAATACATTTCAGAGAGAAACTTACATTCATGTAGTTCTGAAGTGTCTGTAAATTTTGACTTAGCACTCATTTTCTAAAAATTAATTGAATTTTTATGAAAGGTTAGAAACATAGTTTAAAGCTAGCAAAATATATATATATTTGTGACATTCAGAAATTCCTGTGAGTAAAATAAATGCTTAACAAACTGAAAAAAGTAAATTAAAGCATATTTATTTGCTCATTCATGAGACCAGAAATCGAAATGTATCAAGACAAATTGTAGTCGTTATTTGTATTTCCTCCTTTGATTTTGTTTCCATCTTGTTGCACCCCTTCCCCTTTCCTCAAATAGGTTTCTTGCAACAGAAAAGTGAAGAAACCTTGCCATCTTGTGGTCATCTGTAGATATGCAGTCAAACAAACACTAAACAGGCTGCAAATTCCATAGTGGTTGGTCAGTGTGTGAGAAGCTGTAACGTCAGCAAATTAAAGAAAAAAACAAAACAAAACAAAAAACAACAACAACAACAACAAAAAACACAGAAAAAATCTAAGTGTAAAGAAAGTATTGTACTAAAAAGTTATACCAGTGCTTCGGGGGGAAAAGAAAAAAAAAAAAAAAAAAAAGAAGGATAGAAATATCTCAGTGCAAGAAGGAATGAATTAAGGTGGGCTGCAAACTTTTTGATTCAGCTGATAAACTCTGTTAAGCCATGAAGATTCAGAGAATATTTTATTTTGAAAAAATAGCTGACATTTACCAAGATATTTAGTCCTTGTTTAAGCAAACTGTCATAAAAATCTACACTTCGGTGAGCTAGGAAAACCTCTAAATGCTGCTATGAATCAACAAAGTAGTTTTTTTTAAAATTGTCTGTGACCTCCAACCTTTTGAAATGTTTGAGTTAAAATTCTCACAATGAGTAAGAGCAAGGTGGCAGATTTTGCTGCCAGGTGCTTGTCACAAGGATATTGGCAAGCTGTAATGGGTACTTTCCTTCCTGTAGGGAGACTCCCCAAGGAAATAAATACTCCTCATAATATACAGCTGATCACAGAACTCCTCTCTCAGCCTTATCATGCGACATGATGGATAGACTAAAAAAAAGTTATATCAATCCTCTGGTGGTTTGTGGCTGCCTGACCAGTGCACAGTCATAATGACTTTTCTAATATATGCAAGCAATGTCCTATTCTCCTGACCTGACGTCCAACAATGTAAGAGAGAGAAAATCAGAATCAGATTCAGTGGCTTATAAAAATAAACCTGTCAATGAAATGTAAATGATAAGTTAATTATTTTTTTTCGTAAAATCATAGAATAGTTTGTGTTGGAAGGGAACTTGCAGACCATCTAATTCTAACAACGTGTCAGGGGCAAGGACACCTTCCACTATACCAGGTTGTTCTATCCAACTTGGCCTTGAACACTTCCAGGGATGGGGTAACCACAGCTTCTTCTAGGCAACCTGTTCCAGTGCCTCACCAGCCTCATAATAAAGATTTGCTTCCTTATATCTAATTTAAATATCCGCTCATAGTTTAAAACCATTGCCCCTTGTCCTATCACTACACTACCTGACAAAGAGTCCCCCTCTAACTTTCCTGTAGGCCCGTAGAGGTACCTACCTTTCCTGTAGGTACCAGAAGGCCTTTATAAGTTCTCCCTGGAAACTTCTCTTCTCCAGGCTGAACTCCCTCAGCCTGTCATCATAGGAGGGGTGCTCCAGACCACTGATCATCCTTGTGGCTGTCCTCTGGACTCATTCTAATAGGTCCATGTCCTTCTTATGTTGGGGGCTCCAGAGCCAAATGCTGGTCTCCAAGTAGGGTCTCACAAGAGCAGATGAGAGGTGGAGAATCACCTCCCTCAACCTGCTGGCCTCAATTATTTTGATGCAGCCCAGGATACGTTTGGCTTTCTGGGCTGCAAGCATATGTTGCCAGCTGATGATGAGCTTCTCATTAACCATCACCTCCAGGTTCTTCTCCTCAGGGCTGCTCTCAATCCATTCTCCACCCAGCCTGCATTTGTGCTTAGAAGTACCTCAACGCAGATACATGATGTTGAACTTTACAAGCTAAGGGTACATACAATCACTACAAGCAATGCCCCTGTGGTCTAGTTTGCAAACAATTTAATCATGGAAAATACTAAACAATAAGACAAAATTTTGTCAGGCCACAAATTCCACATGCCCAGAGCAGGGAGTGGGCAGGTGGAGTGACTTTTTCACTCCAGGGTACAGCTCTGGAATCAGAATGTCTAATTGTATATATATGGGGGAGATAAACTGAATTGCAAGGAAAAGTGATCATAAAATGGTAGAGTTTAGCATTCTGAGGACAGCAAGCTCACTGCCCCAGAATTCAGGAGAACAAACTTTGGCCTCTTCACGGATCTGCTTGGTAGAGTACCATGGGACAAAGCCCAGAAGGGAAGAAGGGCCAGAAAACAAACTGGTTAATATTCAATAATCACCTCCTACAAGCTCAGGAGTGATGCATAACAACAAAGAGGAAGTCGGTCAAAAATGCAAGGAGGCCTGCATGGGTGAACAAGGAGCTCCTGGCCAAACTCAGCAGAAAAGGGAGGCCTACAGAGGGTGGAAACAAGGAGATGGTAGCCTGGGAGGAATACAGAGAAATCATCTGAGCAGCCAGGGATCGCATTAGGGAAGCTAAAGCCTATTTACAATTAAGTTTGACCAGAGCATCAAGGTCAACAAGAAAAGCTTCTATAGGTACATCAATGATAAAAGGAATAGGGAAAGTGTGGACCCTCTCCATAAGGTAATGGGAGACCTGGTTACTCAGAATATGGAGAAGGCTGAGGTACTCAATGACTTTTTTTTGCCTCAGTCTTCACCAGCAACTGCTCTAGCCACACAGCCCAAGCTGCAGAAGGCAAAGGCAAGGACTGGAAGAATAAAGAACTGTGCACTGTAGGAGATCAGGTTTCAGACCAGCTAAGGAGCCTGAAGGTGCACAAGTCATAGTCATAGAATCATAGAATGGTTTGGGTTGGAGGGGACCTTAAAGATCATCTAGTTACAAACCCAATGCCACGGGCAAGGATGCCTCCTCCAGACCTGGGTGCGAAAAGCCCCACCCAACCTGGCCTTGAACACTTTCAGGAATGGGGCATCCACAGCTTCTCTGGGCAACCTGTGCCAGTACCTCACCACCCACCGTAAAGAATTTCCTCCTTATACCTAAGGTAAATATACCTTATTTTAGTTTTAAACCATTACTCCTTATCCTGTCAATACAATCCCTAAGAAAGTGTCTCTCTTCAGTTTTCCCTGCCTTTCAGCTCTGCAGAGTGAATGTCTCTCATAGCAATTAATACTTTTGTATGGTAATGCACAAAAGTATAAAAAGTACACACTGCTACATAATTCTGTACAAAATAACTGCATTTGTGTCTGGCAGGAAAGTAAAGTTGTGTGACTGAAATAGATTCAGCTGTGGGACATCCAAAAAGCAGGATTGTTGAAATGCTTTGAGATCAAAAAAAAAAAAAAAAAAAAAAAAGCTATTTGAAATGTTTCAAAACTAAGGATGTTGAAAAAGTTCTACCCTTCTGGGAGTTATGGCAATTCATCTATGATTGTGAGGTACTTCCCAATGAAGCATCATTCACTGGGAAGCCATTTCTCCTCTGATGGAGGTAAATTTCAGAACAAAGGGAAAGGCCTTCTTGTTTTATTGTGTTTTGAAGGATGGTGTCAAGGAATTATATGTGGGCAGACAATGTCAAAGTTATAAATTTTACTGAGCTGATGGAAATTGTCATCTGTTCTTCTGTGTAGGAGAAACCTTATATACATTGTACATATCATTGTTAAAGAACCTGAGAAATTAAAAGATTGCAAAGGAGCCTTAGTATAGGTCATAGATACTGGATGTCATTGTGCCTGTCACCCTTAAAGTAATGAGGGAAAGGATGATAATATAATAAGATCCCAAAGCACTGATGACTGGACATGTTTGTCAGCGACACATAAAAAGACACCAATCAGGAGCGGGGAGAAAAAAAAAAAAAAAAAAAAAGCCCTTCTGTCTTCTCTTGGCATTGTAAATACCACAGTTAGGACCGCATACATACCCTGACAGTAACGTTTGTTACTGAATTCAACCTGTCACAGGAAAGTGCTCCAAAATGCCAACTTTATTTCTAAAAACAAGTTGTCTGGCTCATCTAACTGCAAAGGGCTAGCTAATAACACTCTCAGTTGACTTTTCAAAGAGCTTTTAACAATGGCTCTGATAGGGGCTAATTGCCTCGATCACCATGCTCAGAGCTCTCTGATCCTGCTGCTATACAAGTTAATTATTTTTCAATGTAAGAAATATACAGAATTCAGTGTGGAGAGAGTTCATTTTCCTGTGGCCAGATGCCAAGCATCTGTTTCTTTTCTGTGCTTCATCCTGTCTTTTTTTTTTTTTTTTTTCCCACAAAAAGTACTGCTTGGGTTGTATTTTCTCTTTTACTTTTCACCATTACAAGCAAAAAACATATTTAATTTTTTATTAAATATTTATTTTGGAAGCAGAGCATAAGTAGAACCAGAAGTTCAGATATGGCCACTACACTGCTCAGACAAGGAAGGAGCTGCCAGAGAGGAGCTGGCTGACCAATATAAATTTTCTGCTTCCAGGTCACACACAGCTTAAGGAAAGGGCATATCACTTTAGGGGGAAAACTGTCTTATAATAGTAAGACTGTGTCGATGTTATAAAGTTACAAATATATATATGTATACATATACATGGGCACTTGGAAATGAAAAATTAACATATTTTGTGGAATGAATGACCTTTCCTTGGGTGTAACACTTAAATGACACAGACAGCTCAGAGGATAACTGTTTCCTACAGTGGAACAACTCAGATGCTCAATATACCTGAAAAAACAAATAAACAAACAGACCAACTCTTTGCGTAACTAGACAAAAATTCAAGACTGACTTTTAGAAATCACAGATTGTATTGAAAGATGTGACTTGAAGAGGTGGTGGAGAACCTAAAGCTTTAACACAAATGTTCACTGTGTTCAGTTTAACATTGTGTTCAGTTTTGGGCCCTTGAGTACAAGGACATTCAGGAAGGAAGTTGTGGGGAGCTGGGAGTCGGCCTCTTCTAGCATATAACTAGCAATAGGACTAGAAGGAATGGTTTCAAATTGCACTAGGGGATGTTTAGGTTGGAAATTAGGAGACATTTCTTCTCAGAGAGAATAGTCAGGCACTGGAACAGGTTGCCCAGGGAAGTGGTGGCGTCACCATCCCTGGAGGTGTATAAGGACAGGTTGGATGTGGTGCTTACGGACATGGTCTAGTGGGTGTTACTGATGGTAGGGGGATGGTTGGACCAGATGTTCCTGGAGATCTTTTCCAACCTTAATGATTCTATAATTCTATGAAACTGTGTAAATAGTTTCAACCATTGGACTAAAATCACTGATGCCATTTGTACCATGAATGCCTTATTTTTTGTCCCCAGCAGCTTCAACAGGAGGAGTCCTGTCTGTAGTCTAACCCAGGCTTGCATGACATTGGTTTATCCTTGAAAAGAGAAGGCTTATTTTTTAAAGCCTCTCACCTGTGGAGGGAACTGATCCTACATTATGGGCAATATCTAACTTACTCCAAACATTTGTTTCAGAGAAAACATGAGGCAATTGAAGTCAGTTTACATGGCAAGGTTTTGGTAGTGGGGGGCTGTACAGGTGGCTTCTGTGAGAAGACTCAAGAAGCTGCCCCATGTTAGATGAGTTTCAACTGGCTCCAAATGGAACAGTTGTTGTCCAGAGGTGAGACAATAAGCAATGTTGTTTGTGCCTTTGTGAGAGCATATTTAAGAAAGGGGAAAAAAAAAAGACCAAACAACTGCTGCAGGACAGCAGCTGGGAGAGTGAGGAGTGAGAACCAGCCCTGCAGACCCCCAAGTCAGTGCAGAAGGAGGGTAGAAGGTGCTCCAGGCACACTGCAGAAGTTCCCCTGTCGCCTGTGGAGGGGCCCCTGGTGGAGCAGGCTGTCCCCCTGCTGCCCATAGGTCCCACATGGAGCAAATCTCCATGCTGCAGCCCATGGAAGAGCCCCCAGTGGAGCAGGTGGATGTGGCCTGGAGGAGGCTGTGGGCCATGGAGAGCCCCCACAGGAGCAAGCCCCAGTGCAGAGCTGCAGCCGGTGGAGAGGAGCCCATGCAGGAGCAGGGGGTCTGAGGAGAGCTGCTGCCTGTTGGGGACCTGTGCTGGAGCATTTTGCCCCTCACGGATGGACCCCGTGATACGGACTCATAATGGGGCAGTTCTTAAAGAGCTGCAGCCTGTGGGCAGCCCCCGCAGGCTCAATTCGGGAAGGATGGCATCCCGTGGGAGGGACCCCACGTGGAGCAGGGGCAGACCGTGACTGTGGAGGAACAGCAGAGGCAAAACGCTATAGTCTGACTGCAACCCCCATTCCCCCATTCCCCTGCACTGCTCGGTGGGAGGAGGTGAAAGGTGCTGGATGGGGGGTAGGTGTTTTTAGATTGTTTTCTTTGTTTCTCACTTCTCTAGCTTGTTAGTAATAGGTAATAAATTTCTCTAATCTCCCTACTCTGAGTCTGTTTTGCCTGTCATTATAATTGTTGAGTGATCTCCCTGTCCTTATCTCAGCCCTTGAGCCCTTTTCATCGTATTTGCTCCCCCTTTCCTTTTGAGGATGGGGAGTGAGAGAGCAGTTGTGGTGGTGTGGCTGTACACCGGAGTAAAACCACCACAAATGTAAACAAATTCACATCTCAGTTCTCTTGTAGGATCAGAATCACAGTCTCAGTGGCATCTAAAACAGAAAGTAGGATCCTCCTTCTGGTGTCTTTTGTTGGTTAGCTTCCACATTCCCCTTTTGGCTATTGGGAGTGTGTGATTCCCTTTGTGAGAAACTAGGCTATCCACATTCATTGTAAACGGATCATAGTCTGGAATTTTAATGTTACAAATTTAATTTTTAAATCTCATTTCCAGGTGCATTTGTAATAATGGATCATCTGTAGATTTCATCATATATCTGGGCTTTCTTAGCTCATGAAGTTCTTAAAAGACCAAATGCTGTAATTGAAGATGGTATCACATGGTGGCAGCAAAGGACCTTCCAATGTTTGGCCTTCCAGTTTATCCAGCATACTTACTACTCATCCTCTTTTATGTCCAAGTACCACATATGATTAGGAGTAAACATTTTACTGCATGTGTTTCAGAAAGAGAAAAAATACGTGGTTTATTTTTTTTTTTTTGCCTTTTTTTTTTTTTTTTCTGGGAAAAAAACGAAACAAACCAAAACCAAAACCAACTCTTTAAATTGGTTGTAAATCTCAGCACAGTCAAATAAAATAGAAGAAAAAGATAAATGGGTAAATAAAATAACACAAAACACACAAGTAAATAAAAGAATGATAAAATAACTCAGTAATCCCCCCAAAAATGAGAACTTCCTTGAATTATTTTATTTTGGTGTTAAAAGAAATACTAACATTGACTGTATTATTATCAAAACTAAAATTGTTATCAGTAATTATCATTGACATAACAGGGATCAACACTGACAAAACAGGCAAGTCCCTTTTAGTGCACTTGCTATGTCTCAGTTGCAAGAAAGGAATCAAACCTGATCTAGAACCTGTAGGGCATAGGAGATTTTCATTATTTGCAGATGAGATTTCATAACTTAAGAGGCTGAAGATGGATTGCTCTCTTCAGAACTATTGCTTTGCATTATACTATAGCTCCATTAGCACAACTGTGGGCAAATAATTAACAGCAAGGTCGGATGTTACCTAGAAGAGACTTTAAAATAGATGCAGAAGAAGAGAAAGGCAAAAGAAAAGTAGTATTAAACTAGAGAAGGAAAATTAATAGAAGAAGATGGAGAAGGAGAAGAAGGAGAAGAAGGAGAAGGAGAAAGAAGAAGAAAAACAGCACAGAAGGATACTGACTTTCCTGACAGCTGAATACAGCTCATATCAGAACACACTAACTTGCACCAAGACCTTTCCAGTTAGTATCCCTATCACTGCCCTACATTCATTGAGTTTAGTTGAATTGCTACTGGTGTAAGCTTGTAATTTAGATTTAATATTCAGAAAAAGACCATGATGCTGGAAAGGGCTTTTCTGTGTCTGGAACCTATGTGCTCTCACAGAGCTTTAATGATTTCAGAGCGAGTGCTTGGGCACCACACAGCCAAGCAGAAGAAGCTGCATGATTGAGACTGTATATCCGAATCAAGTAACTGTGTATATCCTCTCCCATTTAGACTGTCTGTTTGTCTGAGCTCAGCAAATTCCAAATTATTGATAAACAACGTTGCCTCTGTAGATTGTACTCATTGGATCCATCAGGGGATCCTGCATCCATCTACACGGTAGTTTTCCATCTTAAACACACACAATACTTCCTATCTGCCTCTCATTCTCTAAGTTTCAGGGATTCATTGATAGTCTCCACACATGTTCATAACGAATGCTCTGTGATGCCTCATTCCCCAGATCTCTGCTGCTCTAATACTACTAGTAACTTGTGCTAGAATGACCGTTTGTCTCTTTCTCTGCCTCATGTGTACTTCTGCTGCTCCAGACTTTCCATAATATTGTCCCTATCTCCTCCATCATACTGTCTGTAGCAGTTTATTGGGTTTCTGCAATTCCCCTTCTTTTGTTTTTAGTGGAATATGCTATATAACATATCAGAATAGACAGTTGTCCTGAGAGCACAGAGATGAAGGGAAGAATTAATTGTCTTTTTCTTGGACATGCACAACTGCCGACAGTTGGTTCCTTGATCCATAGGCAATGACACCAAAACAGCTAATTACAGTAGCTGGCTCTGGTAAGCCAATCGAAGACAAATAATAATTCCCTAAGGCATTCTCTTCTATATTAAGGATTTTTTCCAGATCAGCAAGGTCCTTCCCACTGTTGCTCAGGTCGCTCCCATACACCTTGGAGTTGGTGAAGCATGCAAATATTCCTAAATGTCATCCAAACAAAGCAATGCATTCAAATTACATTGACTGCCTACTTTGTCTCATGATTCAGCTGTGCTATGTCTGAAAGTCTGTTAATTAGTTTGCATGGATCCATTCAGTTGAATAGAGATTAATATTATCGCTCTGTAAAATATAGGTAGGCAATGTTAACCTTCCACCATCAGGTCCCCTCCTTGAGTTCTGATTCAAACATTCTGCCATTGAGCCCCAAGCAGCCTATCCAAAACTTTTCTCTTCCCCTTAAGTTTCTACAGCTTCAATAACCTCTGTACTATGACTTCAAATAGCAAATACGATGAGAGAAAACATCCCCATCCTACACTTCCATTTCCCCACTGCTTCTCTGTCTGCATAGGGAACAGCCGTGATCCCTGCACAGTCAACTTTGATAAGTTTGGGCACTCAGGGTAGCTTCCACAAAAACTTGGTATGAGGCAGCTCTGCTGAAAATAAATAAACTGGTGAGGAAACAAGCTACTCTAAACACAAGCTTAAATCCACAGAAATGAAATGTGACAATCTTTCATTATCAATATGCCTAACAGCAAAACATCTGAAAATCAAGCAAAAATATTCTATTCTATTCTATATTCTACTGATTTACCAAAGATCTCAGCAAGACTAAAGAAATCTTCCCAAAGAGTAATGGCACAGGACATTCCACAGGATTTTATTAACAAAATATACACAGTGTTATCTAACACCATAATGCATCCAGACAGAATGAAAATCAATAAAAAAGACCAAAATATTTTGTATCTTAATTGATTAAAAAAAAAAAAAAAATTATGATTCCACAAGATTATTTCATTTCATGCTATTACATTGGTCTGTGCAAGCAATCATGCAGGTGTGGTTTATACCATGAGAAAAACAAGCTTGCAATACATTGTAAATGAGCTAGGAAGAAATGATATTGGCACTGAAAATAAGATATACATGCATTTTTTAATTTTATGAACAGAAAATAACACTAAAGTATAGTAAAGAGAAACGACAAATAGAAGTTCGTAGCACAGTCAGTCAGTACCTGGAACAACTCAGACAGAAAAGAATCAGTGTTTCATATAGCTACGGTTAAAACATTTCAGATACCCAGGAGAAATCCCAGAACACAGCCACAACTAACGGAGCCCAGTGATGCAATTTTATATGGTTCAAAAAATATCACGTTAGGGGATTTCTGAAATCTGGCACATGGATGACGCAGTGTAATCCTTAACTGTATTGGCAGTTTTATGTAACATGGGGGCAGTAAAGGGAAGCTAGGAATCTGGTGGATACCTGAAAATAGAACTAGTCTAGAGTCCTTAAACTAGGCCATATAGCTTTAGAAATAATTAGGCTAAACGTGTCATAAACCACCATACAAAACATACAAGTCTGCATGTCACCAAGAGTTATCAATAAAAACTAGCAAAGATTTGCAAGGTAATAATTAAATTCCAACCCAAGAATGACCTGAGAGTCATTAAACTGTTTTTGCAGCAATAGACACTGCTGAGAACCTTTGCAGGCAATGACTAATAGGGATGAAAAATCTTTGCAAGAATCGAGGATGATTTCAAGCTGCCCTCAACAGTAGAAAGAGTAAGGAAAGAAGAGAACAGCATCCCTTTTCCATTTCTTTTCCATTTTGAAAGCTTCTGTGCTCTCAGCAAACTTTTTTTTTTTTTTTTTTTTTTTTTAGTGCTGAATGTTCCATGTTTTGCAAACTTAGCATCGCTGCAGAGGCAATACAGGAATGGAAAATGTTTTCTACAAAATAGAGATTTATTTGCTGTGAGCAAAGCCAGACCACTCAGGGGTGTCACATAATCATAAGCATTCCATTTTTGAAGATTTAAAGGAAATTTCAGATTTTTTTCTATTTAAGGAGCAGAATCTGCAATAGGACAGTGACAAATTTCCCAAAGCTGCAGTGAGAAAAATATGCATAGATCTGAAGTATTACAGACTAAACCTTGTTTGTGATTTTAAGGTTGTATATTTTGAATGAGACTTCTGTGGTTTTTGACATAATACTTATACATATGCATATGTATATTTAAATATACATGCATATACATACATACATGTATAGTGGGAGGGATGTCTAAGTTGCATTATCACAGTGACAAACTCTTATTAAAATTTTTGATCAATAATTTTTAAAACTGGTAACAGAGGAATTATTAAAATTATCAGAATAGTGAGAAACTTGTGTGATGCTTTCTGCTCAGAGTTTGAAATACTCATTAATTCTTTCCACCTCTGTCACTAGTTCTTACCAGAAATCCACCAAATCAAGACATCCTCTTCCTCTTGTTTTATGAACAAAATCTTAATACTGGCAACTCCAAGTTTGAATTTTAACATTATCTATCTATCTGTCAATATATCTATCCATCTA
This sequence comes from Oxyura jamaicensis, assembly GCF_011077185.1. Classification (NCBI taxonomy): domain Eukaryota; kingdom Metazoa; phylum Chordata; class Aves; order Anseriformes; family Anatidae; genus Oxyura; species Oxyura jamaicensis. The sequence goes on along the minus strand of NC_048894.1, from coordinate 130,736,028 downwards.
TCTATCTATCCCTTGATCCCTTGATTACAGGCAAAAATAAATAAATAAATAAATAAAAATAAGGAAAACAAACAAAAAGATACTAAGCAAGGTTTCATAGTGGAAACCCTGAAGGTCCTAAAACCTATATTCTGGAGAATCAGATCACATATATGTTATTTACAACCAAAGTGGCAAATTACAATTCACAGAGCTGTATTAACAGTATTTATTCCTCTGAGACTGGTGGGTCCTTCTCTGCCCACTCCCTAAGGGACTACCAAGAACCAAACTGTCAGCCATGAACAGGTCATACATAAAACATAAAGCATAACTGACAGAAAGGATTGTAAATAGCAGCAGCCTTCCATGTTTTTCACAGAGTCATTTTTGTTGTCTACAAGATACAGTTTTAAGTCTAGCATACCTTTTCTATAAATCTGGAAAGGTTTCTGAAGGTGTTCATAATTGTAAATTCATTTCTGTTCTGCACAGGGAAATAATGAGCACTCTCTGTCCTCCTCAGAATAAAAAATAGGCCAGGATGACACTGAAAATGAGTCTTCCATACATAGCGTGGGTGCTGAAATCTTGATATTGTAGATAAGGTGTGAAGAAAGGGCATTCCCTCTTCCAGCTATGTTCTAAAATAGAGACTGACCTTTATCTGTGGACAGGAATAATCACAGTGTAGAAAGACAGAGGCCTTTCTGAATGAAGCTCCTTTGGTAACTCTGAATGGAGTACCAAATCTCCTGGGAAAAGCCTATTTAAGATTTAAGATTTAAGATTTGTGCCTGTCCTTGATATAACAGTGTGTTAATTTAGGCATTCCCCTCATGCCTAATTTTAGGCATAGGCTGTCAGCTGCTATAAATCCCCTTGCAATGCACTTCATATCCAAGTTGTAGAAGAACTTTAGGTGCCCAACCCAGCACTGTGAAGTTCCTATGATGGTCAGCTGAAACGCAGGTACTTCAAACTTTCCCTGTTGCTCCCCCCAGCATGTGCAAATCAGGTCCCTATGCCTTCTATGCCTGAATCATCAGTTTCTGAAGGTAGCTGCCTTTCTCTATTGCCCCAAATAAGAAACTAAATGCACTACAGATTGCAGAATATTTGGATACCAGAATAAAGGAGGGGTGTAAAAATGCTTTGGCTAAAAAGCAAGAAGGGGCAGGGGAAAACAACCAGTTCCTGAAGCAAATGTTACCCATAAAATGTTTTATAAGATTTGTAGTGTTTTATGCTAAACATTACAGCAGGAGAAAGTGTGGGGCAAGAAATCATGGGGATAGTCTACTAATTAGTGAGTAATTAATTCAGAGTGTAATCTGTTCCCACTGAGAACAATGTACTTGTCTCAGTAGGAGTCCTAGGAAAATAGGAAATAATAGAGTCTTATAATTGCAATAGGTAGGTATCAACCTTGGTGCTCAAATGCTTAATTACTTTCCTGCATTCCTAGTATTAATTCACCAACTCTACATCTAGGCAACACAGAGACTTCCTCCAGTCTGAAGCCATCACAGGAACTGTCAGTAAGCTCTCTCAATAGGCAACTGTGAAGAAGGATCTCTGGACACCCAAGGTCTGCCTTACATCATGAAGGGGTCCATCCCTTGAGTCAAAATTTCAGTTTTAATGGGAAGTGAGAAGCTTGGAATTTTGTTGTTGTTGTTGTTGTTGTTTTTCTCCCAGGAGGGAAACAGTGATCAGTATCAGTTGGAATCAAAGCTGCTGTGCCTGCCTGCTCTTTCAGAAAGAATTAGAAGTTGTAAGGAAGGATGACTGTTCATAGAGCTGGATGTAAAACAGGGTCTGGGAAATATATCCACAAGTTTGGGGGTCTTTGAACAAAAAGAATATTTGGAAACATATAGTTACTAACAAGCCAGCTGTAACAAATGGACTCATACAAACATACTGAAAACATATCTCAGCCAATTAATCTACAGATACAGATTTCTAATGCCATCATACCAGTATACACATAGGTGCTATTCTTGCAAATTTGTTTCCTTCCAGAACCTAAGCATTCCTGGCAGGCTGCCACTTCCCTGCCAAGTTTAGAAAGAGGAAGATGCAACTAACAGCTATGATATGAAAAATATCACTTTTTTTTTTTTTTTTTTCCTGTAAAAATCCTGTTTGATACTTTACATTGATAGCAAACCATGAAACCACACATCAGAGGGTCATGTACTAAATGATGTGAACTACATTAACTGCCTGTGAGGTTTCCCACCCTGCACTTCATTCTCCCCATGAATACACTGCAGTGCTATCAAAACAGAATTTCCACTAGGAATTATACTTATCCATGAAAAGTATTTGAATCTATATTTAGTAGGAACGTGGACTGACCTTCCCACTGTATGTGAGGCTTTGTGTATAGCTGCTCTATGGTGCTTCTCAGAATAGTAATGTGAGGAAAAAGAACATCCTTGGAAATACAACTACACTCACAAAATGTTGAACAAAACAGATTATTTGATACTAAGCTTATGAACAAATGGGAAAGGTCACAGAGATTTTTTTGGAGAGGAAGATGTCTAGTTCAGTGGTAGCCTGTTTTGTAGGGTCTTCTGAAGACATCTATGATTTCTCCAGTTGCATCCACAGAGATGCTTCAGAAGCACTTAACTGTACTCCTGCTGAGTTGCCTCTTTGAAATGCTCTAAAAGCTCTTTATGAGTCACAAAAAACACCCTCATAAGAAATGAGGTCAGATTGACAACCTAGCAGAGGGTTTCATCAGACTGAGCTGACATACATTACTGCACATTTAACAGGCTGTGTTTTATTTCTGCCCTTCTGGTTTAGGTTAAGTGTAACCGCTTCTCTAATAAAGTCAGTAAAGGTCATCTTGGAGCCATCATCCTTGTGGAAAAAGTACAAGCAGTGACAATGTGTCTGAGCTTGCCAAATCTAAAATATCACTATAATGCTCTTGGTGAATCCAACCATTTTTGACCCTACCGAAGATTTCTGAAGGAATTTTAAGTACTAATCCACACTTATCTCAATATATAAAGCATTTCAGATCACATTTTCCCTTTTTATTGTGGCACTTGTCAGTGTTAAACTAATTTTTAACATTTTATTCCACAAAGCTAGTTGAGTTGCAACCTGCAAAATAAATGGATCTTCTTGAAAATCATTACTTAAGAATACTGCTGGAAAAGACTAAGTGCTATAAGGAACTACACATATTGAATAGCACTGATCATATGGGAATAGCAGAAGAAAACATCAATTCTAGGTAATAATAACTTCTCAGGATTGACAAAACTAAAAAAATTCTAACATTCAATATTGTGCCTTAAAATTTCATACTTACTATTAACTAAGTTTGTACATTATTACTTTGTAGTAAACAACAATTTGGCATCCAATAGGATAACCTCCACTTTAAGGTAGTGTAAGAAAACTGCGCAGGGAAGAGCAGGGAAAACGATACAAAGTTTAGAAAACATGATGTATTGGGAAATACTGAAACATGTAGTGTCTTCTGTTTACAAAAAGAAAGAAAGGGACATTGGAGACTCCAAATATTAATAATCAAAAGGATCAAATGTTATTTATGTCTACATAGAATCTAAAAATAAGTAATCATTTTGATATACATAAGTAGATTTTATACTAGATATTTAGACTTAATGTTATATGTATTTACTAGGGAGATTATGGAATTCTTCTTACTGCAAGTGCAAGACATGAACAAAATGGCTGCTAAGGATAAAACATAATGCTTTCCTACTATAGTAGGAAAATGAACCTCCTGAGAAACTTACAGGAACAGATTTTTGATCAGAGCAGTTAGAAAAGTCCGCTCAAAATAGGATATTTCTTTTCATTCATTGCCTGTGGTCTGTGATTACTTCATGGGACCTACCCATCTGTACCACAGTACAGGTTTGGTCTGTTTTAGCCTTTTCCTTGAGAAACGGGCAACCTTCTTCAGGCATTAATAGAAAAATGAAGGGTGCTTAGCCTGTCTTACTTCCATCAGTTTCCCACCTGCTAGAGAAACTGGACAGAAACACAGTGGGATCAGGTTGCTATGAGGTCTTTGTAAAGTAAGGCATGCCATATGAAAATGTGATATCACAGTAATTAGGCAATGTATAACTTTTTGACCAAATTACTCATGTAGTATTTGCATTCTGGCATTAATGGAGATACCAGGCCTTATGTGATAAACTTCAAACATAAAGTTACGTGATATAGGTTATGTTGAAGCACTAGAAACTAAAGAGGCAAACAGGATAGGATCGTCCTTTTGGAGACAGGGATGATCATATCACATTCAAAAGAATGAATGGTTTAGAAATGAAGCAGAAAGATCTGTGCTACCAGCATAGGGTACCATTTGGAGTTCTAGACTGACTTTTTTTTGTGTGTGTGTGTGTGTACTGTGAAACTCTCCATTATAAATGGGAGATTCATTTTTATAAAGACAGATTTCTCCAAGATCATACGCTGGCTGTGAAAAGAACTTGGAATAATCAGAAATATCACAGTTTTCTATTCCAAATTAAATAATGATAATCATAATCTTGCTTTCAGTAAGAACAAATATGCCTGTATGTTTATAAAAAAAAAAAAAAAAAAAAAAAAGTACCAGCTCTCAGACCATGATACGTTGCTTTCACATTCGTTTTCCTTTAAGAAGGTGGGAAGATGAAAGAGGGGACCACATGAAACAGAAATAGCCCAGAGTACTTACTGCAGTAGTGGAATGTGCTTTAACAGTACAGAGAAGTGCACAAGTTTTAACCTAAAACTTAATTATTCCCATTTCCAAACTTTGAAGTGACAGGTACAGATGATTTAATTGTTAGTGATTTCAGATGGAATTGTTGGACTAACCACCTACTTGAAAAGGTTGACTTTTATGAAGCAGGAAAGCAAAGATTGAAAAAACATCCTTGTTTTGAAAGAAAAATTCTTTTCAATTAAGAACTACACCGTCACAGCCAAATCAATGAGGAAATAATTATATCCTTGGCACATTATACACTGAAATTAACAAGAACTTAGGGAAAAATATAATGAAAGGTTCTGAGGTCTGTTTTACATGCTCATTAACACAAACTCATCGTCAGTTTGTTATTGCCTTGAGCATACAAGAACTACATTTTCTTGGATTTGACCCTGAAAGTAAATGTAGTGGTCTTGTTATTCCTGCATCCTTCAACTCAATGTAGAGTTGTAACTGAACATTATTTCAATTATTTTGTTCTTCAGAAACATGTTTGGTTGGTTGGTTGGTTTTTCTCTGAAATCATTTAGAGCTTTTTCAAACACATAGAGACCAATAAATTTTTTTCCATCTCTCTTCCATTGCTATGTATATTAACACAGAATCATAGAATCATAGAATGGTTTGGGTTGGAGAGGACCTTAAGGACCATCTAGTTCAACCCCCCTGCCATGGGCAGGGACACCCCCCACTAGACCAGGATGCTCATAGTCCCATCCAGCCTGGCCTCGAACACTTCCACATCCATAAACCGGTATCACATGACTGTTTCTCAGTTTTCTAGCTCCAAGTGTCTGCTACTTGTAAACACCTCCATTAATAAGACTGTGCATGTAAGGTCACTTTCCAAACAGAGATATTTAATCCTATTTGGAAGGCTAGTTTTAATGATTTACTTCTATTTCAATTAAGTATATTGGTTATGGTCTGTAGATTGGGATCTGGATTCAAATAGACTGGAAACTTGCATAAAAAGGGTTATAGGAGCAACTAATAAGTTAGGAGGCTAATTCTTCAGTGTGACCTGGAAGTCCTCTTGGTACTACATTTTTTTTTTTAATTAATTTGGTATCTGTGACACGCCTGCAGATGTGTGGTTTTGGTCACAGTGTTATTACTGTCTTCGCTTTCAAACTCTACCCCATTTGGCTGATTGATTTCTGCTGTTAATGTACATAGACATGCAATAAAAATAATTCTTGGAAGCAGTAAGCAATTCACTATTAAATAAAAATGACTATTCTGAAAAGTCAAGGTTTCATACACAGATTAAGTTCAGTACAAAGCTTCAGCAATTTGGCTATTGTACGGCTAAAAAGTCTATCAATCTGCTGACTAGCTGCAAATACATATGCAAGCCTGTATTTATGAAGTACATAATGCAGTATTATACATTTGTTTTGCATAACCTTCTAGAAAAGTATACTGAAGGTAATGCAATTACAGATTTAAAGAGTGTATCAGAGAAAGAAAGGTTAGTTAAGGTTACACATTTTCCCCTAATGACAATGCAAGCAGGCTTTAGTATTCATTACATTGTAATATTACATTGCTATAACTGAGTTTTTTGTTATTTTTTAAGAAAGAATAGAATTTCCTATTTTACAAACTAACATTTTTTGGTCAGCTAAGCTGGTCCTTTCTTTCTTTTCTTTTTTTTTTTTTTTT
>NC_048894.1:130603231-130729213 GCF_011077185.1 Oxyura jamaicensis | reverse complement strand
CTCTCCTCTCCTCTCCTCTCCTCTCCTCTCCTCTCCTCTCCTCTCCTCTTCCATAAAAAAATTACACGTATTGTGGAAATAGTATTAAAATGTCACTATCATTCTTAAGTTAAAAGGCTTCAGATCTCATTAGGAATTCCCAGGTATTGGTTACACTGAAACTCTTTTAACTTATTTGTTCACACTTATGGATTCATCTTTCATGCCTAGAAGTAATTCTGTATGTGCTTGGAGAAATCTTCAATGTGAAAAGGCCTGGTCCCTTGTTACATTGCATCGTGGCATCACGTAATCCCTTTTACAAACTAATCAGACTCCTGTTCAGAAACTTATCAGGTAACCATAAATATAGGGATCAAGTACTGAAGGTGAGTGTAACTAATCATAGAATCTTACAGTCATAGAATGGCTTGGGTTGAAAGAGACCTTAAAGAACCTCATCTAACTCCAACCCCCCTGCCATGTGCAGGGACGCCACCCACTAGTTCAGGTTTCTCAAGGCCACATTACTGGACACATTACTCCAGGTGTGGCCTAAATGTCTTACATAATAGGAGTCCTGGATAAAGAAACACCAATGCCGAACCTTCTGTGTGAATCAAGAAATACACAAAATGGAATTCATTGAAAACTTATGTTTTGTTTTGTTTTGTTTTGCTATTTTATTTTATTTTGTTTTATTTTATTATTTTATTATTTATTATTTTATTTTATTATTTTATTTTACTTTATTTTATTTTAATATTTTATTTTATTTTAATTATTTTTTCCTTTCCTCTCCTTTCCTCTTTCCTCTCCTTTCCTTGCCTTGCCTTGCCTTGCCTTGCCTTGCCTTGCCTTTCCATCCCTTTTTTAATTATTATTTTTACTTTTATATTGTTTTATTTTAATATATATATATATATATTTGCTTTGTTTCAGTTTAAGTTTCAGTTTCTCCTGCCTGGATAAGCTGCATAAGAAATCTTATATGGATCACCTGCAAGCAAAAACTGCTTTAAGGCCAGGTCAGATTTGCTTTATTTCTTTGCAGGTAGAATATATTATTGTACACTTGGCCTCTCCATTAGTTTCAAGTCAACCAAAAATGTGTTCTGCTTTTAAATCTGGAGAGCAGTTGTGCAAAGCCACTCAGCACTACAGATCTTTTTTGAGATCTTTTATTTAATCAGTAGTATTCATCACAAATGCCTTTTTTTTTTTTTTTTTGGTAATAAAAAAACAAATGAATGTTGTACTTATTTTTTTTTCTTTCATGGGATGGCTGCTCTTGTCTCTTGATTTGTCCTGCATACAATTTAATATTGGAAAATCTATGCTATATTAAAGTAAACATTAAATTGTAGTTATTCACTAAAAATAATCCTCTATGGGTTTTTATACTCTCAGTAATACCTGAATAATAACTACATTTTTAATGAAGACTCTGAACCACAAAGAATTCTAACGTATATCAGGTAAAATCGTATTTGGGAATAGAAAAAATCAGGAGTGTTTCTGCACATAATCTGAACTGAATGTTGCTGAGCTTTGCAGCTGAAAAAAGAAATACTGTAGATACATTGCAACATATATTTTGAAAGTAACACATCAGCAAAGCATCAGTATAATAATGAGTGCTTCACAGCTGCAATATTATAACTGAAGAGGCAAGAAATACATCAGAAAGACACATGGTTGAATAAAGATATCTCTATCAGAAGACACTTAGCTGTATGACAATCCTGTTCTTTACCAAATATATAAAGTTTTTGAGGGAGTTATGGCAGTTGTAACAGAAACGAGGGGATATTCAAATTCTATTTATTACTTACAGTCTAAATAGCTTTTTAAACATGCATACATGGATAAATGTCTAAAAAAATTAATCAGATTTTAAAGCAAAACTGTAATAACAGCTTCTTGTTCGATATAAGAATATTTTAATTTCCTCTCTCCTGAAAGTTATCTCTTTATTGCAGGTCAGGGTCTAAAACATTGAAACTGTATTGAAAGTCAATGAGGAGCTGTGGCTGGGAGAAGAAAGTAAAAAGGATCTTGATCATACTGTTATGATGTAGCATATTAAATGCTACGACTGTTCTAACAAGCTATGACCAATAAACAAGCCCACAGCTGAAAATGTGCATATTTGAGATTTACCAGGTTCTCCAAGACTCAGATTACATTTGGCCCAAGTGCTTAGGACCAGGTTCTGACTCACCTGCATTCTTACTCTAGATCAAAATGAGACCAAGGTATATACTTTCAAGCTTTTCCTTTCATCTTCTCTCTTTCTGTCTCTGAAAAAGTGATGTGTCCAGAGAAGAAAAATCACTGGAATCCATTTAAAAGAAAATCCCACTGGCTTGTCGCCTTGATATTGTGATGGAGTGAAGATTTCAGGTAATCTGAGAACTTCAGTAAACACGAAAATAATGTATCCAGTATGTCATTTGTCACTGGAAGTCCTTTCCTATGGGAATCCTTCTGGAGTGCTATTGTTTGCCCTAGATGAAGCAGCACAGACTGGCTCATGCTCAGAGGCTGGCTTGCCAACTTCAATATGAGAGTGACATCTCTGAGCCAGTGTGCATTTACACCCCTTGACATAGATAGCGGCATAAGGCGGTTACTCAGAAAAGGTACCGGAGGAATTTTTATGGCAAGCTACATCTAATAGCTACAGGCTGATGGAAAACACTATTTGCTCTTCACAAGCAGTTTTTTCCAGAGGCTACCTCTTTCCTTTTTTCCCTTCCCCCTTTCCCATGCTCATTTTGATTCCTAGAAAAGGAATATTCCCTGAATTGCATTAAGCATGTTCCTTAAACAGTTAAGGAATAAATCATCAAACACCAGATTATCATCTATTCTAAGATAGACACATTTCCTGGAATTGAATTTTTCTATTTGTATCTGAACATTCCAGATCTCTAACATTTAAAACATGCCAGTCTGAGATACTGTTCGGCACAAAGCTGATGAGCTGCAAGCAATAAAGATCACTGCTACAGTATTACTTCTTACTGCCAGCAAGGAAGAGTTTCAGAGGTCTTCAAAGGTTATCCTGGAATGTAAATGTTTGTTTGTACTTACAGAACTGAAACTACAAAACTTCATTAATCTGCAACTGAAATATTCTGGAGTATTGAGAAATACTGGTGCATTGAGAAATACTCTGGAGTCAGTTCAGTACACTTCTTACATCTTAGAGAAAAGTCCCCTTACAATTTGTATAGTATGGATTTATTATTATATATATTATATGGATTTATTATTATATATATGGATTTATTATTATATATTATTTATTATTATTATTTATTATTTACTTGCATTTTTCTAAATTTCTGAATTCAGTAGAGCATTAAATACACTGAGGTATGATGTAAAGTCACAAAATAATTCTGAAAAATACATTTAGAAATACACATATTTTGTGAAGTACTCTCTTTGGATATTTTTCTTGCCTGCTTGCTCATGCTGCTGGCCAGTGAGCTAACAGCCATCTCTTTGTTGTTCTGCCTTTTCCTCTCCATATACAGACAAAGGTCTCTACCTATTGTACCTCATTAGAAAATTAGGATTTTATCCTTTTACATGATACTGTGTGGCTTTACTTCCCAGGTGGACTGTAAGAGTCAGAATCCTAAACATTGTTATTGGAATAGTTCTAATTACAACAGGTATCTTATGTTATAACTGCCACATATGGGATAGTTTATATATTATAATACTTTTAGAAGTAGCTCAATTTCTCATTTAGCAGGCAAGCAAGATAATGCATAGTTATTTGTTATAGAGCTGTTAGATAGTTTAAAAAAATATCAAGGTGAGAGGCTTCTACCTTCCAATTTTTAACCTTTATCAGCTTTTATACTGTCACTTTTATTAAAGATGAAAAATAAATGGTCTGTCCTAAGTAATTTAGAGAAATTCATATTAGCTGATTCCAAGTAGTTTAATATTTTTAACCTTTCTCTGCTTTTCCAATGTTATTTTATAAAGAATAAAAAAAAAAAAATTAATGACCTGACCTTTTCCCAAGTCATGATGGTAGAAAGGCATGTGTACAAATGAGAAGTTTCCAAACTAGAGAGAAATTATTATTAATGATAATATAGATTATTAATAATAATCTATAGCTTTTGGAGCCAAAGCTTTTATGCTGCTTGCCCTCTTCATTTCTCCATGTGATTAGATTCTCTCATTAGAATGAAAACCATTTATCATCCTCAATGTACAGATAATATGATGATTGATGGCTTTGCAACCAGCTGTATAATATGCAAATATATGACTTTTTAATATTTTTATGAAACACAGCATGCATTCATGGTTGTTTTAATCTCTTTAACTCTCACATGATAAGTGTGCCATGTAACATTATCACAGTAGGGCCACTAGACCCTCTCCTATCAAAGCAGACATGATTTCAATAGTAATCGAGCATACAGATTTTTTTTATTTATTTATTTTCTGTTGGCATTTTCATCATGTACTTTGGTAGCAGTTCTGTAAATGTAATTATTTCGTCTCCAGCACAGATGCAAACCATCATCTTTACTATAAGTAGGTTCATTAAAATGTTACATGTTATTAGGACTGCATATATTTAGATTTACTGAACAACAGAATATGCTCACACCAGCTAGGGAAGACTTTGTATTTCTTTCTCACCTTATTTTTACTGCTGACTTTTATCACCTATAGCTAAGTGATGAACAGATAAAGGGCTGTATGGAACCAGTGAAGCAAAGTCTTTGGCTTGTGGGAGTCAGTCACTGCCCCCACCCAAGAGAAGGGTTATGGATACTTGCTTCACACTTGAAGAAGGGATGGAAGAGGAAGTTGATTTCATAGAGCCCAGCAATTAAGGACGCTGGTAATTTTCATCTGGGTCGGGAACTGATGAGAAAACAAAAAGGCAGAAAAGTTTAAAAAATTTTTTGCATTTGTCACATCTTTGGGGAATCCCAGAGATAAATGTGCACAATGAAGTATCTCTTTTAACAGCCAAAACCACATAGTATAGCCTTCAGCTCTGGCGGAAAAAGTCAGGACATTCACCTTTTTCTCCTCCCATTTTACCCAGCATGGAGCTTTCAAGATATTTCAATAACAAAATTAAGCAGGAACAAATTAGCACCACAGACTAGAATCATAGAATCATTTAGGTTGGAATTGATCTCAAAGATTATCAAGTCCAAACATCAGTCATAGAACCACAAAATGGCTTGGGCTGGAAGGGACTTTAAGCCCATCTCGTTCCAACACCCCTGCCATGGACAGGGACACCTCAGACTAGACGAGGTTGCTCAAAGCCCCATCCAACCTGGCCTTGAACACTTCCAGGGATGGGGCATCCACAGATTTTCTGGGCAACCTGTGCCAGTGCCTCACTACTGTCATAGTAAAGAATTTATTCTAAATATCTAATCTAAATCTACCCTCTTTTACTATAAAGCCATTAACAAAATCACTTATCACAACATTCCCTGACAAAGAGCTCCGCTCCAGCTTTCTTGTAGTCCCCCTTTAGGTACTGGAAGGCTTCTATAAGGTCTCACTGGAGCTTTCATGGAAATAAGGTGTTTCATTGATTTTACTGAGGTTTACTGTAGATATCCCTCTGTGCTTTCAAGATTCTCTATATATTTTTAAGGTTTTTTAGACTTTCCTTTTCTCTAAGGACTAATTCATGTCTTCTAGCATTCTGTCTAAAAGGGAAAGATTAGTCTCTCTTTCAAGATGGTGAACCATGCTTTTTAAACAGTTGGACATTTTGATATTGACTCTTAACTTCACTGTGATATTTCCTAGTGCACTAATTTCTCACAATGGATATGGACTAGCAGTTACAAGGGAGCCAGGGATAAGTGAGGCTCCTGTGTGACAGAGCACTCTCAGTGGCCCATACCCTCATGTAGCAAGATCTACTTGAAATGACAAAAATATTATGACACAAATATATCCCCAAATGTATATGTTGTACAAGAACACCTTCGAAGTTTTTCAACTCAGTAAAATATGACTTTGAAAACTGTCAGTTATGCCCTAAGATACCATCTGCTTCATATCTTCTGTTGCTCCTGTCAGAGAATACACTGGGGATACAGGATAATTGTATGCTCAAAACCATTTTATCCCCTAGGAAGTGACTTAAACACCCATTCTATCCGAAGGCAATACAGCTAAACTCAATGAAAGATTTGAAAAGTTAAGGCCCAGCATCCTCCAGATGGAGTCTGGATGGAGAGTTCTTTAAGAATAAGACTAAGAAGGGAGATGCCCATCACTAGAGGTTAGGTTGAGGTGGTTTTGCCACTCATGGAGACACATGGAGAAATATTTAGTACCTGCATGTGAGTAACGGACAAGTAGTTTAAAATCAAAGGACTACTCATTGGCACTGCATGCTTTGTGATGACCATGGTGGATGGTTAGTGTGTCTGTAAAATGATCAACTAGCCCTGAATCTTGAAACTTAGCTGGAAGGTCTGCACACTTGAGCTTGTGACATCAGTCACTCACTCCAATGTTCAGATCTCTTAGCTCTCACCAACACTATCTTGCTCTGCTATTTTATGGAGAAGATGAAAAAAAAAAATGAAGAGGAAAACAATGAGCAATTCAAGAATCTACTATTTTCATATATTTCAAAATAAAATGGTCATACAGCATTATCAGGACTGTGAAATTGCACTGCCGTCAATCTATCCCTAGCTATTTTCTGCAGTTACTGTGTTTATGCTTCAGTTTTCATGCACTGGTTTGCAGACTCCCTGCAAACTGAAGGGAGTGCTTTCCATGTGGTTTGCTTTCCAGTAAGTTAAAATTACTTTTTCTTAGAAGTGTAACCTAGTCTTAAAGGGAAAAACAAACAAACAACAAAACAACAATAAAACACATAAACAGGGAAAATAACCCAGGGCTGAAATTTTTAACTAACCTATCTTTTTTTTCCTTCTGGAAAATATTCAGCAATTCTGATCTGTCTGCATTTCAAGATAAGGCTGCTGGATACATCTTCTTCATTTTCTGAGTTAGCATGTTTTCTGTATACCATGGTTCCTAAACATCTTGAAATTACATCATCTGAACCCTTATTTTTCCACACTGATTTGGTATCAAATCACATTATTCTTAAAAAAAAAAAAAAAGGAACAACAATCTTTATACATTTCTCTTTTTTCTCACTGATGGTGGTCAATTTATATAACTTTGCAAAATTTAATATTTTACTTATCACAACCACCTATAGTTATAGCATTTCATGAGAATTATTTTTCATTCTTTTTTTCTTTATTAAAACAAATTTCTAGGTATATGCTTATTTCCAAAAAAAAAAAAAAAGGGGGGGGGCTTAGGATTAAATATTTGTGAATGAATGCTAATGTGCTTTCTAAAGTATGACACAGAAGAGGTCCTTCATCGTTCAAATCAAGGCTCACAAGGTGAAATACCTATTCTAGCAAGTGCTGGCTAAAGGATGGTAAACTGAAACAGTGTTGATGAGACCTTAGCCTACCAAGCAGACTGACATATTGGACAATAACTGACCAATGGTCATGTATTTTCTCTCTTTCTCCATATAAAAGCAATTCATAAGGGAAAACATAAAAACAAAACAAAATGACCTCACTATTTTCTTATAAAGGTATGACTGTCAGGTAGTCTGAATTGAGGCTGTTGCTTTCTTTGTAAAGTTATTTCACTTATGTATGATATTAAATCACAAACAGCATTTACTCTCATTGCATCAGTTTTCTACTCACTGGAAGAGGTAATGGAAGGTAGGAAGCCCTTCTGCAAGAAATATGCTTATATTACATATATATATATATATTACGCTTAAATCTTATCTCTAAGATAGAATATAATTGTGGTGGTTTTACCCTGCTGGGAAGCTGAACTCCAGCACAACCATTCTCTCACTTCCCCTCCTCAAAGGAAAAGGAGGAGAAAATAAGATGGAAAGGGCTTAAGGGTGGAGGTAACAACAGGGAGGTCACTCACCAATTATTGTCATGGGCGAAACAGAGTCAGCATAGGGAGATCAATAATTTATTTGCTATCAGTGGCAGACTAGAACAGTGAGAAACTAAAAGCAAACTAAAAACTCCTTCCTCCCCATCCACTCTCTTCCATCTCCTCCTCCCCAATGGGAATGGGGAATGGGTGCTGCAGTCAGTCACTAACATTTTGCCTCTGACCCTCTTTCACGGTCACTCTCTGCCCCTACTCAAGTGTGGGGTCTCTCTGATGGGATCCTGTCCTTCCCAAACTGATCCTTTGGGGATTTCCCACAGGCAGCAGCTCTTCAAGAACTGCTCCAACAAGGGTGACCCATGGGCAGCAACTCACCTGCCCTTCATGGGCTTCTCTCCACAAGCTGCATGCAGCTCCAGACCAGGGCCTGCTCCTGCGGGGGCTCTCCGTGGGCCACAGCCTCCTCCAGGCCACATCCACCTGCTCCACCGGGGGCTCCTCCACAGGCTGCAGCGTGGAGATCTGCTCCGTGTGGGACCCATGGGCTGCAGGGGGACAGCCTGCTCCACCGGGGGCCTCTCCACAGGCCACAGACGACTTCTGCTCCATGCCTGGAGCACCTCCTGCCCTCCTTCTGTACTGACCTTGGGGTCTGCAGGGCTAGTTCTCACCCCTCTGTCCCACATGCCGTTGTGCTGCATTTTTTTTTTTTTTTTTTTTTCTGCTTTCTTAAATCTGCTTTCACAGAGGCGCAACCAACGTCACTCACTGGACAGTGGCAGGTCCCTTGGGATCTGGCTGTGCAGTTTCTGAGCACTACTTAGAGAGGCCACCCTTGCAGTCCAAACCCTTGCCCTGCAATTTGCATGCCCTTTTTTTTTTTTTTTTTTTTTTTTTGTCCTAAAGTTACAAAAATAGTTACAGTAGGTGTTGAGAGCACAATGTGAGGCATGAATAATTGCTATGAGTTGTTGAAACTCGTGTGGAAAACAGACATATCCTGTGGAAGGTGAGGAAAGGCTCAGCTCCAAGGTCATAGAACTGCAGGTCACTTCTTAGGTCCCTGCATGCAGAAGGGGGAGGATGACCAAAGTACTGAAAGCTGACCAAAGTACTGGACAGAAGGTAAAAGAGGGAACAAATTTTAAGGGAACCAAAACTAGGCAAATGACAGCACTAGCTCATGTTCTGCAAGCGTCATAATATATCTGTAAGTATTTCTGGAAGTATTAAATATTATGTATTTAGTAAGATGTCTAATATTTTTGTTACAAATGTTTCTAAACCAACCAACAAACCAAAAAAAAAAAAAAACTGTTGAATGCTAATACTTTGCTTACTTTGTTATTGAATAATAACAAAATGAAAATATTGTTGAATTCAAATATTGTTAAATGTAAAATTTACCTTATTTCTAGCCCCAAATTAAATATATCAGTAATTAATGATATACTAACAGTATATTTGTGTTACCATAATCATGTGAAGCCTACTAAAAATCTGATTTTCAGACAAGGGTGAGTTTGCTCTGTTAAGTCATTAACATTGCAGAATGCTGTCATCCCCCTCCCATATGTTTCCCACATTATCCATCTTCTTGATTTTCATCATAAAATATAAGGAACTGCTGATCAAACTAAAAAGTGAAGATGAAATATACAGAAAGGTAGGTAAAATCATATTTTTATAAAGATGGTTTTAGTCTGTGAACTTTGTTCATGAAACTGGAAAATATTTAAATTTTATGGCTCAAACAAATGTTTTCTTTACTCACATTTGTGCGGTAAGAGTCTTTCTTGACTTTAGGTAAGCAACAATCACAATAAATGCATTTCACTTCTGAACAAGGTTTGAGATCATCCATTAATCTATACACAATTATCATTCCCAACTGAGATTATATTTTAAATTCCATGATTAGAAGAGAATAGAATAGTTCAGTTTGAAGGGACCTTCAAAGATCACCTACTTCAACAGCCTGACAACAGCCAACAGTCTGTAAAGCACATTAACGAGGGCATCATCTAATGCCTCTTGAACACTGACAAACAACAACCATTTCTCTAGGAAGCCCATTCCAGGGCTTGACCACCCTCACAATGAAGATTTTTTTCCTATTTTTTTAAATTGTTCTAATATATATCTAACATTTATTTCAGAAATCTGTTGTCTAATCACAGAATCCCAAAATAGTTTGTGTTGGAAGGGACCTTAAAGATCATCTAATTCCAGCTCCCTGGCATGGACAGGGTCACCTCCCCCTACACCAGGTTGCTCAAACTCCATCCAACCTGGCCTGAAACATTTCCAGGGATGGGACATCCACAACTTCTTTGGGCAACCTGTTCCAGTACCTCACCATCCTCAACATAAAGAATTTCTTCCTTACATCTGAGATAAATCTACCCTCTTTTCGTTTAAAGCCATTCCCCCTTGTCCTATCACTGCACTCCCTGACAGAGTCCCTCCCCAGATTTCCTGTAGCTCCCTTTAGGTACAGAAAGGTTGTTATATGGTCACCCCACAGCCTTCTCTTCTCCAGGCTGAAATAGCTACCAACAAAAGATTTTTATTTCCTGCTTAAGTCTCAGGATACACAGTTTTATAATTCAGTATTATTTCTACTTAGAGCTTTTAAGTTAATATTTGATGAGCTTTCTGCTCCTGCTATCTTAACATTTTTTAATATGGATAGCGTAGAGTGCTGGGACTTCCTTTTTCCATCAGCTTGTGATGAAAAATGCTGGATATTAAAAAGAACTGGGACTAGATTCAGAAAAAAATACTTAAGATTTTGGTTTAACTTAAAATTGAGATATGTAATGCTTATATTTTGAACAGATTCCCAAAGTGGATAAGTTTACTTTCAGCACCAAGTGTCCCAGTGTAATGAATTAGTGAATCTAATCTTCATGTAGAACAGACAGACACTTTCTGGAAGCACAATGAGCATGGTGATGTTTGTAACTCACCAAATCTCCATTCTTATCTCTACTTTTAAATATAGATTATTCTATTAGATATATGTGTATATGCACCTTATATTAGTCCTTCGCTGTCCACCAGTGCAGAGAAAACAGTACAACAATATGAAAACTGGCTTGCTGGGCTTTGTTTAAATTAGTTTAGGCAGTACTTTACAAAGTACAATTTAGGGACAAGCCAGTAATTCGAATAATTTCTGTCTTAAATTAGAAGCAGCCATGATTAGTAGTTAGCATAATTATAAACATTCACTTTCTGTATATAGAATTTCAACTCCATGGGAGTTTGAGGAGCTTTAGTTAATCCATAATGAGATAATGAAAGGTAAAAACAAAATTAAATTTCTAAAAAGCTCATCTTACGAAATCTCTTTAACAGGTAAACTTGTGTCTTCTCAGAAAATTAATTTTAAATTCCAAATGCAAATGTAGCTTTTTGGGGAGGGAACAATATCCATCTAAATTCCTCACTCTTGTCTAAAAATCCAGTTGTAAGCTGAGTCCGCATTGTATTAGGTCACATATATATGAGTTCTTCATCCTATAAACTACATTATCAATTTGAAATACTTCAGGTTGTGTCTCATCTCAAATTGTAGTATTATACCATCTTTTCAAGGTTTGATACTACCATCTAGCTCATTGCTAGGGCTGTTTCTATTGGCACTGACACTTCTGCTTAAATGTTCCAAGAACCAGTCAAACAACTTATCTTACAACCATAAAAAATCTCTGTTAAACACTGAATTAAAAACTCTTAATCTTAAACACTGAGTTAAAAAGTCTTAATCTTTTATTACCAAAATACATATGCTGATGTATAGCACCAGAGTGAAGTCATTCCCTCCTGTGTTTGTATTTAACTATATTTTAACTGCAGACATACTCACAGAAATAAAAGCTGTCCTTTTCTATAATGAAAATAATGCAAAGTTCTGAAAGTTGGACATTTTATTTGCTTTAGAGACTACTGAAGATTTTTTCCTTTACAAACAAAGATTTTTTTTTTGTTGAAAACAAAGATTTTTTCCTTTATTTTTTAAAGAACCTTTTCCTTTCTATTTATTATTATTATTGTTGTTATTATTATTATTAATAATAATAATAATTATTGTCACCACTTTCTGTTACATAGACTCATAAAATTATTTAGGCTAGAACAAACTTCTTGAGGTTATCTGATCCTATCTCACACTCCGAAAATGCCAAACAGTTTAAGTTGCTTGAGGCCTTTTTCAGTCAAGTTTTGAATGTCTCCAAACAGAGAGAATTCAGAGCTCTCTAGGCAACCTATTTTATGGTTTGACCACTCTCATGGCAAAGTTTTTTTCCTTATAGCTTATATAGATTTCTTATAGATCCTTATAGGTTTCTGATGTAGCAACTTGTGTCCATTGCCTCTCTTCTGTGTGCACCTCTGGGAAGAGGCTATGTCTGTCTTCTCTATACCCTCTATGCCCATTAAGAATTTGAGTAAGATTTCCCTGAGCTTTCTATTAAAGCTGAACAAACCCAGCTTTCTCAGTCTGTCTTTGTATGCTGTGTGCTCTTGTCTATGACTATATTGGTGGTCCTTCATTGGGCACTCTCAAGTACATTCAGAGTCTCTCAATTACATTACTCTCTTCTACCACTTCTACCAGGGAGTCCCAGACTGCACCCAAACAGTACTCCAGATGCCATCTCGCAAATGCCAGGTAGAAGGGAAAAATCATTTCATCTTGACAACCATACTCTCCCTAATGTGCCCCAGTATATCAGTATGCCACCAGCTTTCTTTTCCAAAGAGCCTAAAATTACTCATGAGAGTTCTGTTTTCTGATAAAATGTTCATATTCATTACCCAGTGTGCAAGAAGTAAAAAAACACACACTACATAGAGATATTGTTTATTTCAGAGTTGTGCGAGTCTGGGTACCAGGTGGTTTTCCACAAAGCTGGCCTAACTCTGGACTTTCCCAGTTGATTTTTATACGGTTCTACACTGTCATTATCATATCAGTTCATCCCAGTAAATTCTAACTGGTTAGTAATTTACATACAGTTGCACAACTTTATCTAGAAAATCTATGCAAGCTCAGGGGAAGAGTCTTCATTTGGGCTGGGGTTTTCTCGACCTGTGTGTGTATTTTTTTAGAGTTATAATGGCATTATAATGAGTAAAGTTTACCTTTGGACATTACGGTTCCTCTTCTTTTGCCAACTTGGCCCAGTTCTCCATAGCATATTGATTGCTACATCCAAGTTCCTTATATTCCAGGATATCCTACACAACAGATAATGCTAATTCTACATTCTTACATTCCAGGTTATGGAATAGTTACTGGACCTAATAGTTGCCCTGGTAACAGTTCCAGTTCCTTTCTCAAGCAGTTCCTCTCTAACCAGTTGGCCTTTGTGGAATTGTGTGGGATTGTTCCAGACACAGGATTTCATTGTCACTTCTATTGAATTTCAAGAGATTTCTGTCAGTCCTTTTCTCCATGCTGTTCATGTTTATGAGAATAACAGCCCTGGACTCTAAAGCGTCAGTCACCCCAGATCACCAGTTTGATGTCATCCACAACCCTTCTGAGCGGGCGCTCCATCCCACCACAAATAAAAAGTGTGAAGAGTATCAACTCCTGAGGTACTTCATTAATGCCAAAGCATCATTTGGATTTTGTACCACTGCTCATAATCTTTTGAGCCTGGCAGTTCAGGTAATTTTTCATCCACCTCACCAATTCTTCACCACCTTACCAAATCTCACCAAACTGTATGTATAAGTATGCTGTAGGAGATTGTATTAAAAGACTTGTGAGCATATCACCACCCTGTGTATTTTCATATATATTACTGCAAAATGGGGCTTTCTCATGAATTATGTTTCCTTCCTTCTGACACTGAACTGCTGTGCAAATCACCTTTCTTTAGTTAAAAAAAGCTGAAGAAATGTGGGAAAGATCCAACTGCATAGTTTCTATTCTATAACAATTCAGCATGTTCTCACACACATTTTAAAAATCAACAGTGTTAATATAAACAGTTAATTTGACAGCTCCTTTTAAAAGCAGTACTGATTAAAGCTGGTATAAAAGTTTTTTAAAACAACTCTTTGTAACACCACTGCCATCCTGCTTTCTGCCACTCATCATTCTCCTGTCATTCTTCATTCTAGACTCCACTTCGTCTGCCAGGCTCTTACAAAGCTGCCACAACAAGTCTGACATTTAGCCTTTTCTGCTTAGCTTTTGTCAGTCAACACTATTCTCTGTCTGAACTTCCTGAATGCACTTTGCAAATGGTTGGGTAGTGTCAGGCAGACTACAATGGTGAGATTGACTGTTCCTTTCCCTCCAGGAAGCCTGCAATTGTGCCAAGTGTAACTGTTTGCCTACTTATCTTACAGCCTATCTATCACTTCCTTGGTATGGGATGGCCTGAACACTGTCAGATAATGTCTCAACCAGGGCATTTGTATCACCCCTGGGAAAACACCTGTCAGCTGTTATGTACAGCCTGAAGTTCAGTGAGCAAGATGACAAGAAAAGCAACAGAATCATGAGAAAAAAACTAGTTTGTTGCTGTCAGAAAGCAGGTTGGCTAGAAATTGTTGCTATCTGTGCCAATCAGTGTCTCAACTGGCAGTTGTTTAGTGTTTGAATGGTTCCAATGCATCCCTGGTAGAGTGGGATATGTTCTGCAAATCGAGTGACTTCAATCACATTTTTGCTGCTGTACTGTCATTTGTAGGGACACTGTTTCCAAGAATGAATGGGTGAGAAATGACAAAGCATTAAAGGGCAGTTTGGAAATCTGAACAAGGGTATTTTATTACCTGAAAACTGAATATGCTATCTGCTTTAGGGGAAAAAAATGGAGAAAAGTATTTAAACTAGAACAAAAGACAGATTAAATTATAGTAAATAGAAATAAGAAGTCACATATTCACAGAATTCAGAATATTGTTTTTTTTTTTCTGGGATTAAAACAATGTTCAAAATCTAAACAATGTTTTTATCTCTTTTGCATTAAAAACATAACCATGAATGAGTAATATAGAATGTATATACTGAAGTTCAGGAAAAAAAAAAAAAAAAAAAAAAAAAAAAGACCTGGAATTAAACTATAAGATTAGTTCTAATTCTGCAGAAAGTTTTCTACAAAAGAAAGTTATTTGCTAGCCATGGTATGCATGAAGAACACACACAGATGAATAAAACCTTTCCAGTTCATTACAAGACCATCTAGGGCATTGCAAAACCACTTACGCAGAGACCATAGTTTAGAAAAGGGACAACTGCATTGCTAAGTAATTCTTACAAAAACTAATTTTCAGCTGAGGTTGACTACCCACTTAACTAGATGCAGGAACAAATAAAATGATGGTCCTTATTCAGAGTAGTTCAGCACCTATTAAGGGCATGGAAAAGGTAGAGGAGAGACAGCCTCTTCCCCAGAACGACCCCTCTGATAAGAGGCAGAACGAGGATTATAAACATGTTTAAGGCACCCTTTTCAAGTCTCTAAAACTACTTCCCAGAACAGCCACAATCTGGAGTACAACACTTAGCCAGATGTTGTGGAAGCAAGGATAATGACCATAAAAATGGGCTGCTAATAAGCTGAGCATGAGCTTTTCTGACAAATGAGCTGTTAGGATGCAGCAAGCTTTCAGCAGTGAAGCTTTTTTGAACTGACTATTGTGGTAGCCGGAGAGGTCTGCACAATTACTTGTACTGAATGTAGCTTGGAATGCTTCAGACAACATCAAGCCCCCTCTTCACTATCCCCTCTGCCAAAATAAATAAATAAATAAATAAATGTTTAAGTGACCAAAATGTTAGGACAGTGAAAACAAACTTGTTTCTGATTCACCTTTTGGGCCATTTTATCTTATCTTCTTATTATCTTATTCAGTCCTTGTCATTAAAATGCATAGCATTTCTGGCTGCAGCTGCATTTGGCACAGCTTTTCAGATTGAAGTCCCTGATTGTCTCCACTTACTGTGTGCTGCCTCAGTTCAAGTACTGGTTTTTGTCCATGATAACCAGATAACTTTGGGAGAAAGCTAAACTGGAAGCTCCAAGTATGTGCCACACTTTCTCCAATGCCTAATGAGGACAGATTTTGAACCAAAGAGAGGCACTTTGACAGCTTTAAATCATGTGTAGTCGATGTCAATCTTGACCAGAGTAAATCTCCAAATCACATACAGGGAAAATATAGGGATTACAGTGCCAAGTGCTTTGATTACTGATCCATTCCTGTTTTGTTGAATTGCTTCCTAATACAGTCAGAAATAAATTAATAATGATAATAATTATAATTATAATTATAATT
The DNA here is from genome assembly GCF_011077185.1 of Oxyura jamaicensis. Lineage (NCBI taxonomy): Eukaryota > Metazoa > Chordata > Aves > Anseriformes > Anatidae > Oxyura > Oxyura jamaicensis. Next base: position 130,712,929 of record NC_048894.1, on the reverse strand, counting down.
GTAATTACAATTATATATATATATATATATTAGTTTGGAGACAGAGGTAAGAGGCTCTGATGTACAGCATTATTTGGAAAAAAACTTCTGAAATTTAGGAAGTATTTTTCCTCCTGACCACCAAAATAAGACCTCCTTACAAAGGCCATTTATAAAATTATGTCATTTGGCTTTTACTATTAGATTAAATATTCAAAAATATATGTTACTTTTGGCACTTAAAATGCATACATTAATACGCCATGCCTGTGAGAAGCTTTCTGTGAATGGCTTAGATTCATTTTAACGCTTGGCCAGCAGCAATATACAAAAACAGCTTGCTCCACTAGGCAAAAAGAATGCAACTTTCATACCTGCATTTATGTTGATCAGAATAGCTTCCTGCCTCTGCCAAGAATAAGCTTATTATGATTAAAACAGAGTCCATTGAGTGCATGATTAAATTCTTAGTAGACCCCTTTAGAGCATCACCATACAGAAAAGTTATTTACCTGTAAGCAATGTTTCTATATTTTTGTCCATGCACATATTTATGTTACCGCTTGTGCACACTAACACTTTGGAAGAGTTTTGTTTCAGGCATGGACAATGTCCCTCCCTCACTTTCCAAATTCAAATTTTATAATAGATCAAATGAAACCATATCTCTTGAGCCTTCATTTCTAGTGTTTGTCTAGTAGGTCTCCACTCTAAGGAGCAAAATAGAAGAATAGACTGTGAATTATAAGCTCCTTGATGGAGGAAGACAAGCAAAGGTAGTATTTCTGTATATTGCCAAATTCTAGATGATTTGTAATAGAAGCTTAAAGGTGAAGGTACTGAGTTGGAAAGGCATCCGAATGGATGCTGTCAGTCTTGCTCTGTCTGCAGGTGTCTTGACCTGTTTACAGTTTGTTTTTCCTCAGCTTACTTGTAACAACTGTTTTTATTCCTTCCACCTGGCTATGACTACTATTTATCAATTTAATTTTACTTTTGCTTATTTTTTGTATGCCTCAACTACAGTTTTATACAGTTTTAAGAAAAAAAATAGTTACTTTGTGTAGAAAGAGATACATACAACTAATGTAATAATGCAAAAAAGGTAGACGCAGTTCTGGTAGGATAGCAGAGACTTTGGGAAATGGGGACATTTTGGGAAATGAGGTCATTTAGAGGACTATAAACCTGGGGTCATAAGAGATGGGGCACAGGATCACCAATGGTCAGATAAAAAAAATGCAGGTCTGGATAAAACTGATTTTAGGGGTAATAGAAATATGAAAGGCTCCATGTGTGGTACCTTTGGATGTAACATGGAATTATAGACTAATGAAGAGGAAAGGTGCAAAAGTGTGTTAGCAAATATATAAAAATGACCATCAGTGATCATATAGTTAGGGAAAAAACATCATATTCTTTGCAGTGAAGGAGTCCAGATAACAATTTGCTCTAACAACCCCCAGCCCCTTCTCTCCTCAGCTAAAATTATCAATCTTAGGGCCAAAGGAAGTAGCATAATGTGAGGAAAAATGGATAGAAACCAGGAAGTGTGTGTATGTATAACAATTTTAATTATATTATTGAGACTACTTGTATAGTAATATTCATTTCATTTTTTACTCTTTTTTTTTTTCTTTAACAGTTAAATCCAGATGAAAAACAATTCTGTGATTAGACTGCTGAGATTTCAGTTGTACTAACAATAAATACTTTTCTTCATAAGCGAGATGTATGCCTTTTTTTGCTAACAAATAAGATTTGAGTAACAGTTGCATGTTGGGTACCTTAAGTGTCCGCAGGTCTCAGGCTCTTTAGTCAAAGACCCTTTCCCTCCATGTGCTTCCCAATACCTCAAAAGTATCAGCATTAATGCTGCAGTAGTAGCACTTCAGACTGTGTGCACCTGTCAGACGAGTCAAAAAACAAGTTTCCTTGCACCCCTGGTAGGAATGTGGTCATAAAAAGGAAATATCTCAGTATATTTTTTGTCATCTATCAAAGAATTTTGTGTATTTCTCTCTTTCTCTATCTGAAACAGAGTCAGCATATTTCAGGCTGCAGAACTGACTTTCACCTTCCCTCAACCATAAACTTACATTGTCCCACCACAAATTTCCCTGTCAGTCTCTTCGACTGATTGATGGGAAGGAGCAGATGTCCAAGTCTGTATCTATCATGCCAGACAGCTCTCTCTGCTATTTACCTGCATGACAAGCATGGCCCTTCCTCATGCTAGAGAGCTCAGCACTTGAAGGGAGAGACTGGTATTGACCGAGCTGTCCACCTACATCTGCGTGCTGAAAGTGCACATCCGTTGCTGCAGCTGCAAGAAAGTAACTAATTATAGACTGACACTAGTACCTGAAAGAGCACGGAAATATTGCCACCATGATAAATATTCTTTGAATAGTTTTGTAGAAAGAAATCCAGGTTTCCCTTTCTTTTTAGAAGTAGAATATCTCTTGCGAAGATATTTAAGTGTCTCAATCTGAATTCAGCACAAAGTGCCTTGTACTTGCATAGCTCCCATGAACATTTAAACATTCTAAATTAGAAAATCTACTATAAGTTAGTGATGGTGTATAAAATTTATGGAAACAAACTGGCACTGGCAACCATCTACAGCTTGGGAAGCAACAAGAAGAAAATGATATGGTGGAAACAACTATGTTGTGTTATACTTCCATAAGCTCTGATCAGTTTTTACCCCTTTGTTTTCTAGCTACTTAGAGTTCACAGAGCTCAGGACAAGATGAAGAAGAGGTATTCATCTTGTTCTAACTGGAATAACTCCTCTTGTTGAACAACATCTAAAAAATACTTTTATTTAGTAACAAAAACATCTGGAGAGCTTGTTTTATTTTATTAAGCAAATAAGGGAACTCCTACTATTATAAAAACAAGTGACCTACATAACAGCTGCACTCAAATAAAATAACCACTCCAGTAAAAAGTCCTATTTCATCCAAATATGTTTTTGATTGATTTTTTTTTTTTTTGAGATTTATTCAAAGGGAGTTTTTAGTCACATAGTCTCAGAGAAAGTGCATCTGTGAAGCCAAATGTTTATAGAACTGGTCTACAGCTTACTCTGTTCTTCATTTAGACCGGTTAAGAATCAATACTTAAAAGCCTACTCTTTGACCTAGCAGATCCAGAGATTTGAACCTCGATCTGACAATATGTTTTACAACACATGTTTTTATAAACCTTTTGTACTGAGCAAAAGCAGCCTTTTAAAACTGGTCATGAGAATTGTAATTGTCTTCTGGTGAATTCTAGTCTGAGGCTCATCTTAAAGCTGTTGTAGGTAATGTTTGTACCTAGGTTTCTGAATACATATTTAATTTTGACAGGTGAATGGTACTGGCATTTTGGAATTAGAGTAAAGACATTTTAAGCCTCCTGAGTTATAAGCAGAGGACTGCTGAACCTGAATGATGGATATGATATGCTTATTGTTGGACTCAGGTTGAAGATGACTGGTTAAACTCACAAGGAGTCTGCTAGAGTAAAGATTTTCTGGCTACAGCAGCGTAACCAGCCTGACTGTAGTTTACAAACTGCTAATTTGTGAACTTTTCACAGTTAGGGTCCATGTGTGAAAACAAACAGGTTGACTATGTACAGTCTTCTTCTAAAAAGCTAGGACAGATCTATCCCCCAAGGAAGTAAAATGGTAGGGAGCATCATTAATAGAGTATCTCCACTCTCCTACTAGGGAGAATATTGTTTCATTAGAACAGTAAAACAAAACAGGTTCATACATTAAAAATGAAAGAATGGCCATTTTCAAGGGGCAAAGCTTACCAAAGCTGTTGTCTGACAACAGCTGGCATGTGGCAGTTTATCTCAGAATACCTCATTCAGCCATAAGGTTATAGGATATTCCCTTGGTGTTTCTTTGAGAATTAATTAAATAGACTCTGAGTTAGAATCGATAACTGACTTTTCTGTATATTTAAGACACTTTACAGATGGAGAACAGAAGCCATGCTTTAGGATAGTGATCATGCAAAGGAAAGGTAACTTATATTTAAATCAACAGATGCTGAGTAAACATGACTATATCAGGAAAACAAACAAACAAACAAACAAACAAACCTGTTCACTCCAAATCAAAAAATAATAAAACAGTATAAATATGCATCAAATAGCAAAAGGCTATTGAGAGAAAGGGAGTAATCTGTTTTTTGTGTCCAAGGTAGACAGGAAGAGAATTCATGAGTTTAAATCACAGACAAGACTCAGAGGAGTCATTAGAAATAGCTTTTTAATAGGAAACACAACAAAATACTGCAACCGATCATTCGGGCCCTCTAATGCCAACCCTTAACTCTGTCAAATTGCTAAAGATGTTTAAGGCTGGGTTAGAATCACCTAAAAGTAAGTTTCAGGAACAATCAAGTATTACAGCTCTTGCCTTAAGACTGAAAGGGTAATGAGATAAGTTCTTGAGATGCTTTCCCACCTGAAGATATCCTTAGGTTACTAAACACGATCTTCAGATTCTCTGTTTTGCTAAAAACTATTTGCACCATCAAATGGTGAAGATGTGACTTAAAAAGAAACAATGTAACATTTAGAACAAACAAACAAACAAAAAAACACCTAAAAGTTCACTAATGAAATAATTTCTTAATTATGACCCACTACAGGTGTCTCTGTTGTGTTAAGAAAACATTATTCTAAGTGTTTGAATCCTTCTCAAAGTTACCCTTCTTTCTTATATTACAACAGATATTTATAAAATTTCTCTAACCCTTCCCAACTCTTATATTTTTTCAGCAAAAATGTCTTGCTGAAAACTTTAATGGCACTAAAATCCATTCAACTAGTCCACAGAATAAGTCTTATTTTCAAGAGTCTTCAGTCACTCTGGTGAAATAAGAAACAAGGGCTCTTACAAACCTCAGCCTCTAAAAACTACTGCCAGGATTATAGGATAAAATAAGTTTAGGGAGAAAGAGGTACTGATTTGCCTTACTCATTGTCAGCTGCATTCTCTTGTCTACGTGGTCAATATACAGTCTAGTCTGAATTTATCATGTAGCAAAGGAAAATGGACTGCCACAGAATAGTAGCCAAGGAATTTAATGGGTGAGTTCTGTGTCCAAACTTAGTTTGGACCCATGGACCCATGTCCAAACTTGTTAGTGTGTAATTGTTGTAAGGTAACCTCATTCTGGAATCTGGAGGAGTTTACACAAGGGAAGCATGACCATTTATTGGTAGTTCAAATTCTGCTCTTCAAAAGTGGGCCAATGATTCATGAAATACCCCTGGCATGGAGAATGGTACTTTCCACATATGTGGTTTTTTTTTTTTTTTCTTTTACTAGAAATGCAGAAGACTACTACACTCAGTTCTGTATTTGAATGTGTTTAGAGAAGAGTTTCAGTTTCAACAGAGGAGTTGGATGAGTTCAAAACAGCTTTGCTTGCTAACATGTACACCTTTGGCCCAAATTATAGGTCATATCAACTTGTGTAGAAGTCTGTGCTACCAGGTATAATTTTGAGGCAAAAAGTCTTTTACTCTGTTGGACATACTTTCCTGGATATTCACAATACTAATACACACTAGGTGTTATACTACTTGCTGTATATCTCTGCTATCATGCAGACAGCAGAGCACCATTACAAGATCTTGAAGACTCAGCGATATTACAGTCATGAAGTTCCCTGGCCAAAACAAGAGCAGTGAGAAGACCTGAACCTTCTCCCATCAGGAAAGGAAACCACTCATCCAGCTCTAATGTAGGAACATCATGCATGTAAAATATTTAACTCAATATTGTAGCCGGACAATTATGATACATACATTGTTGATGAGGCCTGAAAGCAGTAACTGAATTTTTAAAGTGACCTTTCTCAATAAATTGATTTGCTGTTCATTTGGCCAGACATATAATATCTAATTCATTTGGCTTGCAGTTACTTGCTAATGAGCCTACTCTCCATTCAAACATCCAGTGTAATTCAGAATTCGTTAATAGGCACAATGATATTACCTTAGTTTGGAAACATTCTAAAGTAAGTGGCCAGTCATCATTAATACATGTGGTTTTCACTGTAACATTAATCATAATAAATTAATTCACTTTACAGTTGTGTGATATGTAACATAATTTATAAGAGTTGCTCAGCAATTTTGAAATTAAAATACCATTATCTTAAAATGCTACTTAGTATCTAATCTCTATTTTTTTTGGAAACTTTATTACTTTTTTTTTTTTTTTTCTCCCATATATATAAAGAGATCAGCAAAATTCTCAATTACACATGCAATGTAAGCACAAGCATTTGTGCTAGAGAATGCTAATCAACTTCTAGGAGCAGCAGTCAGGCAAATATTTTCACAAAGGCAATAGTCAAGTACAAAAACAGTTAAGGAAACTATTTCACACCACTAATACTCATCCAATGACTATTAGCGTAGGTTTTCCTGCATATAGGTCCCCAGTGCTGGGGCACAGGAAGAAAGGAGGAATGATAAGAAATAGCAAAACATTTTTTTTTTTTTTTTTTCCAAATATTTCAGCAAAGATTAAGTTAAATCTGAAATTCCAGATTAACCTCAGTGGCTGCTGAAGTTCTGTGTATAGTCATTTTTTCATCTTAATGAAAGACGAAAAAAATCTAAAATAAGTAAAACCACCTAAAATATTATTTAAATGAATGTCTTACATACTACCAGGGTCTGTCTGGGGGCATTTTATATTTCATGAACCTTAAATTTAAGCAGCTTTATAACAGAGAAGAAATAGGGATTTCAATGTATTATATGAGCAATATATAAGCACACAGATAATGTACATACTAATACTTATGCATTTTATATCTATGCAATTTGGTTATCTTGATATTTAGATTTAAGAAATCTTAAGAAACACAGAACAGTAAAATAGCAAGAAGGAACTTGTCCTGGTTTCAGTTAGGACAGAGTTATTTTTCCTCCTAATAGCTGGTAGGGTGCTATGTTTTGGATTAGGATGAGAAGAGTGCTGATAACATGCTGATGTTTTAATTGCTGGAGAGCAATGCTTACACTAAGCCAAGGACTTTTCACCTTCTCACTCTGTCCTGCCAGCGGGCAGGTGGGGGGTGCAGCAAGAGCTGGGAGGGGACAGACCCAGGACAGCTGACCCAAACTGGCCAAAGGGGTATTCCATACCATCTGACAGCATGCTGAACAATATATAGGGGTGGCTTGCTGGGGTGGGGGGCCGGCTGCTTGGGGTTGGGCTGGGCAGCTGTCAGCGGGTGGTGAGCAATTGCATTGTGCATCACTTGTTTGTACATGTTATTATTATTATTATTATTTTCTATCTTAATAAACTGTCTTTATCTCAACTCACAGGCTTCACTTTCCCATTTCTCTCCCCCATCCCAGAGAGGGAGGGGCGAGGGTGAGTGAATGGCTATTTGGTGTTTACCTGCCAGCCGGGTTAAACCATGACAGAACTTTAGCAAAATCAAGCTCTTTCAAGGAAGAAAAAAAAAAAAAAAAAAAAAAAAAAAAAAAAAAAAAAAAAAAAAAAAGAACATTGAATATGTGATGTTGTGGTCACATAGCTGTAACTAAGAACAAGGGAAACATGGAGCGTTAACATGTTCACTGATGAAAGGAATAAGAGACCAGCATAAGACAGCCAGTGAGACCTGCATTGCTTAACTTCCTAGTGAAAGCTACTGCTATTAGTGACCCAGCAGATTTTTTTTAATATGTATATATATATATATATATTATTTTTTTCCCCTCAGAACTGCAGTTTCTTTAATTAAGCTAAGTAAAATATGGACTCATAAACAGCTATACATAAATGATGAAAAGAAGCACTGTCCCATCTCATTCTGTTCCTGCATTGTGGAAAGTGTCTTCATTTCAAAGTCCATAATGGAAATCAGAAATTTTCTCTGTTGAAAAGGAGTCATTCTGTCTGCGGAGCTGCTAACAGCCTTGTAATTAGGGCGCTCACTTGAAAATTGAGAAAGCCAGATTCAAGTCTCTATTGTATCAGCCTGATTGGGGACTTCAACTCAGGTCAGTGCCCTCAATAGCAAGACTCCATTGCTTTACAGTATGAGTCTCTCTTCACAAGAATGGATCTCTCCTATTTCAGAAGGAACAGAGTGGAGACATACGACCTAATCTAGATCCAAGATGACCTTTATTGGGAAGGTTTCACAGCAACTGATACTGTTCTGCAGAAAAGCCTCAGCTTTAATGATAGTGTTTTACAATTTAAAAACCCACAGAAATCATTTCTTGTAGTAACTTCTCTCAGAGGAAGCTTCCTGCCATGTCTTCTAGTTTAATGATTACGTGGAGGAATAACCTAAAAAATATGATGTGATATTAGACTACAGTTTTGAACTAAAGAAACTATGAGTTTTTGAACTAAAGAAACTATGAGTTGATGCATACTGTTTTCTAGTTTAAGTGGGGTTCTTGCACAGTTACGTGTATAAACATGTATAAATGCAGAAGTACATAAAGTAGATCTCTTGTTCCTTAGTCTTTGAATCAATGTTTAAATATCTAGAGGATAAAGTAGGTCTCAAGACACACACAGTTTTACCTGTATAGTTCTTTCTATTTTACCCCACAAACTTGCAAACAAGTGGTATACTAAAATATTTGAAAATTTCCTGGTCAACTGCTATAGAAAAACAAGCTTATAAGTAGCTTGATTAGCAACCTTTTTTTTTTTTTTTTTTTTTTTTTTTTTTTTTCCTGCTTCCTAAGAAACAGTGCTTTGGCATTATTTAAATATGAGTCCTGCAGAGTCATAGCTTTTAGTACAGAAGAAATATGCTGAGTGGTAGTCAATTTTCAGACCAAATGATATATAAAGGTCATGAAGAAAGAAAAAAAAAATCTAAAGCTTCTTTTATCTAAATGAAGGTCTGAATCGAGTACAGTCAAATGCCAGTTTGGCATTATAGGTGCATTAAGATATTTCACCAAGAATTATTCTGGCAAGTATTTTTTTAACTCTTATGGATGGCCTAATTACTTTGATTTTAGCCTAATCACATCAGAAAACCTCTTAAAAGTTACATTCCTCTATTTAATTGCAGTTGCCTCCTGAAAGATTACCTCAGCCCAATTACGAGGTATTGGGCATTTTGAATACATGCAGAGACGAACAGATCTCCTGGCACCACACACTGTGCAGTGAGCCTTCAGGCATTCTATTCTTTTGTGTGGCTATCCTTACCACTTGCTTAAAGAGGTAGAATGTATAACTATTTCAAAACAGAAAAAGCACAAAGGCATGTGATGGGGATTATAGTTCCTGCATGATTTCAAAACCTTCTTATTTTGTTTTGAGGAGTAATGTGATGCAATTTCTGAGAGTTTACAGAATCACAGAATCACAGAATAGTCTAGGTTGGAAGAGACATCCAAGATCACCCAGTCCAGCCTCTGACCTAACACTAGCAAGTCCTCCACTAAACCATATCCCTAAGCTCTACATCTAAACGTCTTTTAAAGACCTCCAGGCATGGTGACTCAACCACTTCCAGTGACTAACAACCCGTTCAGTAAAGAAGTTCTTCCTAATATCCAACCTAAACCTGCCCTGGTGCAATTTTAGCCCATTCCCACTTGTCTTGTCACCAGGCACATGGGAGAATAGACCAAACCCCACCTTGCTACAGCCTCCTTTCAGGTACCTGTAGAGTGCTATAAGGTCACCCCTGAGCCTCCTCTTCTCCAGGCTAAATAGTCCCAGCTCCCTCAGCTGCTCCTCATAAGACTTGTTCTCTAGACCCTTCACCAGCTTCGTAGCCCTTCTCTGGACTCGCTCAAGCACCTCCATGTCCTTCTTGTAGCGAGGGGCCCAAAACTGAACGCAGTACTCAAGGTGCGGCCTCACCAGAGCCGAGTACAGGGGGACAACCACTTCCCTGGACCTGCTGGCCACGCTGTTTCTTAAGAAAGCCAGGATGCTGCTGGCCTTCTTGGCCGCCTGAGCACACTGCTGGCTCATATTCAGCCGACTGTCAACCAATACTCCCAGGTTCTCCTCTGGCAGGCAGCTTTCCAACCACTCATCTCCCAGCCTGTAGTGCTGTTTGGGGTTGTTGTGCCCCAGGTGCAGGACCCGGCACTTGGCCTTGTTGAACTTCATACCGTTGGCCTCAGACCATTGGTCCAGCCTATCCAGATCCTCCTGCAGAGCCTTCCTACCCTCAAGCAGATTGACACATGCACCTAACTTGGTGTTGTCTGCAAACTTGCTGAGGGTGCACTCGATCCCCTCATCCAGATCATCGATAAAGATGTTAAAGAGGACTGGTCCCAGTACTGAGCCCTGGGGTACCGGCCTCCAACTGGGTTTGACTCCATTCACCACAACTCCCTGGGCCCGGCCATCCAGCCAGCTCTTCACCCAACGAAGTGTACGCCAGTCCAAGCCATGAGCAGCCAGTTTCCTGAGGAGAATGCTGTGGGGAATGGTGTCAAAAGCCTTACTGAAGTCAAGGTAGACCACATCCACAGCCTTTCCCTCATCCACTAAGCGTGTCACCTGGTCATAGAAGGAGATCAGGTTTGTCAATCAGGACCTGCCCTTCATAAACCCATGCTGACTGGGCCTGATCGCCTGCTTGCCCTGCAAGTGCCACATGATGACACCCAAGATAATCTGCTCCATGAGCTTCCCTGGCACTGATGTTAAACTAACAGGCCTATAGTTCCCTGGTTTACCCTCTGACCCTTCTTGTAGATGGGCATCATGTTTGCTAGCTGCCAGTTGAGTGAGACCTCCCCCGATAGCCAGGACTGCCGATAAATGATGGAAAGCGGCTTGGCCAGCTCCTCCGCCAGTTCTCTCAGTACCCTCGGGTGGATCCCATCCAGCCCCATTGACTTGCGTGCATCCAAATGCTGTAGCAGGTCGCCAACCATTTCCTCATGGATTGTGCTCCTTGTCCCCTGCCAGCAGCTCAGGGTACTGGGCGTCCAGAGAACAACTGGTTTTGCTGCTATAGACTGAGGCAAGGAAGGCGTTAAGCACCTCAGCTTTTTCCTCATCTCTAGTAATTAAGTTTCCCCCCACATCCAGTAGAGGGTGGAGATTCTCCTTAGTCCTCCTTTTTGTGTTGATGTATTTATAAAAGTATTTTTTGTTGTCTTTAACAGCAGTGGCCAGATTGAGCTCCAGATGAGCTTTGGCCTTTCTGATTTTGTCCCTGCACCGCCTCACAGTATCCTTGTAGTCCCCCTGAGTGTCCCACCCTCTTTTCCAAAGATTATAAACCCTCTTTTTTCTCCTAAGCTCGAGCCACAATTCTCTGTTCAGCCAGGCTGGTCTTCTTCCGCGCCGGCTCGTCTTTGGGCACATGGGGACAGACCGCTCCTGAGCCATTAAGATTTCTTTCTTGAAGAGCGCCCAGCCTTCCTGGGCTCCTCTGCCCTTCAGAACCGCCTCCCAAGAGACTCTGCCAACCACTGTCTTGAACAGCTCAAAGTCAGCCCTCTGGAAGTCCAAGACAGCGGTTTTACTGATCCCCTTCCTGACTTCTCCAAGTATCGAGAACTCTACCATTTCGTGGTCACTCTGCCCAAGACAGCCCCTGACCTCCACATCTCCCACCAGTCCTTCTCTGTTAGTGAACAGAAGGTCTAGCGGGGCACCTCCCCTGGTAGGCTCGCCAGCCAGCTGCATCAGGAAGCTATCTTCCACGCTCTCCAGAAACCTCCTGGACTGCTTTCTCTGGGCTGTGTTGTGTTTCCAGGATATGTCTGGGAAGTTAAAGTCCTCCACAAGAACAAGCACTGACAATTTTGCAACTTCCGCCAGCTGCCTGTAGAACTCCTCATCCGTCCCCTCATCCAGATTTGGTGGTCTATAACAGACCCCCATCAGGATGCTTCCCTTGTTGGCCTTTCCGCTGATCCTAACCCATAGCGACTCCACCTTGTCATTCCCAGCCTCAAGTTTGACGACATCAAAACACTCTCTAATATAGAGAGCCACTCCACCACCCCTTCCGTGCTGCCTGTCCCTTCTGAAGAGCCTATAGCCAGACATCGCAGCACTCCAGTCATGAGAGTGGTCCCACCACATTTCCATGATAGCAATCAAGTCATAGCCTGCATGCTGCACAGTGGCTTCAAGCTCCTCCTGCTTGTTGCCCATGCTGTGTGCATTACTGTAGATGCACTTTTTAAACCTGGAAACAGATTTAATTTTGAACTCAATTAAATCAAACATGGTTTTGTTATGGATATTAACTTCATAACATTATCATAGATTTTACAGACATGAAAGGAAGATTGACCCTCATGTGAATGAGTTTTGTGAGCCAGAGATGCTTTTTAATGTAAAATTTTTAAGTAAGCCCATATACTAAAAATCCCATATACTAAAATGCAAAAATATACTAAAATTGCTGATATAGGTGGAATAAATTCTGTCTATTGTTCTTAAAACACATCTGCCACATTGAGGAATATATATATATATAAAACCGTAGATTTATAAACTTAATTTCATGTAAATAATAAATATCAGTAACAAACCAGAATGACAGCACCTGGTGCAAAAACAAGAAGAAATTAAAAAAAAAAAAAAAAAAAAAAAAAGGATATGGAAGACAAGAATAAAAAAATACAGAACACGATATAGAAATATATTTCCTGACATCAATAGTCACAATAAAGGAATATTTGTCAAATCTGTCCGGTCCTGTGTTTATTAATTGGTAAATCCTTTCAGCAAAATCAAGTTATGCCAGATCAAAATTTACATTTTTTCAAATGTATACAAATTCAGGTATGATGTATTTATTTCGAGGATAGAGCATGGGTACTAGGTCTAATGCATTGGATGTATCAGGACAACTTTATCTGTGTTTCACAGATGGTTCTACAACAAGCCCACATTATTTAGCACTTTTTCCATTCAGGCAGACTATCCATTCAGGGTGTATGCATAAATCTCGAAGTCCACGGATGCGTTGGAATTTGTGCCTGTGTGCTGTCACTCCAATGCTTTGAACTTTAAGCAGGTAAGGAATCTAATGCAACAGCAACCTTGAACACAGCAAGTGCCACTGACATGGCAGAGGCAAAGCAAGCAAGCAATGTCTATTGTAAGAATACAAATGAGAGAAAAAAAAAAAAAAAAGAGCTGATACTCAGGCTGGATGTGATGGCATTGTATTGTGCAGCTGTTCAGTTTCCCAACCCAACTATACAGACTTGCCTTACCTTTATTATTTTGTTTGTTTCTATCCAACCTTTTTTTTTTTTTTTTTTTTTTTTTTTTTTAATCAAGAAACGATCCAGGAGGATTGATCCAGGAGGACTGGACTTACCAAGAGGTCCCTTCCAAACTAAACTATTCTGTGATCCTGTTGGGTACACTGTCCAATATAAGATATTTCCATTCTGCTCTGTTGGGCAATCACTGCCATGCAGATCTCCTCTCCAAATATCCTCCTCAGCCAATGACCTATCTTTGAAATCCCCACCTCCAGATGTGTATATCTCTTGAACCAACCAGGGCATTGCTTCAGCAAGCTCTAGCATTTGCAGGAGAATTCAATTACTTAAAATGGTGCTAAAGAAGACACTGGTGAAGACTAATCCTCCTCACTGGGTGAGAAGAATGCACAAAGAGCAAAGTCATGCTGTGAAATGCTTTTCATGAACTCTGAACCAGCTGGAGTGCTTATTTTTGCATGGTGATTTCACTCATAGGTGAAGCATGTAGTCATGTCCACAGGTGACAGAGGTGAGCATCACTGTGGAGAAATTTAAATCCAATATCATAGGGTAGAGCATCTTTCCTGATATAGTGCGAAATAAGTGCTTGTCTATTTCAGTGTCCAAAAGTGACAGTAGCTCTTGAAGAATCAGATATTCAGTAAAACAGCAAGACTGCTGACTGTCTCTACCATCTAAGGGCAGATGTGTTTGCTAGAGAATGAAATCTCAAGGTTATGAATTTTTAAAAGTCTCTTCGCCCACATCAACCTTCTTTTCACTGGTAAAAAGTTCATCTTCACTTACTTGCTGATTTTTCATAAAACCTTGAACTGAGAAGGATTATTCAGTGTAATTTGAGAGCAATATTGAGTACTATAGCACTCTACATTTGCCATATATTGTTTGCGGTATTCTCTCACAATCTCCTTCAGCAATATCACTGGGGTTTTTGTAGAATAACAAAAGAAAACAGGTCCAAGAAGTGAGGGTTTGGAAAAAGTTATTTTGTTTGAATAAGACAGGAATAGTTTGAATAGGTCTTAACTACTTATGAATCCTTAACTTGTCTCTGAGAGAAAAGTATTCCTAGACTGAAAGGGTTTAATTGTTGCCTATTGTTTTTTAGGGTTATCAGTGTTGTCTTGGATCCCCACTTTTGCCTGAAACTCAGCTAGGAAGGGTGGATAACAACACTATTGTGAGGCAGTTAGTGTCTGCCAGCTGTTCAATTAGGTTTTCTAAAGCATACTGTTTCCAAATTATTTTCCCCTCATTTGCATCATTTGCTATTTCATGGCCTCTTTTCATTAATATCCTCTGGTATAATTCCCAGCTACAACCCATGTAAAGCCCAAGCTTCCTTGAGGATAGCCTTGTGTTTTAACATTCCCTGTTCCAGGAAGAAACCAAGATGTGCAATCCTGTGCTTTTGCCACTAACCCTTCTCCGTCGTTCACACATCTCTCTCAATGTCCCAGGCTCTCAGTTTCCCCGTTTTCTCCTTGGTCTATTATTCTCCATGCACAGCTGCTCACCACAAGAGGGAAACAGTCAATTTTCAGGTGTGATCACCTAGTGGCTCCCCACGTTATGACTCATCCCACACAAAGCACTAGTCCCACTGTAGCCACCAGCTGCCAGCAAGGCTTTGTCTTCATCTAACTTACAAGACAAGCAACAGACTGACCTCTTCAGCTGGAAACTCTTTCTCATCTTTCTACTGTGGCTCAGCCAGAAGATAATCTATTTCAGTCTCATGGATTAGATGTGATCCAGAAGCCACATACTGAACAAACCAGATGTTAAGTACTGTTTGTAGGGAAAGAATGTGCTCTATAGAAATCTACTAAACTTAAGTGAAATAGGTTTCTTGGAGGGGAATTTAGGAAAAAGAAAAGATCAGTCTACATTACTGAGTCTCAGGGATGTCTATGACATAAGTTATTTTTTCATCTTAAAATAAGGACCATAACTGATGCTGGAGTGGACCACACAGAGAGGAACAGAGGAAACAGATTCTTAATACAGCTCCTAATGAATGCTGTTTAGTAGGAAAACCATAAAACAGTACTTCCTGGATCAGAAGAAAGGGTATTTTTCTTAAAATGAAAATAAACAACCAATTCTCTGTGAAAGGAGTAGATTTTGCAAAATCAGTTGCTGAGCTGCACAATATTAATGGAGCTGAACATCTGAATGGTCATATTTACATTTTAGCTCCTTTTTTTTTTTTTTTTATGACACTGAATAAGGAATTAAGAGGGATGAAGAAAAGGCAGAGTATCAGGATAAGGCATAAAATGTCAATTCTCTCCCATACCTATCAAATTGTCTTGCCTATAGTTTTCAACACATATTTTCACAGCTCTTTGAGAATAATTTCTTCAATCATATGACCAGGCTGTGCAAGCTGTGGTCAAACAGTGCCCTGTTCCTGTTGTGCTGCATCAGGATCTTTGGAAGAAATATGCCTGTCAGTGAAGGATGCATTGAAGGTGCTGATTCAGCCCTGGGGGCATAAGGACAATACAATAGTGATAGGTAGCAGTTAATAGAAAACTTAGCTAAGCTACTTTTTTTAAAGCTTGAGTTTATAGTCACAAGGGGACCCTTGGCAGGCCTACTCTTCTTATGTCAGAAGAAACACAAATTGATATAAATATTCAACATATAAAGAGTGTTGCAAGGAAAAAGCAGGTATATTTCCCCTGCAAACTTAAAGTCCATAACTGCTTTATGACAGGCACATTTTAAATTTAATGAACAGAACTGAGGCATGATGTATAGTGCACCTAAAGGGGCCTAAAAATGCCATACCAGTAATAGATGCCATACAGAAGGATTTAAAGTTGTTCTGGAAGCTAAGTAAAGAGGAAGGACAGAAGAGAAATGTTAAATATTTCATTCAGGTCTGTTTGCTGCTCTTTGGTGTAGTGACCTTACTCAGCCAAGGGGGGCCCTGGGAATGAAACCATAGTTTCAGTTCCTTCCTACTCCTTTCTTGCAGTCATGAGCTTGACCTTTGTACTGACAGTAAAAGAAAAAGAAATTTCTTTGGAAAGCTTCACCTTTCTTGCAAGTCTCATTGAATAAGACTGATTGCCAGATAAAATATGGAAAGTGATGACCATGTGACATGAGTTTCTGTTTTCCCCTAAGCACACAGTGTATAAACCAAACCAACTAACTAAATAAAATATGAAAACAAAAAATAAGACAACTCTGTAAAGATGTTGATGTGAAATAGTCAGAAATTCCTAATTCACTATCTTTCTCCAGTCACTACTTATAGTCTGCATATTGCATATATCCTTTCACTCCCTTGCCACGTTTTCATTCCCTGTATTAAGCAAGTGCCAGTCAACCTGAACCAATATCTTGACCACGGTTTGAACGTCTGGATCATTTGCATCTGACTGAAATTTTTGTTCCCAAGTTTGACTGCTGGTGGGACTATGGGTTGGAAGGAAGGGCACACTACCTGTTAAATTAAAAAGTTAAGATTCTCCTGCTTTTTCTGAGTATGAAGTCCATGGGCTACTCTCACAACGCCTTCAGTACACAGTACAGTCACAGCTAAAACTTTTTGACAAAATGTACTGGGAACAAGAGTAAAATAACTCCAAAACCAAATAATACTAGACAATATCAGTAATGCATAAATAAGTTTCTAATTCAGTTCAGAAAGGAGGGACAAAAGGGAAGGGAACTAAACAACAACAACAACAAAAAGTGTTGCACTATTTTCACAATCTTCCATCAGACAGCAATTTGTCTGCTGAGGTTTTACCCTACCATCTCTAAAATATCAGGCATTGATGGGCAGGGAGCTCCTAAAGCTCTCTGCCGGCTGGCAAAATCACTGAGAGGCATCCACAACTATGAGAAAAGCAAGGGGTATATTTTCATCCAGATGTGGGTCTGTGAGTGGTGCAAAGCTGACTGAAGGGCACAAAATGATTGATGTGGGGCTGGGAAGTACATAATTAATTGATGTTGGTATACTAAGAATGCATAATAAATTGATGTAGGTCTGGAGGGACACAGATTAATTAATTGGGGCTTAGGGAGAAACTAGTGCTCTTAGTACCATTCGGGAATATTTCATGCAAATATGCGTAATGTTATGCAAATTAAAATTCTACTGGGGATTTTGTGTCATAAGATGTTGGCAGAGATGAGCCTGCATTGTAAAACAAATTCCCTTTGCAGTTACAGTCTGACTAGAATTGGATGAAGAAGGAGAAAAATATATTTCCAAATATTATAGTTTGCAAAATTCTGTATTAAAAGTACTTTTTACCCAGATGCAAACAAAAGCATATAGCTTTCCAAATATGCTTTTATAAATGTGCAATGTGCTAAACAGCTAACTGAAAAAAATACAAAATGAAACATTTCAAATTATTTGAAGACCACTGTGTGGCTAAGCTCTCATCCTGCAAGATCTGCTGCTTGAGAAGAGAAATTACAGGATTTTGAGGGGAACAGCATTTCAGGGTAAAGTGAGAGGACTGTAATTGTTACACTCTGATATAAGGGGAAGAGAAAGAATCCTGGCTGCAACTACTAAAATAAGGTTCTGAAATATGAGGGCAGTAAAATCCTAATCTTTTCTGACCTGCTGTTGGCCCAGACACACAATAAAGAACCATCAGGGATTAATCATTTGAGGAAGGAATTCTGAAAGAGCTATCATATTTTCTGCTAAATTTTGCAAGGCTTCTCTAAAGAGAAAACATTCAGGGATGTGGTAGATGTATGATCATCATCTGATGTACTGCGATAAATTAAAGTAGAACAAAGCTACAGAAGAAGAATGAGATCACTAATGGAAATTTCAAGAAGTAGTGACTCTAACAAGAACAGTGCACTTTCTCCAAATGAATTTGATTGTAACCCTTTGCAGCAGGGTTAATTTCATCCTAAGGAAAAACACTTAAGACATTAAGATGGTATTAAGCTAATGGAATTATTATGTTTGTCTCTTTTTTTCCTAAGGACAAATAATTTTATTGCTATAATGGTCAGAAAGTTGGGTGCAAGTATGTCTCTGCTTGTCTGGAATGAAAAAGTATGTTGTAATAAAATAGACATTAGGGGCTTGATGAGTAAAACCATCACTTCTGTAGCACAGAAAAATAAAACAAGGTTGATCTTATTCACAAGTTTTCCATTTTCTTATAGATTTTGTTACCAGTCACGTGAATATCTACTTTAATATAAAAAAAGAGTTGAAAAATAATGAATAAAAATGGTGTAGAAAGATCTATTTTCTGAATCCCACCTGTCCCCTTATTTATTTTATTGTAAATGCTACTGGGGAAAATAAATAAATAAATAAATAAATTTAAAAAAAATCTACTTATTTCTGTTGGCTAAATTAAACCAAGCTTGTTGTTAGGTGGATATTGCTAATCTAATTTCCAAAGGTGCTGACATAACAAGACTATTTGTGTAATATCTATAGACTCGTTATTAATATCAGACATAAATCACTACAGGCCTTAATAAAATTAAGAACCTTTATTTTTTATTTATTTTTTTTTTTTTTTCTTGATTTATTGTGTTTATACAAAGTGATTGTTGAAGCTTTGTCTGGAATTTTCCACCACTGTCCATGCCAGTGGTGGAAAATCACCTTAGCAATCTGATCTGAATTCAGTATTGCCCTTGCTTTGAGCAAGTGCTTGGGCTTGGTGACCTCTTGATCTCTTTCTCAACATGAAGTATTCTGTAAGTCTCTATGTTGCTTCCAAACCATTTCAGTGGTTACAAAGTATTCAGCATTTAACAGAAATACTGATTTGGGTATTTCCCACTTCAGTATTTCCTGTTAATTCTGTGATTGTTTGTTAAAACAAGTTAAATTATTTTTCTAAAATTAAAACTTATGTTCTTTCTTATATATTTTAATATACCTAAATTTAACAGCTTATCTGCCAGTTGTCCAGTCACCACTAAATTATCCATAAAAAGGAAACTAGAACAAGCTAATGTGAAATTGAATCGTCTGAGTGGCATGTAAAACTGTCAATAAGGATTTAATATGCATATGCCAAAACTGCAAGGCTCTTAAGAGATTAATATCCTTCAATTGACAAGTTTCTGTGTGGAAGTCAGAACCCAACACAAGTATAAAATATCTAAGAGTGGATCCCTCAGCTACCTTACCTCAAATTACTCTGGTTGAATCTGGGTCCTGGTAAATTCAGATTATAGCAACAGCACTGTTTATTCATATGTCTGTGATGAAATCTTGGCTACATCAGAAAAACTGAATTACTCCATTTCTCATTTACTCTTCCAGGATGTTTGCATGACTTACTAGCTATGACCTAAAACACTTGGACAGATCCAGTCTGTTTTGGTACAACAGACCACAAAACTTCCTCAGATTAAATCTGGGATGAAATTGGACATGTCTTTTACAATAACATCTAATGCTTACTTTAGAAATTGTGACTAAAACTTTTGGTAAACTGTTCCTAATGTCCTCACATATGTGCTCTATTTTGAGGTTTCCTTGTTCTCACTTCAGCTCGCAACCTTCAGATTTTGTTATACTTTTGTCTTCCATGCTGAAGAACACATCAGCAAAGTGTTAGATGTTATACTTAATAAGTCACGCTTTTGTTCTAACTTACCATTTTGCTATTTATTTTCTGTTTTGATATGTGTGTCCTGTTTTCTCCCACATTCTTCAGTGATTTCTGTTCTCTTTCAGACTATGAGAAGGAACGATTAAAAAACTGATTCTACCATGAAAAACACACACCTGTTGTTTGATTACTTCACATTTACAAGTCTTTTGAGACTAGTTTTTAATCCATTTGGCATCTGCCATACCAATGTCATAAGGCACCTTCAAATTTCCACTTGGAATGAATCGAGTACTTTGCAGAAATACGTTACATCAATTCAACCTTACTATTTTGTGTTGAAATATACATAAAACGGATACATCTTTCATTTCTTAAGACCTATTTTCTGTAAAGTCATGTTGATACTAGTAAGATTATCCCCATGCTCATTCTTGATCAAAGTCCAGCAATTTCATTACTCTCTCCTTGAAATTTAAAACAATTATGACAGAACTATTATTACACAGCTTGGCCTTTTCACCATTTTAAATTACTTACACAAAGTTCAATTTCTTCTCATGGGCATGATCACAGGGCTAGCCCTTGGCAAAGAGGCTAGGATAGCAGCAGCCAAAAAGACAGAAGTGGGTGTAAGGGTGTGGGGAAGTGGGACACCAAACTACTTGAGGGATTGTTAGCACCAGAACCAAGCTTGGTAAAGTGGAACCATGAGCTGAATTAAGCATCAGTCAAGGAACTACCAGGAGACTTTTGGTTAAAAAGAGTCAGCTACAGAGCAATACATGTGAAACACAATAATTTATAGTGAGGAGAAGAGGGGAGAAAGGCAGCAGTGGGACTGGTGTGACCCTGGTAGATGTGGCCTCATGGCACTAGGATTTGTGGCTGGGTCTGGCAGTGTGGATCCCCCGACAGGCACCCTCAGCCACTGCCTCCAGCTACCCCACAGCCAGACTGTGGCCACCCTGAGACCTATACCCTGAGCATGTGGGGCACCTCATCAGGGCTTCTTCTGCCTCTGGGATGGTGAGTGGGTGGCTGGGGCACCCACATCTTTCAGAGCAGGAGGGGGGTGCTTTCCTGGGATTAGCTTTAGAAGGGGATTTCATAGAATCATAGAATGGCCTGGGTTGAAAAGGACCTTAAAGATCATCTAGTTTCAAACCCCTTGCTCTGGGCAGGGTTGCCAACCACTAGAGAAATCTTAAAGCATTTTTTAATATTTTGTTAATGTCTAGCATCGCAGTACTGATGCTTGTATTGGTCATGAGTTCCAATTTGTTATTAACAAATCGATAAGCCACTTAAATCCTGATTTGTTTTGAACTATGGTGTGAGCTGAGCAATTCACACACATGAAACTTCTACCTTTCTGAAACTTTTACTCCAGTTCAAGACTTACTGAAAATAATCCTGCACGCATTAGGAGCTGAGAACTTCTTTGGAGAACTTTTCCATCTTCTCTTTAGTAAACTAACGATAAAAATTAATTTGACGTCAGGATTTAAAGATAATTTATCTAATGAACTTTGGAATGGAAACCATGTCATCTTCATTCTGAGATCTGAATGTATCTAGAAATTTCCAAATACAGGAGAAAAATGAACAAACAAACAAACAAAAAAACCAACATCCCTTACATACACAGCTATATTTAAAACAACAACAATAAAAAAAATAATCCCCCACCTTTCTTCCCAGCAATGAGTGATAGCCTTCTTTCAAATTGTCTTTGTTCTTAATGCTTAAGCTACTCATAAATCTAATCTAATTTAATATTCCTTCATCTTCTATTGTTTCAATTACCAGCTTTCTTGGACTGGATTTTTTATGGTGTTTTTAAGAATACCAGTTTCTTTTTACGATTATTTCTCTTTTGGCAACTATTAAAATATTTTAATCATTCCTGATCATATTTTCCTATTTCAGCTCTTTCTCCAAATTGAACTGGCTTATATCTACTTTCAAGGTTTATGAAAATGGCCTTTATGAACAGCAAATATAATAAATATGATCAGTTTGTGACCATTTGTACCTAAGCAATCACTGCATTTTTTTTTCATAATTGGTTCCTCTCTATTTATCAATACTGATTTCTTCTGCAACAGGCCTTAGAATTAGGAAATTGTCTTTTGTAATAGATAGAAATTCGGATAAAGTTCAAATTAAGCACAAGAAGATTCAGTGGAGTCCTAAATTTTGCCTTATTACACAGATTTTGTACCTTTTCCTTTTTCTCATTACTTTCTCTTATTTATTAAAAAAAAGAAAAAAGTTAAAAAACTTAAATTTCTAGGTTCTTGAAGGACACTGAAACATTCTCCTTTGACCAAGATGCCAAGAGCATAATAGCATTGTAGTCTGAAGGAATCTTTATTGAAGTGATTATATTGGGATCTAAATGCCATACTATGGAACTTGTAATTTTTTCCTTGCTGCTCTCATTCTAGATTTGTTAGGATAGGTGCCAAGAAGTCATTAGTAAGCACTTTTCATATCCTCTTATTTCAGAAAATGATGACTTGATGAATGGTTAGATAACTTGCATTCATTTCTGTAGGCATAAAGAAATTATGTGCCAAAATGAGTACAAAATATGGTAGCCATAATTTCTTGGGGATTTTCATTGTCTCAGCTCATGAATTTTATACCTTCTTATAAATTCTAAGAACAATTTGACATTTTCTACTAGTATCACAGAGCCAGAAGATTCCAGTGAATACTAATGAACTTTTACTGAAATAAATATATTGTGTACAGCAATGATGCAGTTAGCTGTTGAAGTATCTCACTATAGATATACCATCAAAATTTGAAACAGATGGCTTAGATTACTGTTGCTAAGTTTACATAGTCACTACAAAATATAATGACATTCCCTATGTATTACCATTGCCATACTGCCCTTTCACAGAATTCATGGAGCAAATGGACCAAAATACATAAACTTTGCAGTAGCTAAAGTTGCTGTCTTGCTCCCAGGACTGGGGGGAAATCCATTGATAACTGCAATGTCAGGCAAAACCCTGAACCCACCACCATTTGGGGCATTCCTTCCAAGACAGTGTATAATTTCATAGAGAAAAGACATGAAGTTATGATAAATTATGAAGCTTCACAATTCTGCTCTGTGCATAATTCCAGTTAGCTGAATATGAATCATGCTGAGATGAACTCCTCTTATTAGATTTCTTTACTGAATTTCTGAAACTGTATCTGTTTAAAGTATCCTTTTCTTTGTTCTAATCAAAACTTTAATTGTAATTTTAAAATTAACTGTTAAACGAATTCCCTGTCAATAATGTTTTATCTATTCTAAATATTTATTTTCCTGCAAATATAAGTCTATAGCCGATGATTCTTTTTCTCAGTGACATTTCATTTAATTTATTTTAATAATCCCAACCTCTGTTATCACTGAAAGATAGTAGTATGAACAGGGCAAAATACTGTAGATTTAAAAAGCAAGTTTTGGGGGAGGGCTTGGTACAAGCTTGAAATAAATGAGTTGTTTCCAGGCCAGTCTATCAAAAATACCATATAAACTTATAAAGTTAAAATCAGGATCAATGGTTTAGGTATAGGCAAAGACAGACTTTTTTTTTTTTTTTTTTTTTTTTTTTGGTAGGGGTGGTGATTATGTGTAGCAAAGGGGAAGAACTTGTGAAATAAATGTTGAGGGGTAAAAAGGGAATATATAGAGAAGAATTTCAAGTATTCAAAGGTCTCCCTATGCAGTAGTCCTGTGCCTGACCTATGTGCTTTGATGCAGGGCAATGAATCTGTTGTTGTTCCAACTATATATGTGTCAACTTCTATGTTTGGGATGGACTCTGGTGTGCTTTTCCTACTATCGGAGAGGGACCAGCCAGATAAGACAGATCAGTCAATTATGTGCAAATCATTCTGGGAGACATTTCCAGCTACATGAAGAAGATGACTAGGAGCAGTCAGTAGATTTACTGGGGCGAATAATGCCTGAACAAAATGATGAGCATTCTATCATGAGATGACTGGCTCACCAGATTGAGGAAGAGGTAGCATAAGTGCTCTTCACTTTAACTTCAGCAAGGTCTTTGACAAGATCTGCCATAGTACCTTCACAGACAAAGACTGGGAGGTATAGACTGCATGAATGGAAGACAAAGTGTTTGATTCAGCCTTGTTTTGTGCAAGAAGTTGGACCAAATGTTGTCCTTTCCAGCCTAAATTCCAGTATCAATCAAGAGATAAAGTCTACCTGAACAAAACAGAAGAACTTTTAAGATAGTTATTTATAGGATAAGAAGTCAATCACACCCTCAAACTGTTTCAGATTTTGTCGTGCAAGGGTTTTGCTGTCATTTAGCAGCTACTTTAAATCCACTCAATTCAAACTTACTATTTTTAGTCAAATTTTGTGTTTCTCACATGAAAGACAAATTAAGCAGACATAGATTTCATGAAGTAAGGTGTGAACTTGAGTCCAGAAAAATTAAGGTAGAAGTAGAACTAGAAAACATTACATACTTCCCAAACTAGAATACTTGAAAGTTAACACTACACTTCAAACTCATTAATGTTCTGTTCTTTTCTCTTCCGTAGTTTTATGAAGTACCAGGAACAGAACGAAAGAAAGCACAAGAAACTTAGAATTTGCCATTTAACTGCAAACAGTAGAAGAACAGATGTCTACAAAAATTACCACTACAAATTATCACAGCAGCCACTTGGAAATGACTTTTTTTTTTTTTTTTTTTTTTTTTTTCAGTGAGATTTTAGCAGTGCTTAAGAATGACTGTGATGATAACAAAAGAGTTTGGTTAACATCAAGTCAGTGAACATTACATGGGGAAAGAAGACTAAGAGAAATAGTAACAAAACTAGACTGAAAAAGATGTCATAAAGCTGAGATTGATACAAAGTAAAAGAAAAAACAGTTTAAGTCTCTAGAGAAACTATTCTCCCTCTCCTCCCCCAGCCCCCCCAAAAAAAGAAGAAAAAAGGGAAAACAAGAGATATTCCTCATGGTAACAGAGATTTTATTTTTATTTTTATTTTCATTTTTAATTTTTGTTTTTGTTTCTGTTTTTATTTTTATTTTTATTTTTTATTTTATTATTATTATTTTTAATGTCATAAAAGACATGTCTGTGCTGTACAACAATGTGGGGCATAAAGACAGCTAAGTTAATGGACATCAAGCTTGTTAAATGTGTCACAGGTCATCCTCCTTGGCAGCTGGGAGACAAGTTTTAGCTAATTTCTCTGTGGATTAGTTGTGAAAATGATTGTATTTCTTTCCAGACTGAGATGGTTTCTTAGCTTTCTGCCATCTGGTTGCTACCTTCTGATCAGACATAGCTCAGGACTCATATGCCTAAACTTACATGTATATCAAATTAGAAATTCCTTGCTGAGTTTGAACATGAGCAGTTCCTTATAGGTGTGTTACCATTTTGTAAGTAATGAAAGGTATTCTTCAAGGTATTCTACAAGGTATTCTGAAAGGTACAGAGGGACTTTTACAACTTAGAATGGATTTGAAAATATCAACATTTATAATCAAAATGAAACTAATTCTTTTTTTGTTGGCCTTTTGAAAAACTGCAGAATCAAAGAAGGATTTGGGTTGGAAGGGACTCTTAAGGATCATGAATGAAATGACAAGTGCTGACATGGAAACATAAAAAAAAGAAAAGAAAAGAAAAGAAAAAAGAAAAGAAAAGAAAAGAAAAGAAAAGAAAAGAAAAGAAAAGAAAAGAAAAGAAAAGAAAAAAGAAAAGAAAACCAACAAAGCAGATCTCATTGTGCTGCTATGAATTTTATAGGAGAGTCTAAAGTTAAACAGTTGTAATGATAATGATCAGGAACACAAAAAGTGATCGTTCAGTTATGTGTCAAGAAAATACTTAGAAAATGAATTTTACTCAGCCTGCAGCAGAGTTTACCAATACTAGAGCTTATTTTGGGGAAAGCAGGAACAGTAATATTTAATTTGAGCACTTCATTTCTCAGATCTCCCTTTTTTTGATAGTGAATTTCACTTTGTCTGTATGAAGTGCTGAAAAGTAATTGGATTTTTACTTAATTAGTAAAACATTTTTCCCCCATATATATGATTGCTGTTGAAGCTATCTGTCCCTTAGAAGACCATAGGATTAAGCATAAAAGCTGAGGTAGATCCTTGAGGAGAAACATTGTATTTTCTATTGTGTTTTCCTTGGGTGTGAAAGGACATGAAATCAAATCTGAGGCAGCAAATATATCTTCACAAACTTTTCTCATCTCAGTTAAGAACACTTTCATTTTAGCTGATCTTGCTGTTAAGAAGGGAAAGAAAGAGAGGAAGACTAATCCCAAAAGATCTTCACATGAAGTAGCTACCTCCATGAACTGAGACTATGATCAAGTTAAGTATTTTTGTTTGCTACACCAGTAGTCTTGTGAGAGAAATATTAGCTACACTTGCTTCACCAAATGGCTCAGTGATGTTGGAAAGGGAAGATATTTCATAAGTTTAATAACCATAGTTCACAAATAGCAGGACTGGGATATGCCTGGATTCCCCAGTACACCAAAATAACATTGCTCTGTTCTGTCACTTATTCAGTTCTGAATACTTGATAAAGAACAAACATAGTGCCAGTTGTAGATTAGAAAGATAAATATTAACAAGTCAGATTTAGTTGAGAAATCATCTGACCTGTGTATTTCCCATGCACCCTTGAGCAGATACAAATCTTTCCACATGCTTTTTGGAACAAGATCAGTAAGTGAAATGTTTTAACAAAAGAATGAGATAACACAGATATATGGCAGTAAATATGGCAGATGACATGATATTTCAAGTACTAACACATGTGGTACTTGATCAGATACTGAACAAAGTGTCATCAAATGATAAAGAAGAAAATACCAAGTTCAGTCTGGGTAAGATTATCTTTTAAATGAAGGAATGAAGCTGAATTCAGGTTGAATGAAGCTAGAGCAAACAAAAAGCTGAAGTTGTAGACAACATGAGACTTCCTAGGACAACAAAAACAAAACTTGCAGAGCATCCTGGAGATAATTCTTGTCTTTATATAGTATATCTTGCATGAGACACTGAGACATATGTTATAAGAGAACTTATCATGACAGTGGTTTTATCTCTGTATGTTCAGAATGAAATATTATAGAACAGCTGTGCAAATTTTAATGAAGCAAGTCATTTAAGAAAAGGTATGGGATTTTGTTTGCCACAAAATAATAAGAAATATTTTAAAATAAATTCTCATAAATGCAACAGAATTAACACCAAATTATGTTAAAATCAAGAAAGAACTACTGGATATTATTTGCTAAAACCAACAAATTTAATCAAGAAATGTGAGGAGTAAATGCTGGAGTACTGGAAACTTCAAAGTAATGTTTAAAGATTTTGAAAAAGCTCTTATGACATTATGATGGTTATATCAGATAGACCCATGAACATGGAAATATTTTTGCAAGTAAATTTAAAAGATTTCAAATGTATCTTTTTATGAAACCCAATGGTAGAATGACTAGAGAAGTAGTATTTAATACAGGCAAGTCCCTGACCCACACGTCAGGCAGCAAAACAGGACAAAGATACTGTAATAACACCTTGTTCATGATTTTAAGTGTGAACTGATATTACAGAAGACTAAGAGAGTCCTATGTTAATATGTATATGTGTATTATATACATATATTGCTTTTTTTTTTTTTTTTTTTTTTTTACATGAACCTCTGTTGATGGCAAGCAATTATTATTCTTGCTTTTATGATAGAAGAAGTAGTTAACATTTGCGTGAGTTGATATCAGGCTACTCAGAGCATAAAATCTTGTGCCAGGTGCAACTCTACATACTTTAGTTTATTTTAGTTTAGCAATGTATTAAGAATTTCACAGGAGCAGGCCTCAAGTAATGAAAAATTAAGATATGCTGTCATGGGTTCATCTCATAGCTACAACTATTTTCTTAATATGTACTTAGAACTTTTCTGAGCATGCAGAAGTTTTAGTTCTGCCAGAAAGTCAGATATAAATTGGAGTTTCAGTTTTCATAATGATTTAGAATGACCAAGTCCCAGTATGAGTGAAATTGAATATTTTGTAAGATGGAGTAAAACTTACTCATTCTTATTTTAGATATTCTCAGCCTAGTGGAGTGGCTTATTGCATTATAATATAGATTTTAATTACACAATGAAGCATTCAGTTTGCCTTTCTGTAAAAAAGCACACAATTGTGAAATTGTCCTGCCCTGAACAGCTGATAGAGTTATTGTTAAAAATAACCCTTCCTTTATATGTATGGATAGTACCTGAAATGGTTCACATCAGTGTTACTATACTGAAGATGAGAAAATACTGATTAAAACAACAACAACAAAAATAGAAATCACAAAAACCTATCAGTCAAACAAATAAACAGCACCATGGAGAGATGACTAGGGTCAATCAAAAGCTTACGGAAAGTCAACTGCATTACTCTGCTGAAGCATTTTCTACTGTTGTGGCTGTAGACAATGAACTTTAGAGAAGCAACTATAAAAGGTATAAAAGTATTGGGTAATACCAAAGTGTGCAATGGGGATGGAATCTGGAAATTATCTATTACCAGAAGACACTCATGAGCAGTGATCAGTGTTTGTTTCCAAGGTCCCCTACAGTGAGATTTCACACTAATGTCAGCTGTTACACAGGTGGAACCAAGTACACAAGGGCATGGGTAGGCATCAAGAAGGTCTCCACCTTGGATAGGTGGATATGGGATACATATCCACATGGGATAGATTCAGGCAGAGTCCCTGTTCCTGCATGCAGAAATAGGATGAAAAAGGATTATACTTGTTCCCATATATAGAAACAGATTAAAAATAAGGTTAAAGAGTCAATTCTAGTGGTAAAATCTAAACTTTGAACTAAGCAGTGGAATATTAATTAATATATTTTTCTCAGAAGTTTTGCAATAGTCTATTCATGTCTGAGGACTAAGTGATGAAGAAATCATCTAAGATGTGATTTACTGGGAAAAGATTTTAATAAAGACAGCACAGGACCAAGCAGATACCCTCAGTTTCACTCTAGGTTCCTGCGACATAGATGGAATTATATTCATCATGACTATTTATGTATTTATTCACTTTATATTTATTCATTTATTTTGTTTTAGAAAACCACTTGGTACTTGTATCTTTTCTTTATCATTACTTTATGTTTTGTTCAATATAAGAAACACCAGATCAAAATATTCTCTAAACCTCATCCTGACGATGGCATTTCTCAATAGAAATTGAACTTGATTCAAGAAAAGTCTAGAAAAGTACTTACATAAGTTCAGCAAATTTAAAAATCATCCTCATAATAAGCCAATATCATATGTCTCACAGCTTTTATAGGTTGTGTGTTGTACAGTCTAGGTATTCATAATATATGCTGGCATGTGTTTGTGTTTGATTTTTTTTGTTTGTTTAAAAAAATGATAATGATACAGAATTTCACATGTGCATTCACTTTTGTTTAAGAACTAATTAGAAAGAAATGTGTTATTACTGCAGAAGAATACAGTATTCTTTGAGGTACAACATTTAAGTGATGAAAACTATACAATATATATGTATCACATTATACTTAGCAAGTCTTAAATGGTTTGTTTAAGGCTCACTTGGGTAGGCAATTACTTGTGTATTTTTAAGTTTCAGTTCTCAGATTATTCATTCATGGTGCAGTGCTGATAAGTACAAAGCATTAGAATCTACATTGCAAAAATTATGATGGACCAAAGAATTTTGTGTAAAGTGTATTGCTCTTTCTGATTCAGTAATGTGAACATGCAACATCCAATTTCTTAAAGTATAAGGCTTAAAATCTAACATTAATATGTAATTAATTATTATATGAATATAGTATTTTATTTTTTAATAAATCTTATTAAGGTCTATGTTAAAACACCAAAATACCAAAACATTATTATTATTATTATTATTATTATTATTATTATATTCATACAGTCTCAGGGTTTCTCTAAGACAATTATTGTTCTTGCCTAGAATGTTTTGACTCATAAAAATTAAAATTTACACGGACTTGCCAAAGGAAGATTAAGAATCTTTCCAGCTTCTCATCCACTATACACGTTAAAATAGGAAAGTATTACTTTCTTTTTGTTCTGCACAGATATATCCTGCTACAATGGTAGCTGAATACAGGTGTGTAACAGGATTGTTTCCATAAATAATGGCTTATGGTTGTACAAATGAATGTCTTCTAGGATTGTTGTACTTGCATGCTACTGACTGAAAATTGATGGCAAAGTTAAAAGCAAACAATCACTAATTGAGTTTTGAATTTTCTTTCTTACAAATAGTGTACTATTGATTTAAAGAAAGTTTTGTCACTAAGGAAATTTGAATAATAGCATCAATTTTCAAGCCAAAGTACATTTTTTAACAAACAAGCTCACTAAAACAGCATGAATATTTATTCTTATATATATATATTCTTATATATATATTTGCATACAAATATTCATGACATAATTAATGTTGTATGGAACTTCAGATTGAGATGAAGAATTGATTCACTCTGGAAAGTTCTGATTCTGAAAATACGTAGTTAAATCCCTTGGTACTTCTAGACATTACAAATACAAGATAGAGAAGATGTGTTTTGAGTAGAAGCAGTGGAAACAGAAGGAAAAACAGCCCTGTTGTCACATCAATTCAATTTACAACAAAGCTATATGTCGAATGTCTCTAAAGGTCCTCTTTATTACCTGCTCTCCTCCTTGGATATTTTCTACTGGGTAGTCATCATTTAGAAAGCCCCTGCAGGGCTTCTGTGCTTCTTAAAAGAATGTGCAATAGAGTATGTCGCCCAAAATAATTATCTGAAACCACCATCTTACCTTAGGCTATATGTCAGTATGTGCTCACTTGGTACTCAGACACTGCATCTAATTTAGACCTGAAGGCAGACATACATGAATAATACTTAAAGCAACGAAACAGGATTGAAACTACAATGGAACTAATTTATTAGTTAAAAAGGGCATCAAGTCAAGAACTACAGTGTCTTCACAGTCTTGTAAGCTTTTTCCTTTTTCTCAGCATCCCAGTATGCAACTCTATGGTGTCTTACAAAAGAAACAGCAGAGACCAAAACTATTAGTCAAGCAGTATTTAACTTGCTCATTCAAGGTGCCTATGAAGGTGGCTGATTCTGGTCCAAATCAAACACTTGTTCTGGGTTTACAGTGTGAAAAAATGTGTTTGAAAGAGGAAACAAATAGGTCATATAATTTCAAAAGGTAAGTCTATGAACTATAAACCAGTCAAATCAGGGACATTGTGATGTGCAGGATGCTATGATAGGTATACCAGCACTTCAGATGAATGCTCTTACAAATCTTTTCCTCATGCATAATGTAATCAGGAATATAAAGTTACGGAACATTAAATACACTGTATGGGATATTGGCTTTTACAGAATACATGTGCGGGGATGCACACAGAAGTTAAATAATGTTGCCGTGACCCTTGTGAAGAACTTCAGTGGCAGGAGAAAACATCAGGGGAAGAACTATGTTCTCTATCATGTATCCAAAACTTACAATCTTAGTGCAGCTTGCTCCTTAAGCCACAACTGCCACAAGGGACTTGCTCCATTTGCTTTGAAGCAAGCAGATCCCTAGTCACCTTCTGTCCATAGGTTCATGTCCAGTGCACCATGCCAATAAGCACAAATAGTCTGAATCCACACAAAGGTCTTTTAATTAAATAATTAATTATGTAACATTATCCTTGCTGGGGGTCAGGGGAGAAACATGGTATTTCCTCAGGATTATTCCTGCTAATTTCTCTACCCTCTGTGGCAAAGAGGTGGATATAGACAAATATTTTCTAACTCATAGATGCATTAAATAGATGAAAAAAAATTGAGGTGATACTGCAGAGGGGATTCTGTGGGTGTGTTCTCACAACTGGGAATATAATTTGCAGTTTTTTTCTAAAACAAGTTGAACTATTTCTTGGCTCCAGCATGAAGAAGTTCACAAAGTAACCATTGTGAAACACACTCCTGGGCCCAATACTGACCTGTCCCTGTCCTGCTGTATGTCAGGAAAATGTGCTATTCCCTTAATAATATCACTTCAAGAAAGTGCGCTGAACTTCATAAGACCAATAAATTTCCTTTTTTATTTTTTTTTATTTTTTAATTATTTTTTTATTATTTTATTATTTTTTTTATTTTATGTTCCTTTAAGATCTCTTCCCCACAGATTTTCAGCGTATGATGTATGTCATAGATCAGAAATTTTGGAAAGAACCACATAGCCCATGAAATCTGCTTCCCTGAAGTTACAATATCCATGGCATTGCCATTATACAAGACTGGCCACCAAGCATGTTGGCAGGAGCTTGGGAGTTGTACAAGGAGACCAGCAGGACAATTATAAAATTGAAAAGCTGGCAAGAAATCTCGCAAGAAATCTGGCAAGCACTAAGAAGGCTTAAGATCTGTGCTTCTAAGAAATTCATTAAAAAATGCCTCGCTATGTACTTATGAAGCCTAACACTTTGGAAACCCACCCAGAAAAATATTTAGGCAGGAACTTTATGCACATTCATGCAGTTCTCTTACCTAAAACTGGATGGGAATTTTATCATTGCCATCAGTAAATTGTATAGCTTTATAGAGCTATAGGAATTTAAAGGTTCAATTTTAAATTTCAGTTACATACATGCAAACTATTTCTAATACTGCTAAAGCTGTTGTAAATGACATCACAATTTTGAATGGCAAGACCACACAGAAGACAAGAGCAAACATTAATGGTCCATTTACCAAAAATATGAAAGGGTTGATGTAGATTAATAAAACAGTCTAAATTATTCATTCTTTTGTGAGTCTTATTCCTTCTTTTGAGTACTGAGTACTAGTGTCTATGGTAATATCAGACATATATACTATATGTGATAATCTTTCTGAAATATTCCTTTCTTCAAACAGCTTGCAACAGCTGACTACCATCCAGCTCTCATTGCATTATTTATATATTCTATTTCCCTTTAAAAGAAAATCCAGCAAATTTTATTTGTACATTGATAAATAGTTTTTCTTTTCTTGTCCCCTTTCCATACTTTGACTGCTGATACATTTTTTTATTATTACTTTTTTTCTTTTTTTTTTTTTTCCCAGAATACATGGCTCTCAGGATATAGAGCTGTATTCTTTCATCTGTAAATTATCAAGTAGTTTAACCGTAATGGTCCTGCCTGCTATTTCCTCCCATTCAAAAGCACAATTTACACATAAGTTATTCTTCTGTGTCATAATGCCAAGAAAATTTTATCTATTGGCTCCTCGTTATTTTGAGGCAACTATTAATGCCTACTGCTAATAAAAAGAATTAATAGAAGCAGTTTGTCTAGCAAGGAGTACCACTTCTACAGATCATTTTCTTTGTCAGAAAATACTAATGACAACTGTATTTTTTATACAGAGACTGTAAATGAGGCCTGGGACACTTAAAAGAAAATTTCACCTTACATATTCTTCATATTCCTTGATATATCAGGAACTGAAGCATGAAATCTTCCTCCACATGACTTGGCAGAGTAATCAAAGTATTTTAAGATTATACAGCTGAAACTTAGGTGTGGATAAACTTTCCATTGTTATTAAATAATTTGAAGAATTCAAGTAATTATTGGCCCCTTATACCAGCTCCACCTACCTTTTGTACAAAGCACAAAAGTACTTTGAGTACAGCAAGGGCATCTTGCACAAAGCACTTAGTGTATTACAGACTCCACAAGAAAAACTAAAAGAGACTAACAACAGTAGTCATAGTAATAACAGATCTATTGCCTTAGGAAAACACAGTTTAAAAAATCTGGTCAGACCAGTGTGCAAAGAGCTGTAAATAATGCGCTGATGGCATTACATGGCCTATTGCTCAGAGACCACTGCTCCAGGAAACATCTTCTAATAATGACATCTCACAGACTGACTTTGCAGCCTTACTTTTCTCAGCTGAGTTCTTTTATTTCACTCATATATAAATTTTCCTAAAATAAGTTGTAAAGTAGTCTCCCCTAAAATGTAATTGGATTTCTTTAATCTGTTTTTCTTTTGAAATACAGGGTTTATAAAAGTTAAAATTACTGTTTATCAACTGTGACAAAACAACAACATATCTAATACAAGTACCTCAATTTCTACAAAAAATCAGAAAAAAAAGATTTCCACAGCCTGAGAAATTGAAAATGAATAAGCCATGTCCATTCTTTATGACTTTTTACAGCCAAAACACTAACTGCACTTCACCTCTTCCTGGCATAGCCATTACACAAGTGGATTTGGTCTAAGCAATTTAGCTCAAAGGTCTAGCAAGAAATGTCTCCCAAATATTTTACTGTACTGTCCGTAATTACTATACATGTAGCAGATGGGTTTAGTAGTGTATTGCAGATAATTTTGTCATTGCCAGACTCCATATCTAACTGGGAATAGCTTTCAGAGGTGACATTTTCAATAAGACAGAACTTACACAACCATTCATAACAAAGTACTAGAAAATAAATAATAATAATAATAATAATAATAATAATAATAAAACTATGCTTTTTTAGTTTGGAGTTCAGAGGAACAGCGTCTACAACATTATGTGGGGAAAAATTTCAACCTAAAATTTTTGTAAGCAAAAATTGAATAACAAAATGAAAAACGAATAGTTTTCTAAATGGATAACTGCATTACAGTTTGATTTGGTACAAATTCAAGGACTAACAAAACTCATTATTTTGCTTCTGTCTAAAATCTGGCACACCACTGAGGTGGATATTATTTTAGACTCATTAAAGTCAAGATAACTGCATCTATTAGACAAGACTCATTATATCACATTAAATTTGCTAATAGACCTTAAGAGACAATGCTTATATTTTCTTCACGTGAATAATCATATTCACTGCAATGGGCTTACATAGAGAAGTATAAGCACTCAGAAATAATGTGCTTAATAAATCGGCAGTTTATAACACTAAAAATTTCATTATAACTAAGTAACATGTAGTAGCTCCAAAATTCTGCTAGATCCAACATCTTGAAAATACACTTAAAGGGAACAGTGGAAAAAAACTTACTGGTCCCCAAGATACCAAAAACAGATGATATAGAAAGGAAAGAGAAAAATATATTTGAATGATATGAACAAGAACTTACCTAGTGGCTGCCCTGCAATGATCCTGGCATTCTCTCCTGCCACTGCAGCCCTTGCATGCCTCTCGCTCATGTACTGTACAAATGCGTAACCTTTGTGCACTGAGCAGCCAACTATTTTTCCATACTTTGCAAAGATCGCTTCGATGTCACCTTTTTTGACAATGGCTGTGTTCAGATTACCAATGAAGACTCTAGAGTTGATGGACTTCGGGTCATTCTTATTGGTGACATTGCTGGTCTGTGTTTTTCCTGTCATGGTTGGATTACTTGGCTTTAACCCTTAAATAAAGAACAAAAATAATTATGTTTCATAACATACAGTTACCCTTGGCTTTGATGATTTTTCCACCAATAATTCATTTTTAATTTTTCCCATAGGGTGAATCTAGACTTGGGAGTGTTATACTTTCTAAAAATGATTATCAATAAAACAAAGGTAACGTATTTTAAAATTTTGTTAATAAGCCAAATTAAAACCTCTCATCTTTATAGATATACCAATACATCTCTTAACACAATGCCCTGTTGTTGGAGCTCTGCTGTAATCATATGTGGATTTATGCTTGGAAATTCAGTATTGGCTTTTTAAGTACCTAGCTATTTAGAAATTGCAAAGCAAGAGAATGAATCATTATCTTATGTCAAAGAAATGAACATTCAAGGCCCTGTGGAGAGCTAATTCTAATAATGAAAGACAACTTTTGCTTCTGTTTGGTGTCAGCCAGAGCACTTTTATCACCAGTCAAATATCATTGACCACCGTAAGGAGTGCAGGACCAGTAACATATAGTTCTTTACTGCAATCAATATGTTTCTATCAGAACAAATTTCCTTATCAATTCTGTGAAAAAAAAAAAAAAAGACAAGAAAAAAAGAAAAGAAAAGACAAAAGGCAGGGGAAACACAAATGGCTTACACTCCTAAAATTACAAAGTATGAAAATAAACTTCCTTAAATGTATGAATGCAGTTTTACTTCCTATTTAGCTTTTTCCTCTGAGATCACAAGACAATATGTATCCTTAAAAATACCTTAAATAGAAATGGACACATTGTTCTTGGGAAAGATTTACCAAAATAAGAAAAACATTTTTTTTGGTGTTCATCTAGTCTCACCCTTTTAAAGTGAATTTGATTTTGTTATTATGTATGCAAGTTCCACCTGCCAGCAGGTCATTCCACTTAGGTCAATTTATTAAGATGGAGGTGAAAAGAAATAAATTATCCCATGTAGCTGCTGGGTTTTCTTTAGTTCTATTTGATAACAGACGTCAAAAATATGTACACCTTTTTAGAATGAAAACTTATTTTGTAAGAAGGAGGTCATTTAAACAGCAGTCAAATATAGGTCATCTCTTACAGTTAAGATTTATGTTACTATTTTTTTCCTGTTCTTTCTTTTGATCATATCACAGTAGCAGCTCAGGCAAGAAGAGAATCCAGTTAAATACTGCTCACAGTTTTCTCAAGATGAAAAGGAATAACAACTTCTATTCTGGACACCTAAAGCTTGACATTAACTAGCAGAAGTGTCATATTTTAAATCAATAGCTACCATATATTAAGCTATACTGAAGAAAAAGAGAAACTATTGTAACTGAACTCTGCACAGTTCCTAGTGAACAGTAGCCATCAGTACTTTGACTGTCTCCATCACACATGATCCAAACCCCACCCTAAGGATAAAAAAAGGATAAATGGAGATGTGTGCAATCCTCCAGAGTCCTAGAAAATGTTCTTATTTTCAAGCACACATACATAGATTGGAGGTTATCAGTCAACTTGCTTTTACTTCCTTAAACACTTAAAATAAGTTTACTTTATATTACGACATTTAAAGAAAACACTGTAGAAGCAAATACATTTTCTTGTAAGTTTATCAAATTTAAATACATTCTAGAAACACAAGATACTGTATGCATGCAGAGATTTAAACATGGAAAACCAGGAAAACTGACCTGATCAAAATCCTTTGAACTTTATTATATGACAGTTAATATCTGTAGATATCTTTCTAGATTCCTGTGCAGATCATGCATGTTGAAGTCATGCCTGTATATAGCTAACCTGAATATTTGGAACATTCATAACAGTACACTTAGTACCATACATTACTAAGTACATTCATAACTGTACATTCATAACTGTACTTAGTACAGTTTAAAGACAATCCACTTAAGAAACAAAAATATGTTACACATTGAGCTCCATGTTGGCTGAAAGTAGACAGCTGATATTATCTGAGAACTTGCAAGTTTAAACCCATCTTAGATATAACTATATTTACACAAGAGTCAAGGTGCATTTCACATAGCTGTGTTTGCTTAAAGAGCACTAATGATACTATCTGAAGACGTTACATGGCAGAGTAGCTAGGCATAGAAATAAAAACTTCAGTGTTCAGTTGGTGAACAGAAAACCGTTGGTATTCCCTGATGCCATCAAAAGACACACCATTTTGGTGTACATCAGTTGGGAAAAATTTACATGGTTAGTGATAGTTCATGTTTGTGAAACTCTGGTCTTAGCATCTTGTTAATGTTCTGTGTGCATGCTTATCACTTCATTGGGGCAATGTTGGTCTCTGGTCTAGGTAACAGTAGACTTGGCTTGTAGACGTGTCTCTTCCACTAATTTTCTGTATGACTCTCAGTAAGTCACTTTTTTATATCTCTGTTTTCACATTTTAGACTTTAGACTTTTTTTTTTTTTTTTTTTTTTTTGGCTAAGCTCTGTCACACAATGTCATGATCTCGCTGGGATTCCTGGGTATAACTGACACAATAATAAAAATAACAAGGGAAAAATCTAACGAAAATCTTTTGCCAGGCAAAATTTGCATGAAAATTATAAATAAAACCCCTCTTTAATTATTACCATCACCACTGTTTTCCAAACACCAGAGTAGTATACTCTGTATTTCCTCTATTGTTTAGCCATTTAAAATGGGATTTAGTGAACTATTATTTTTATGACCTGAAAATTCTCTTTTCATTTCTGCCCAGTTTTGCTGTGTACTAATTTAAATAGAGTTTGAATAGAACATTGAATGTTTCCCTCTTGTAGGTTTCCTTTGCAATGCAAATGTACAACATTTTTGTAACACAAAGAAAAAATAGTTGTCTGGTGGGTTCTCATATTCAAATGAACAGTTAGGAAAATATGCTGCAGAAATTCAAAGGATGAGAAAAATATTAACATGTGAATAATTGAGATCTGATTGCCTTGGTGGTCTACATAAAATACTATTGTGATTATTTCATAAAAATCAAAGATACATGGGAACTTCATTACAATGAGAAAGAACAATATGTTTTACACTATGGTTACAATATACATCTGTGAATACTGAATTATGCTTATCATCTCTGTGCTATCAGTAAAATCACAAATATTTTAAGTCATACAACCACAGAAATAAATGAAAATGTGAGAGAAGCATATCAGAAAACATCTCATTTTATTGCAGCCTTTAATAAGGTATCTTGCTAATTTCTTATCATTACAGTGACCTTTTCTGGTAATAAATACCTTCTATAATGTAAAACATATCTCTTAAGGAATACCTTACAGATAACAGATACTTGTCAATACACTTCATGGAACTGTTTCATGATGTAGTTAATTTAATTATTCTACCTAGAACTAACTAGTGTAAGTCTTAGTACACTTGAACATCAAAGTTATAAACTACACCATTTCCATTACTATTTAGATCTCAGGTTCAAAGAGTCCACAAAACTGTTTTAAACATTAAATTTTCTAGTTGTTAAACAGGAATGTAAATGTAAATGACTGAAATGAGTTTCATATTGCCCAGCACACACATGGGATAAGTCAGTCAATATGAGCTGCTAAAGAGGAGGGCAGGTTTAAAGTCCTGGCTTCCTTCACATTTCCTATGAAGTTTGGTTATACATCAGAATGAAAAAGCATTGCTTTGTGGCTCTGAAACTCAGCTTCAGTCCGTAAAATGAACATCTGAACTCACATCTCCCATTTCATAGGAGATGCTGCCCTACAGGCACAGTGGTTAACCCCAGAATAATGAAGACAATGGTACCTTTTATGGTTGTTCTGTGTTCTGATGCAGGGAAGAGTATAAGAACTGAGGCAAACAGGAGTTGTTCAATTCTACATCCCAGTAATTACCAGGAATTTCCCTGGGGAACAGGGATGAGAAGGGACCATTATAGACAGATTATTATTGGTCCTTTGGCTCACCGTGCTGCTTATGCAATTTACCAATGACAGGACAATGCAAAGCCTATCTTTGAAGAAACAGCATTTTGGTTAATACGCAAAATAATTTGGGAGAGACAGACACTTGAGGACCTAATCTGCTAAAAAGGATTTTGAGAGCTATTCACTTCATCATCTTCCATGTTATAGGAACAGTTGTTTGTCATCTTAAAAGACTGATTGGAACTCATCAGCTCAGTTGTTATTTTCCAAGGAATACAAAAAAATTCTCTCTGAAATAGTCCTTAGATTTTTGTATGCTAAATAGACTAGTGAAGTCAAATTCTAACAATTCTTTTGGAGTTAAAAGCTCACATAAATCTCATTACAAGAGGGTAGAAAAAATTTAAATTGAAGATTTATTTTAATAAGAACCATACTTTCTAAAAATTTGCCTTCAGCAAGGTTAGAAATATTTTCAGGAACTTCTTATTAATGTGCTTTTATCCTGGAGTTATTTTATTTCGTTTGTAAATAAAACATTTGCTTCTTTTAAACAAATAGTAGAATCTATATAATTTGAATGAACTAAAAATTATGCTTACAGTGACTTTAGGAATAATTAGGATTTACTAAGGAAAAACTGAGGCAAAAAAAAAAAAAAAAAGGAAAATCTTTCAAGATAATGAAATGTTTTCTGAAAATAGGTTAGAACTGTATTACTTTGCACATAAAGAGATTTTAAAATAACACACTTCTGTGTACTTACCATATTTACAAAGAAAATGTTAGGAAAAATGAAACACTTCCATTCCCCCCCCCCCCAAAGACAAATTAGTCTGAGATCTTGTCTACAGCTGAGTCAGGAAATAATCAATGTTCAGTGTTAGGTCTCTGTGATGACCAATTTTTGCTTATAAAATACAGAAACCTGAAGTGAAAACTAGTTCTGTGAAAAATGTTTCTTAACTATAAAAATTCTAAGCATTTGTAATTTATTCAAAGCACCATTAAATGCCAAATCTTAATTTTCACCATTTGCAATAAGGAAGTTTGCTGAGTAAGATGCAGATGCATTTCATAAAAAAAAATCCTTACAAGAAAGATAACAACCTAAAAAGACAACCTGTTGGCCAGTGATGTCTGTCTTCACAATTCCACAATTCCACAGTTAAAAATGCAGCCTGATCAATTGCTAGGATGTTTGGGTTTGAGCTGAACAAGCACATTCTAGTAAATATTGAGTATCATGACATCAGTCCTTACATGAATAAAATGTAGCACTATAACAGCCCTCAGTCTCTGACCTAAAACACACGAGGCTCTCTCAGGCAATTCCAAGGAATTTAACTCTGCCCTTCTGTTATCCAGACTCAGTTAATAGCTGAACTTTTGTAAATATAAAGATTCAATCCTTTCTTTAATAGTTGAACTATTTTGTGACTTAGAGTCTTTGAGGTTTAAAAAATAATACATATTACATTTTTTATCAAGAATAAAAGCTTAAAGCCATAAAATAATTTCTCTCCTTTTAAATTGCTTTTTAGCTACAGTGACAACATTAAAACTTTTGTAGTGTTACAGAAAAAATTAAGATGTTTAAACATTAGAAGTGTTATTAGATGTGGCTAAAATGTCCTACAGCACATATTTATCTTGTATTGGTACTAATATTTTATGGAGATAATTCAATATCCATGTTAACTGCCTTAATAAGCTGTCATTAAAAACTGTTTTATCTTAGATGAAATCAACAAACTTATCAAACTAATCAAACAAACTTATAAAATTTTAAACTTATAAAATTTAAAACTTATAAAATGTTACATACCTGTTGAAAGTAAGAATATTGAATATATCATGGGGAGCGAAGGAGGGAAGGAAGTGAGAGAACAGAAAGCTACCAGATTAAATATGTTTTGTCATGGAAAATCCTTTCTTTTTTATATTTTAGTCAATTTTAATGAATTACCATATCTAGGTCACACAAATAAAGAAAAAATATTTTTAAGATGGTTATTTAAATCCACATAAAAATATTATGGGCTTTTCCAGTCCCCATTAAAGTAAAAAAATCTGCTTCCCCTCTTCCTCCCAAAGATATCCTTAAAATAATTTTTATTTAGGTATTTATTTATTTATTTTATGTTTTAGGTTAAAGTTTTCCTTTAAATTATTTTTAAGAATGGGTTGACACATCATGCCTATAGCACAGACAATTCTCCCTTCAAGCTGCCACTTCTGGAGCCATTTAAATCATAAAATTAATCAATACTTGCTGTGCTACATCCTGTAGAAAATGAAAGTCTAAAATATAGAATGATGTAGCAGATTACACTTCATTTCCTGCTGTCACTCTTCTCAAAAAGACAAAGAATCTGTCTCTGCAGAAGGTAAAGATTTTTTTTTTTTTTTAATAAAACAGCTATTTATTAATTATAACATATAGAAAAATAACTTAATTTTGTGAATAGGTTATTTTGGTTTAGTTTAAACTAAAAGAGATGTACACCCTGTCCGAGGAGAACCATCACCTCCAAGAAGTGAAAGGCAAGAGGAGAAAGTCTGAAGTCTGCAAGGATAGACAGAAGCTGTAGATTCATATTGTCCCATGATGGTTTATAGTGGTGGCATCTTCTCCTATCCAAATGAGAATGAGAGAATTAAACTTATTAGCAGAGAGTTACAAGAATTTTCTCTCTCATTCACTTGCTCTCAGTACCCTGAATATAGAAAATAACCCTACATAATTATGTACAAAAATACATTTCCCTAATATAATTATTTTGATGAACTCAAATATGGGCCCCTTTGCTCCATTATATTTATCTCCTATTAAACACAAGGCTTTTCTCCATTAAACGTTGGAAAATCAAGCCATAAGGTTTGTTAGGATAAGAAAAGAATCACAATTATTTTTCATAACACATACCTGTATAGCTGTGTAAATAATGTAGCAAGCTCAGAAGCAAATTTTTAAAACCAAGCCTAAAACCATGTGACGTATTTGGAGTTCTAAGTGATGTTCTAAGATGGAGTTCTATGTAATGATGTTACATTATCTATCTTAGATATATAGACAAAATAAAGACAAATGCTCTTCCAGTGAATACCTGAGTATTCACAGAATTCACAGAATTTCTAGGTTGGAAGAGACCTCAAGATCATCAAGTCCAACCTCTGACCTAACACTAACAGTCCCCACTAAACCATATCCCTAAGCTCTACATCTAAACATCTTTTAAAGACCTCCAGGGATGGTGACTCCACCACTTCCCTGGACAGCCCATTCCAGTGTCTAACAACCCTTTCAGTAAAGAAGTTCTTCCTAATATCCAAACTAAACCTCCCCTGGCGCAACTTTAGCCCATTCCCCCTCGTCCTGTCACCAGGCACGTGGGAGAATAGACCAACCCCCACCGCGCTACAGCCTCCTTTCAGGTACCCGTAGAGTGCAATAAGGTGAGCCTCCTCTTCTCCAGGCTGAACAAGCCCAGCTCCCTCAGCCGCTCCTCGTAAGACTTGTTCTCCAGGCCCCTCACCAAGTACCTTAGAAATGAAGCTCACTTCACAAATTCCAGAAAGGGGCCTTCAGGTAATCCCTCAGATAATTTCTCACCTCAGATAATGTCTCCAGGAAAGGGAGTATAAGAAGAACATTTTGACACAAATGCAAGACAGTCAAATAAAGGTTTAACTTCTATACTTTTCTTTAACGTTGTGGTTGCAATATATGTGTTGGATATATCTATCCTGGAAGCTAATGGAAACATTTAATCTTGGGACTGTGGAGTTAGAATTGAGCAAAATTTCTTCCTTTTCCTTTTTTTTTTTTTTTTTTTTTTTTTTGTGTGTGCGTGTGCGTGTGTGTGTGTGTGTGTGTGACTTTTCCTATTGTCCAGATCTATTTGTAGCCAGTTATCTCATCTCTGAGTCATCATTTATCATTTATACAGCAAGCTATTTTAATCTTTCCTCATCAGTCATTCCTGCTAACTTAATACTTTTTAATGCATTTCTGTCTTTCTACAGTTTCTGTGGCCTGAATCTGATTTCAGAATTCAATTGTAGGTATAGTGACAGTAAAAGGTACAGCAGGACTGCTGTCTTTTTCTTCACTTGGCAGCTTCATGATACAGTGAATTGCCTAAAAACAATCTTAGCTATTTTTACTGTCGTATGACATTTCAGACTAATCTCATGTTCACCAGGATTTCTTGGTCTCACCCAGCAGTGTTGCTTCCTGTGTGTTTTTGCTTCCTCTTCAGCTTCATATCACTGTGAGGATTAAATGAACCTTGGCAAGTAAGACAGTCTCCTGCTATCATTTTTATAATTCTAAATTTCCTAACAGACTTCAGCAGTTCTTTCTGCTCTCAGGGGTGTTTACAGTTTCAAAGTACATCTTCTGAAATTTTAATCAGCAAAACATTTTGGCACTTTAGAATTTGAAGCTATTATGTAAAATTAAGCCTAATAAGGATAACTGTGGTATGTTTAGATGTTTCCTCTACAATAAAATTTTATTTTTAAACCTTCTTTGCTTTTACTAAGTTTTTTTAGGACATGTGACATTAGACATAGTTAGGATAATTTAAATTCATTTTTCATATAATTCTTATGGAAAGAAGATTCTTTGGGCAAACATATCTTGCTTTTTTAATGTAGCGTACCATCTTTATTACTTGTGGAATTGTTATGAGAGAGATTCATAGATGGCGAGTTTTATTCCACTGCAGCTTCCAAGAAAACTGTTGGTAGCATTATATAGGCAAGAATTATTTTGCTCCTTTCTGTTTCTTCTATTATTTTATAAGACTTTGAAATTGGATTTGGGGAATGTCATGGTCCAGGCCGCTGAACACCAAACAAGAAGTAAAGAGCTTCTGAATTGTAATCCTCGCTCTGGTACAGACTTGATAAGAGGCCTTATGCAAGTCACTCAATATCTCCACCTTCTTCTATTTCTTCAGCAACTGGCAATAATACTGATGATATTCCAACTCAGTGGATTGTTACATGAATAAAATGAAAGCATGCAAAACACCACAAAAATGCTGCAACACTAGAAAGTTTAATAGGTAGTATACAGCAAAGTCTTTTTTTTGAGGATTAGTGATATCTTTTCTTTCCCTGTCCATAATAT
This sequence comes from Oxyura jamaicensis, assembly GCF_011077185.1. Taxonomy (NCBI): domain Eukaryota; kingdom Metazoa; phylum Chordata; class Aves; order Anseriformes; family Anatidae; genus Oxyura; species Oxyura jamaicensis. The sequence goes on along the minus strand of NC_048894.1, from coordinate 130,668,567 downwards.
TTCTACCTATATTTAAAAAAAAAAAAAAAAAAAAAAAGTTCCTGTATTTTACGTGTATGATTATTTTAACAACAATTTGTCTCCATATTAGTTGATCAAAATCAATATTTGGTCTTTCATAATGGAGAGGTATTTAAAAATACTCGGATTTGGTAATCAAAGGCAAATTAGAATCAGCATTCTCTATTTCATTTACTCCACATTGTCCCTTTCAGATATCTGTTTTGGATATTTACATCAGATGACCATATTGTGCATCTGACTCACAGGAAGAAAAGCTAGTACTGACAACCAAGTAATCCTGATATCTACACACACAGACACACACACACAGAATTTCTAGGTTGGAAGAGACCTCAAGATCATCGAGTCCAACCTCTAACCTAACACTAACAGTCCCCACTAAACCATATCCCTAAGCTCTACATCTAAACGTCTTTTGAAGACTTCCAGGGATGGTGACTCCACCACCTCCCTGGGCAGCCTGTTCCAATGCCTCACAACCCTTTCAGTAAAGAAGCTCTTCCTAACATCTGACCTAAAACTCCCCTGGCGCAACTTTAGCCCATTCCCCCTCGTCCTGTCACCAGGCACGTGGGAGAACAGGCCAACCCCCACCTCTCTACAGCCTCCTTTAAGGTATCTGTAGAGAGCGATAAGGTCGCCCCTGAGCCTCCTCTTCTCCAGGCTGAACAAGCCCAGCTCCCTCAGCCGCTCCTCGTAGGACTTGTTCTCCAGGCCCCTCACCAGCTTCGTCGCCCTTCTTTGGACCCACTCAAGCACCTCGATGTCCTTCTTGTAGCGAGGGGCCCAAAACTGAACACAGTACTCGAGGTGCGGCCTCACCAGAGCCGAGTACAGGGGGACGATCACCTCCCTAGCCCTGCTGGTCACACTATTTCTGATACAAGCCAGGATGCCGTTGGCCTTCTTGGCCACCTGAGCACACTGCTGACTCATATTCAGCCGACTGTCCACTATCACTCCCAGGTCCTTCTCTGCCTGGCAGCTCTCCAACCACTCATCTCCCAGCCTGTAGCTCTGCTTGGGGTTATTACGCCCCAGGTGCAGGACCCGGCACTTGGCCTTGTTAAACTTCATGCAGTTGACCCCAGCCCATCGGTACAGCCTATCCAGATCCTCCTGCAGAGCCTTCCTACCCTCGAGCAGATCGACACACGCACCTAACTTGGTGTCATCTGCAAACTTACTGAGGGTGCACTCAATGCCCTCGTCCAGATCATTGATGAAGATGTTAAAGAGGACCGGCCCCAGCACCGAGCCCTGGGGGACGCCACTAGTGACTGGCCTCCAACTGGATTTGACTCCATTTACCACAACTCTCTGGGCCCGGCTATCCAGCCAGTTTCTAACCCAACAAAGCGTGCGCCAGTCCAAGCCAAGAGCAGCCAGTTTCTTGAGGAGAATGCTGTGGGAGACGGTGTCAAAAGCCTTGCTGAAGTCAAGGTAGACCACATCCACAGCCTTTCCCTCGTCCACCCAGCGCGACACTTTGTCATAGAAGGAGATCAGGTTCGTCAAGCAGGACCTGCCTTCCATAAACCCATGCTGACTGGGCCTGATCGCCTGCTTGCCCTTCAAGTGCCGCATGATGACTCCCAAGAGAATCTGCTCCATGAGCTTCCCTGGTACTGAGGTCAAACTGACAGGCCTGTAGTTCCTCGGGTCAGCCCTCCGGCCCTTCTTGTAGATGGCCGTCACATTCGCTAGCCGCCAGTCAGCTGGGACCTCCCCCGATAGCCAGGACTGCTGATAAATGATGGATAGTGGCTTGGCCAGCTCCTCTGCCAGTTCTCTCAGTACCCTTGGGTGGATCCCATCCGGCCCCATCGACTTGTGCACATCCAAGTGCCGTAGCAGGTCACCAACCAGTTCTTCGTGGATGGTGAGGGCCACATCCTGCTCCCCATCCCCTTCCACCAGCTCAGGGTACTGGGAATCCAGAGAACAACCGGTATTGCCGCTAAAGACTGAGGCAAAGAAGGCATTGAGCACCTCCGCCTTTTCCTCATCTCTTGTAACTAAGTTTCCCCCTGCATCCAGTAAAGGATGGAGATTCTCCTTTGTCCTCCTTTTTGTGTTGATGTATTTATAAAAGCGTTTTTTGTTATCTTTAACGGCAGTAGCCAGATTGAGCTCCAGATGAGCTTTGGCCTTCCTAATTCTGTCCCTGAACAGCCTCGCTACATCCTTATAGTCCTCCCTAGTGGCCTGCCCACTTTTCCAAAGATTATAAACCCTCTTTTTTCTCCTAAACTCAAGCCACAGTTCTCTGTTCAGCCAGGCTGGTCTTCTTCCCCGCTGGCTCATCTTTGGGCACATGGGAACAGACCGCTCCTGCGCCATTAGGATTTGCCTCTTGAAGAGCACCCAGCCTTCCTGGACCCATCTGCCCTTCAGAACCGCCTCCCAAGGGACTCTACCAACCAGTGTCCTGAGCAGCCCAAAGTCAGCTCTCCGAAAGTCCAGTACAGTGGTTTTACTGGTTCCCTTCCTGGCCTCGCCAAGAATAGTGAACTCCACCATTTCGTGGTCACTCTGCCCAAGACAGCTCCCGACAATCACATCCTCCACCAGTCCTTCTCTGTTTGTGAAGAGAAGGTCTAGCGGGGCACCACCCCTGGTAGGCTCACTAATCAGCTGCGTCAGGAAGCTATCTTCCACTTTCTCCAGAAACCTCCTAGACTGCTTTCTCTGGGCTGTGCTGTGCTTCCAGGATATGTCAGGGAAGTTGAAGTCCCCCACGAGTACAAGCGCTGAAGATTTCACAACTTCTGTCAGCTGCCTGTAGAACTCCTCATCTGTCTCCTCGTCCTGGTTCGGCGGTCTGTAACAGACCCTGACCAGGACGCTAGCCTTGTTGTCCCTGCCGATCCTAACCCAAAGGGACTCGATCTTGTCATTCCTAGCCTCGAGTTCTACAACATCGAAAGACTCTCTAATATAGAGAGCCACACCGCCACCCCTTCTGTGCTGTCTGTCCCTTCTGAAGAGCCTATAGCCAGGCATCGCAGCACTCCAGTCATGAGAATGGTCCCACCACGTTTCCGTGATGGCAACCAAGTCGTAGCCTGCCCGCTGCACGATGGCTTCCAGCTCCTCCTGTTTGTTACCCATGCTGCGTGCATTGGTGTAGATGCACTTCAGCTGGGCCATTACCTTATTCCCCGGCCTTGCTATTGTTCCCCCTGGCACAGCTCCAACAATCCTTGCTTCACCCCCATCCCCCTTCTTACCTAGTTTAAAGCCCTATCAATGAGCCCCGCCAGCTCCTGGCCAAGGATCCTTTTTCCCCTAAAGGATAGGGACCCGTCTACGGCCATCAGACCAGGTGCTGAATAAACTGCCCCATGGTTGAAAAACCCAAGATCTCTGCGTTGGCACCAGCCCCGGAGCCACGTGTTTAACAGGTGGGCTTTCCTGGTCCTCTCCGTACCCCTCCCTGTCACCGTAGGGATGGACGAAAGCACTACCTGCACTCCCGCTCCGTCCACTAACCGTCCCAGCCCCCTAAAGTCTCGTTTAATAGCCCTCAGGCTTCTGTCTTCAATGTCGTCACTGCCCGCCTGGACTATCAGAAGAGGATAATAATCAGAGGGGCGTACCAGGTTGGGAAGCTTCCTGGCAACGTCCCTGACCCTGGCCCCAGGGAGGCAGCAGACTTCCCTACGGGTAGGGTCAGGCCGACAAATAGGGCCCTCTGTTCCCCTAAGGAAAGAGTCTCCCACAACAATCACCCTTCTTTCTTTCTTGATGAAGGCAGTCCTGAGGCGTGGAGTCGACCTCCTCACCCTAGGCATCCTCCTGGGAACACTTTCTACCTCTTCCTCAGTTGCTGTTGATCTCTCAGTCTCCAGGGCCTCAAACCTGTTGCGTAAGGGTACCTGGGAAGGTGGGGCCGGAAGGGGAGGGCATCGCCTGCCATGTCGAGCAGGGACCTGTGTCCATTCCTCCTCAACTCCCAGATCCCCTCCCTCTGCCCGACGGCGACAAGGCAGGGGCTCCACCCCCATTTGGGGTGTCTCAGCCCGGTACCTCTCCTTGAGGCCCTGCAGGGAGTTACTCCACAAGTCTATCTCCCGCTCACACTCCCTGATGGCCCTCAACCTCTCCACCTCCTCCTTGAGCTCCGCCACCATGCGGATCAGGTCATCCACCTGCTCGCACCTCACGCACGCAGCGTCTCTGCCTCCCGCCGATGGCAGCAGCAGGCTCTGACACTCCCTGCATCCGGTGACCTGAACCGCTGCATTCTTTAACGGGCAGTCGGTCTGGGTGTGTACCGACCTCCCGGAGAGCCCACCGTGCCTGGTGGAGACCATTATCGCCTAGCTAACGACTGTCGTTAAGAGGTGTTCGTGTGGGCAGGCGATTGCTCTCCGCCCTGCCTGCGCGAACTGCCGCGCTAACTGCCGCGCCACTCCCCTCTGACGCGCCACGCCCTGTTTGCCCGTCCTGGTCGCCGCGCTCCCTAGGGGCTGCTTTTGAACGGCCGGGGAGGGGGCGCTGCTGGCTCCGCCTTCTCCTCGTCAGCCTCCCTCACGAGGGCTGCCGGGTCCTGGCGGCTCCCTGAAGTCGGCTCGATGCCGGAAAATCAGCCCTGCTTGGCCCGATCCCCCGCTCCGCTGCAGAACGCGTCTGCTCCGGAGCCGATCGCCTCGGCAAATGGCCAGTCTGCCAGTAACTTTCCCAAAATGACGCAGTCACTGGTGTATTGTGTTTTTATTTTATCTCAATCTTTTACTCCACTTATTAAGTTTGTCTAGATATTTTTATCTTAGTCTTGCATGAACTGCATCTTTAAAACTCAAGTAAATCTGCAAGCAATGTATGGTAGAATACTACATCAGTGCAGAGCCTTGTTTTAATTGCTTAGCTTATGCAGTACACCCTGAGCCAGTAACCAAAAGTAATAGGTTGCCATTCACCACAAAACACCTGAATGTCTTTCTAGTCTATTTAGAAAGTCTACTCTATCTTTTCACCCTAAATCTCCTGTGCATATACCAAAGTTTAGGATTACAAAGGTATTCCTGAAACAAGTGGTTCTCTCACCACTGACAGTACGCAACAAGCTATCTGAAATTCCTTTCCTTGACAACCATTACGGTGTATTGTGTCTACAGTGTGGCAATTGAATTTTACCCACATGATTATGAAAGTTTCCATCATGTACAAGAAGAATATATATATATGTATAGGCATCTGATGAACAAAAATATAAGTAAAATTGGAATCTAATGATACTAGGAATCAGCCTCCTATTCAGATCTGACTGGAGTTGCTTTTTTACACCACAGTCATGCAAACATGGGCAAAGTCCTTTTAAATTTTATAAATAGATTCTCCTGGGTTTCTGCTACATCATAAATATGAATCCCAAACTGTCTGATGATGTTTTCTTTTTCCTTTGTCATCTCATCCTGTAGGCACCTGAAGTTTAATTACACTTCAGTTTCTGACATTGAAGCTTACAAGTAGTCTAAAGTTCTGCAGAATTCACTTTAAAAATTTTCAAGGCTGAATGTGTTGATATATATTTCATGCTTAAATCTGCCCAAATTCACTAAGTAGGTATTCATTGACCTGTCTTGCCTGTAGAGATTATTTCAGTAATTTTCCCCTGTCATTTCTATTAAGGACACGAAACTCAGTTGCAGTGCCTTTCTTGTTTTTTAAATGATAGTTCAATGTTTAGGACATTTTCTGGGACAATGGAAAACCTAATTCAGATACAAGTCTGAGATGTCATTCTTTCCTTGTACTGACTGGAAACAAAACTCCAACATTTTCACCACCTATCTCCTAAATATTCTGTCTCACATATTCTTTGCTTCTTCCCGCATCTATTTTACTCTGCCAGAGCCTTTTTACATCATTTTCTACTTGAGTTTGTTCAGTTTCTTCTGTTTGGCTGAGTCCTTCCTAAAACTTTTTTTTTTTTTTCTTTTTTTTTTCTTTTTTCCTCAGCACTAAAATAATTTTTTCCAGTGTTTTTGTCTTCTCTTCATGAGGGCCTATCTAGATGCTGGCTGATTTATTTATACTATATGTGTGTGTGTGTTTGTATAAATATATATATATATTTTTCTGGGTTGTCCCTAAAAGAGTGTGGTCTTGTAAGCTGTGAGTACAGTAGTACCTGAGGTGAACATACTCTTGTCATTCTGTCAGGAACTAACTTTATTGCTACTCTGAGTGACACGGTGGCCCTGCCAGTCAGTAGCAAAATAAATAAATAAATAAATAAATAAATAAATAATTTCCCCCAAAACAACATGAAAAGAGCAAAATTTTAACTCAAAGAAAACTGAATATTTACCTGTCTACACACTTCCAAAGGAACAGCACTGGATCTTTAAGTTGTACTGCATTTTTTAAGACTAGAAAAGAATGATTGTGGTAAAATTGAGCATGCAATAGTTGACTTTTTTGTCCCACATTAGATGAACTGGAACAGGGGGAAATAAAATAAAATTAAATTAAATTAAAAAAAAAATCCACTAATTTTTCAAAACTCAGAGTGGATTATGATTTAATTTGAAGCCAAAAGATGCAGACCTACAAAGATTATTTTTAGAAACACCAGTGGAAAATGAATCACTAAAATCCAGAATATTTTAGATAAATATGCTTTGTATATACTATATAAAATATACTTTATTACAGTATAAAGTATATATATACACATATAAAGCATGTATATAAAGTATATACTTTATATACTTTAAATATACACCCTTGGATCACAAGAGACAAGAAAAATTTGAGTGTAAACAGACATCCCTATGAATCTTACATATTTTTTCTATTGATTACATTCAATCTCCTACATCACTTTGTAGAGCTGTAAAGTATCTAGTAGGAGTGCAGTGAAAACTAGTTAAAGTAAATAATTTACAAATGAATAATTTATCCTTCAAATTTTCTACCTTTTAAAGGTTTTTCTAAAGCTCTTGCTGTCATAATATCTAACCTCTAGTCTAAAGGATGGGATTATTAGAAGACTCAATTACTAACATAACTCTGCTTTAAACCACAGTGAATTTTTCATTGACTTATCTAAGGCAGGAAAGAATATAAACTGAAGGGAGAGATTTTTTTAATGTTTCTATGTTCCCCCACAAGTGAATACAAACAGATTCACTTTAAGATTTGGTATTTAACAACATGCATTGAGTATTTTTCTTGTAAATATAGATCATTTAAAAGCAGATTTTTGAAAACATTTGACTTTCAATATTAAACATTCTATATTTTCTTTATCTAGTTCATCTAGATTTAATTTGTTCTAGTATTACCAATGTTATTGTTTCCTTCCAGTTGTCTTTTAGTGTGTTCCATGAGATTTGTGTAAGAGAGTTGAAATACAAAAAGACCACAGAAGCAAGCGAAGCTAAATATAAATGTGCATTAAATCTATGGAAGAAAGTTGCTTTTGTTATTTCCCTTACTTTAAATGATCAGCTTTAACAGCTCAGATTGATCATTTTCAGTCCATGTTATCCTGTCATCCTAACTAATTACAACATGTGATACTGTACTTATCAACAAATATTAATTATTTGACAGAGCTAATCATTTTGAAACTAAAACATACTCAGCAGGCACCATGACTGGTCTTTCAATATGCAAGTCTCAGTTCTGCAACTGCACTGCATTCAACATTGAGTGTTTGATTTCACAGAATCACAGAATAGTCTAGGTTGGAAGAGACCTCCAAGATCACCGAGTCCAACCTCTGACCTAACACTAACAAGTCCTCCACTAAACCATATCCCTAAGCTCTACATCTAAACATCTTTTAAAGACCTCCAGGGATGGTGACTCAACCACTTCCCTGGGCAGCCTATTCCAGTGGCTAACAACCTGTTCAGTAAAGAAGTTCTTCCTAATATCCAACCTAAACCTCCCCTGGCACAACTTGAGCCCATTCCCCCTCATCCTGTCACCAGGCACGTGGGGGACCAACCCCCATTTCCATTAGTATTGCTAATTATTCTCCTAATATAATAATGTGTTTTAATAATCTTTATGAAAATAATTATATAAATAAATATTCCTAAAAAAGCATCTTATTTCTTTCCAAATGTGCACAGCTATTTTATTAGTAGTACAATATCAAGCTGTACATTTGTCTAAGTGATGATAACTGTCAAGTAACGAAAAAGCTGCTTGTTAATTCTTGAATATGTTACATCAGTCCCTTTGAAGAAAATAATCACTGCAATAATTTTAAATTCTGAGAGATTCTTAAGAAGAAAGAGTATTTCAGGAATTTTTTACTTGTCTCTTCTTTCATTTTAATCAACAAGTGACTTTCAAGCCTATCTTTAATCTTTCCATAAATTAAGTGCTATCAGCTTCTATAAAATGAAAAGTGTTTTCACAACAAAATTGTTGATTGTCGCAGTTGGAGAAGGATCTGGATGAAATTTCACAACATGGATATTTCTCAAAAATAATCTCCTCAGATGTTTCCAATAGTTTTTATTGACCTATTTCTTCTTCTTTCTGTCAACTCTTCCAAAGGATATAATAAAAAAATAAGTGTAAAGAAACACATTTAAGAACGAGTGAAAAATTTCCATCATTTTTTTTAAACACATATTGGCAATCTAAAAATAACAAACTTACTATTTGATGTATTTTCCTCCATTCCCAATATGTTGAAAATACTCTGAACAAGTTATTCATTTTGAAATGGTGACGTTCTTTTGGAAATTAAGGTCTTTAATAGCTGTCCATGATGAATTAGGAGTTTTGTGTGTATTCATCTTCACAACTCCAACAAATGTAGTTCTGCAATATTTCTTACTTTCCTTGCTGCAGTGGTAGACCAGAGACCTGTGAAATACTGTGACTAACACCTAAGGTAGATCCTTCAGTCTACACTCTAAGGAGAGTAAAGATGACTGAAACAGTCAAAAATATTTTTCTCTTTCTTTTTCCTTTTTTTTTTTTTTTTTTCTCTTTCCTGTCTGACCATTAGAATCTGAGGTTTGTAACTTACACATTTAGGCTGTTTGATGTGAGTGTGAAAGGTAACATTAATGTACACAAAGATATGAGTAATAGAGGCAGTTTAGTTACAGTTGTTAACTAACAGATTTTGAAATAATCTTGTCCAGAAGAACAATTGCTTTGCAAAGTATAAACATTTAGAAGTGTTTCTGCACAGCTTAATATCTGGCTACTGAAACAATTGCTCCCAAGAAGTTACCTGGAAAAAAGGGAAAATATCTAACGTAACATTTTCAATTTGTTCATACGTTAAATATGTAAAATTATCTCCCACCTCCAGATATGATCGTGGAAAGAGAATCACAATAGAAAAACTCTAGGCAAGGCCTATTCTCTACAGGAGGCAAAACTTGCCAGACCTCCCCAAACAGAGCGAGAGGATTTTTTTTCTCCAAAACTAGCTTGCTAAATTGCGGTTTAATTTTAAATTTCATACAAAAGAGACATAAACGTGTAATATCCTGAACCTCTGATAAGTAAATGTATTCCCTGACCTCTATGAAAATATATCACATCTCTCTCTGGTTTCTATGTCTCCGTAACTTCTTTCCTCAGCCATACTTAGACTGAGAACAGAAAAACACCTTCAGAACATTAGAAACTGGGCCTTTAGTGGTGCCCTTGGTTTAGGAAGAAGGACAGTTTAAAATATTCAGGAACAATTAGTATTCCATTGTCCTTGATGTAGAATCCTGAAATATGGGAGGTTTTGGAAGAGTGAAATATAGCAGAATTGTGTAGAAAGCACTGTGATGGAAAATGTGAAAATATTAGCTCTTTCTCAGACAACTCAACTGTAAGGATTATAAAACAACTGATATGAGCTTGGTTAATGATCCTTTAAATTCAAATATACTTTTTCCTTCTCTCTCTCAACATATAGTTTATGGAGTCAAACATATACAATTTAAAGAGAGTTTACTATATGCATTGAAGTCATGTACAATGTACTTTCTTCTAGCTGATGATATCTAAAGAAGTGTTAAAAAGTAACAACTCTCAAACTGAGGTACAGTTTTAGTTATTCTGTAATTATACAATCAACTAAATGATATAAAAGGTGCCAAAGAATACCTGTTCCATTGTCTCATATCTAAATCTGTTCCAGGAAAAAAGTTTGAAGACTTTTCAATTTGTTGCTGATTAAAGTGAGGGAAACAAAAAACAAAACAAAACAAAACAAAAATAGATAGTTCATGTCAATTTAAAACAAAAATATTCTTTCCCTCTTAGGGCAAAATGAAAAAGTAGGGGCAATGTATTGTTTTGGATAAAAGTTAGAAGACCTAAAAAAAAACAAGAAGTCAGACAGTTTAAAACCTTCCATGACAAAAAATAATAATAATAATAATAATAATAATAATAATAATAATAATAATAATAAGCTGTTTTAGGAAGTGTCTCTCTCTCTCTAATATATATATTATTCTCTCTCTATTTTCCAAGCTGAAATAGTATGATAAATTTGACATAAGGTTAAGTGAAGCTGCTTGAAAATTTTTCAAAGAATGTTCCACATCTGCAAAGTTGCATCACCTCACAAACAATGGATTTGATTTCAGTACATCATCTGTGAAGCAAGTTTTCTATTCCAGTATAACAACGAACTAGCAAACTTCTATCATTGAAATTATTTTCTCAGAATATATTTATATAAATATAGACTCAGTCTTAAGTGCTGATCTAGTACTTACACACAAATGTAATACATAAGAAATATAGATAAAGTGGTTAAAAGAAAGGCTTAAAGGAGAATGAAGATCATTTTAAGAGAATTAGTCCATTATATCTTCTCATGAAATCTCTCTTATGACTATTTTGTGTCGTTCCCTTTTGATATCTGTTAACTAAAGTTGCCACCAAGATTGTTTGTTATAATTTTTCAAAGACCAAGAATGTTCACAGTGTGAGGGCAACTTCAAAAGGATGCACAGAAGGTTACCTACACTTGGATGAACCTTATTCCATTCTGGCTTTGCCTCTTCAACAAGGTTCAACAATTAAAAATATATATATATATTATTTAATTTATTTTTTAAGAAAACTCATTTAGTTCAATCCTCCCCAACATTTATACAGTTTATGGTTGCACGGTATGCACTGTAGGTATTTCCAAACACTGTGACATTATACAGTATTTCAAAATAAACGTAACTACTACAGGCACCATATCAAATGTAACCTTGCAAATGGCAGATTGTGAAAAGCCATTAGATAGTCTGAGTCCGTGTAGCAGGAATTTCTGACTGAAATAGTGTGATGAATTATACCCACTTCTTATATCATTTTGGATTTTTTTTCTTTCCTTCTAACAGCACTCAGAACAGCAAACGACCTTCCTGTTCCACATCACAAGCCCTCATGACAGACTACAGAGGAAAAAAAAAAAAAAAAGTAGAAAATATACCCACATGACATTCCTAATTGAGGGGTCTAGAGAACAAGTCTTATGAGGAGCGGCTGAGGGAGCTGGGATTGTTCAGCCTGGAAAAGAGAAGGCTCAGGGGCGACCTTATCTCACTCTACAGGATCCTTAAAGGAGGCTGTAGCGAGGTAGGGATCTGGTCTATTCTCCCATGTGCCTGGTGACAGGATGAGGGGGAATGGGCTCAAGTTGTGCCAGGGGAGGTTTAGGTTGGATATTAGGAAGAACTTCTTTACTGGAAGGGTTGTTAGGCATTGGAATGGGCTGCCCAGGGAAGTGGTTGGGTCACCATCCCTGGAGGTCTTCAAAAGATGTTTAGATGTAGAGCTTAGGGATATGGTTTAGTGGAGGACTTGTTAGTGTTAGGTCAGAGGTTGGACTCGGTGATCTTGGAGGTCTCTTTCAACCTAGACTATTCTGTGATTCTGTGATTTTCTCATCAGTATTTCTACTAATGTTTTCAGTGAATGTTTGTGATTGCATGAGGCTGATATTGCCAAATGCATCAACCTGGATAGAGAAAATTAAAAACATTTCTGCTGGAGCTTGTACCTACAGTGCAAAAGAAGCATAGTTGCTCTAGGAGCTGCCACAGTCTGGGATTCCCTCTTTTTATCTTTACCTAGAAGGAAGGAGCAGGAGCTGTCCACAACCCCAAGAGCACAGTGTCAGCCATGGACAACCAGAAGGAAACTGTTCAATGTCATGGTAGGACAGTCTCTTCGTACCCAAAGCTCCCATTGAATTATTTAAAGGTTTAGGATACTACCTGTTAAGTAGAAAAGAATTTAAATTAAAACAGAAACATAACAGTGCTTGATAGAATAATTTGGTTTAACATGCTTTCTGGAAATGAAATTAGCTTCAGCTTTTCATCTTTCATTGTCGTTTCCTACCTTTCCTCTTTGTGTTTTTTAACAGATGTAACTGCTTCTTTCTCTAATTTTCCTTTATGGTCTCTGTTTTCTCATTGGAAATGCACAGAACCTCTTTATTTAAAGATGCTTTCCCCTTCAGCTGACTGCCACTCTGGGACCCATTGAAATGAGGTAGTTAACAAGCAAGGGAATTTGCTGCAGCTGAGCAACTGTTCTTACTGAATAACAGAAACATGTAAGTGTCATACATTTACTATGAAAACAGCCATAGACTCAGCAGATATAATCAGAAACTTCCCTTGGTTCTATTTTGTAATTTCACCAACAAAAACTCTGGACTTCAAACAAGTAACTGCAAAAATACAATATACTGAAATCAAGCTTTGAAACACTAGGGGTCTAACTTTGAAAGGAAACAGAAAGCCAACAAAGACAGTATCAAAGGGTTAAAAAGCACAGCAGAAAAACAAGTTGAATTCAGTAAAAAAGCATTTATAGATGGAGTAATTTTTCTCTCAGGATTGTGAAAACAAGAAAACAAGAACCTCTCACAAGATGATTCTTAGGTGCTCTCTCCCTGCCCAAGAAAAAAAGTTACTTTAAAAAATTCAACAGCTTCTGTTTAAATCTATGGTGAGAAATATTTCCCATTCATAAACATTCATTATGCACACACTAAAAAAATCTCAAGTTAGAGAAACAGTAGAGATACTAAAAACACTGCTTCTTTCACATGGAGTGCATTGTATTTGTCTGTGGTGGAGTGAAACAGGTTTTGCAATAAAAATTATTGCATTTATTATTCTTTTCTCCTTTGTTGGAACCAGCAAGAGTCTTCAGTGTGAGTGTAGATGCTCATAGTGAAAGCAATAGGAATCCAGAAAATCTATTTCTTCCTTCTCTTCCTATGCTATTGTTACACAGTATGTAGTAGTTAAATCATCTTTCTTTTGCCACATAATCACCACTTTTCAGCTTCTCATTTCATACATGGTAAATTTTAATCTTGTTCTAATTTGCTGGTGTACTGATGGGCATTTTTGGTGAAGTGGTTTTCCTAATTTTCTAGGTCATATACATTGGTCTGGGAAAGTTCACTCTTTATCAACATCTCTTAGAAAATGCAAAGCTCTGGATAATGTTATGCACCCTGAAGTATCTAGACCTAAGTGTCTCAAATTTTGACTCAAAATCACTAGATGCTTCTAATCTCTAATATTTCTGTGACTGTTTCCATAGGAAAATACAATAATGTCTTCAGCCAGCAATATAGCACAAAAAAAAAAAAAAACACATTTTCTGAGTAGAGAACTCAGATAATGTAGTGACCAGTGTGATAGCAAAACTTGAGAATAAATGAAAAATTCTATATGCAAAATATGTTTTGAATGCCAAAGAGCCATTTTTGAAGAAATTAGAAAAAAACTGTGACTATTGATACTTAACTGCATGCTCTCTATCCTGAGCACTGAACAAAGTAGTGATCCTATGTAAATAAGCTACGTGGAATAATTTAATCAAAAGACTGTTTAATATCATATAGCCCAAAGCAGGGCAAATTAGAATTGAAAGAATGCAGTGAAAAATCTGTCATTGCCCAACTTCTGAGATCAACTTTGCATCCTAACTAGAAACAAGCAAGTAAACAAACCTCTAAAGACACAATTACTTCAAGCAATAACACTGATACTAATTCTTTACAAGGCAGATAAATTCTCAGAGCTTCTCACTGGCAGCTGTACTTAAAACCAAAGTTATTTATTCCAGATTCTTTCTATAGTTATATATATTATTTTTAAACACATATAAGCTTTTTTTTAAACAAACAAACAAACAAACAAACAAAAAACTTTTTAAACTTTTCATAAGAGAGAAATTGTGCAGAATTTCATAAAAATGATACTATTTAAACCTTTGTATGAATACCACAATCTCTGGTAACCAAATATAAACATGTTTTATTATGCTGACCAATATTACAGTAACAACACCCCTACAAGAAGCATTCTGTATTTCTGAAAATAAATTGAAGATTTTTTTTGTTTATTTGTTTATATTAATGGTTTTAGAGGAAACTCCTGATTCCAACAGGGTTTAAAACATATGTGTGGAATAATTGATGGAGGTTATTTATTGAGAATAAATATTTTTTCCACATCTTAAGAGAAGGTTCAACATTGAGGAAACTTCCAGGGTGAGATGTGGCAGATATGCAAGGAATCTATTCCATGATAGTCGCTCCCTGCAGTTGCTCACAATGCTTTGGCTAAGGAAATTCCTTTTCCACTTGACATTACAATATACCAGTATAGGGATGACATCTTGATGGGGAGAAAGAGCCAAGAAAATGTAAGAAACACAACAGAATGCATTCAGGAAACACTAATTGAATTAGGATTGGAAATTCCAGACTCAAAAGTGGCAGGGACCAGGGCAAGAGATTAAATTTCTGGGAGCCTGGTGGATTAAAGGATCCACTTCTATTCCTCCAGATACCCCAGAAAAAAATAGAACAGGGACAGAGTCCCTGTAGCACAAAGGAGTTACTACAAGTTTTTTGGGAGCTTTGGGTTACTGGTGCCAACATATTCCTGGCATTTCCATTATTGCTTGTCTCTTATACAATTTGTTCAAAAAAAGAAAATCACAGGAATGGACTGAACAGCATAAAAATGCATTATAATTGTTAATAAAAGGACTGAGGCTATTCCAATAGCTTGGTTCTATACACCCAGCCAATCCTATCCTTGTAGATAAGTGTTTAGTGAATATGGTTATCATTGAAGCCTATGGCAAAAGGAGCCAGAAGGGCTGGAAAGACCACTGGAATTTAGCTCCCACTCTTTCAACAATACCAAAAGGAGATATTCAGATCTTAAGAAGGGTTTGCTGTCTCTCGTCAGAATGGTAAAGCAGGCAGAACAGATAAGAGACCAAGCCATTATCATTTGGGAACCTTTCCACCTCCTAGATGTGATCCATAAGGGTATGGCATTGCCCAGAATGGGCAATGGCTAGTGTTGCCCAGAAACCCACAATTCACGAGTGGTATGCTTATTTGGAAGGAATTAATGAAATCTTGCCAATTACCTTTTGTCGAGGGTAATTTTAAAATGTCTAAATTTCAAAAGGACATAGATGGTACTCTGTTGTTCTAATCTACTCTGTTGTTCTAAATCAGAGCAAGCCATCTCTGATTTGGGAAGTGCCCCTCTGAAGGAAGACAGTGATGTCACTGAGGTATGGTTCACTGGTGCATGTGTTGTGCATCATGGGGGGACAATGAATGGAAATATAAAGCTGTAGCACTAGAATCAGCCTCAGGACAAAGATTAAATGAAACAGGAAAAGGGAGTGCACAGGTGGAGGAACTTAGAACAGTCTTATTAGCCACACAACGTGGTGCTAGCCATACTTATGCTGTTTTAAAGGGAGCCACCAAATGGATAGGGCACTGTGCAGTCAATGACTGACAGGTAAACAGAATCCCAGTTTGGGAAACTGATAGTCAGAAGCAATTGCTGGAGGTAGGAGAACAAAGGGCACAACATAGGTGGGTGAAGGGACATGATCATTCAAACTTGATTGCTATCCAGTTTAACCAACAGGTAGACAGCCTTATGTGACTGCAACAAATTAATGTCATAAATGATGATCAAGAATGGGAACACTTACTTGAATGGTTACACATTAAATGCAGCCACACTGGACAAGACAATTTATACTGGGAAGGCATTGTCAAGGATGGTCTGTGTCAGTTAAGATGTGTGAATGAGACATGATTGCCTGTTCACAATGTTGTTTGCAATTTAACAAAGACCACTCAGGTAAGTGCCTATCCTGGCAGTTTGATTATATTGGCCCACTATGACCCTCAGTGGCAAAAAATACTTATTGGTGGGGGTGGAAGTAATCTCAGGAATTACCATGGCCAGAGATGCTACAGGTGCCACAGGGGAAAATACAGTCCATAGTCTGAAGGGATGGTTTAGCACACTTCCCCTTCCAGAGGAGATTCAGAGTGATAATGGATCACACATTACAACCAGTGTAGTACAAGACTGAGCAAAGGAAGAAGGGATCCAGTGGGTATTTCACTCCTCATATTACCCACAAGTAAAAGGTATCGTTAAGAGAACAAATAGGTTGGCCAAGCATTTTGCTAAAACTTACAAACCTGGATGGCATCTATATTAAAAAATGTTTAATATCTCGCTAATGTAATCCATCAATTAAATAATAGATGTAGCGGAGATGGTTGTCTGAAGATGAAAGCTTTTTTGCACTTCTGCCATAATTGTGGTAACAAAAGCAGGTACAAAACCAGGGAAACACCCTATTGGTTCTTATGAACCAATCATGCTGGTGAAAATGCCTTAGGTTGGAACAGTACCAATGGTACTAACTACACCCCCAAATCCCTATGCATGGCAAGCCAGAGGTTGCTCAGAAAAAGTGCACTGAATGGATCTCACCTTCTTTTTGACACTGCTGGCTGAATACAACCAAACATATATATATATATATATATATTATTTTGTGTTCACAGGAATCCTGAGTGATCTGCATGTGGACAGCTGGAAAATGATAAAACAGCAGGTCAAATTGATAATACTATGTTTTACCCTCACCTTAATGCATTTTCTTTTGGTTTGTAGCCAGAAGGGCCCAGAATGGCCATGGTCCCAAGCTTATGTTAAATACACTGGGAGTATGGGACTATGCTCCATCAAAGAAAATTTAAACTTGGCCACTATGGTTATGCTGAAGTGTATTCCAAACTTGAGTGGGCTGATTAATTCATAAAATATATGGAATACATGTAGAACAGGGTGGTCATGGATCCATGCTTACACCATCTATAATGGGTACACATTTGGAACTCCCCCCAACAAATTTCTAAGTTTGTCTGTGAAATTATGAAATTATGAAACAGTTTAAACTTTTCAAAATGTGAATGGGTTATAAAAAATGAGGTCAAAGATCAGCAGATTCTATTTCTAGTAGGAAAAAGCAGAGATACCATTTCAATAGAGTACCTAATTGAAAACAGCACTGAATACACACACAACAGCCTCCCAGATTACCACGGAATTTGCTGGGATTAAGCTCAAATAGTACTTTGATCATGTACATGTCTGTCCCCATGGATGTGAATGTTGGTACACTTTTACTATATCTCACTCAGTGCTTGTAATGTGTTCCTGGACTAATTTTAAGACCCATTTCAGCATGGCACTCCAGTTCAAAATTGAAGTTAAACAGCTATTTGTATCAACTCGGCCTCCTATTGAGCTAATTCCTCACATCTTCCATATGGGTCCTTACATAATTAAAAATATGGGACAACAACAAGTTCTCTTTAACCCTAGCTGGTCTTTAAAAAGGGTAGAACTAGTGCTGCACATTGATATCTCAGAAATCAACTCAAAATGTACCACCTTTCTGAGAACTGCTCACACCAGCCAGTTGGCATGGTTACATGGGCACTGTCTGAAACAATCTCAACGCATGCTACAAGATGCCACTAGGTTATTGGGAACAGGATTAGGGATATTAAATAACATAGATGCCGAGGTCCTAATGAATAGAATAACTGCTATTATAGATGATCTAAGAAAATTGAAATGAACAATAAAATCATTCTTATCGGCCTTAAGAGCAAGTTAATGTCTTCTATTGGACATTTTACCCCATTGTAAACAAATTAAAGAAAATGATCATAAATTAATTGTAAAGGCCCTCAGAAAAAAAACAAGATGATACCTCCCTTGCCTTGAGTTTCATCCAAGAGCAGTTATGGATACAGTCTGTAGAAGCAGCTATTATTAAAGAGGGAGAGGGAGGAACCTTACCTATTGAAATTTGAAAATTGATTTGGGATAACGCTTCAGAATCTGAGAAGGAGTTTCAAGCACAGTAACAATTAGTCAACTTTACCTATTATGCAGAAAACAGTAAGATTATTACTTTTATGCTTACCATAAACAATGCCACAGTATACAATATATATCCAATCCTTGCATTAGGACTCAATCATAATGGAACTATACTTTATCCTAAGGAACATAAATTATGGACACATCAAAAAAAGGAAGGAAAGTGGCAGAAGACTGATGCAAATACATGTATTGTGCATGAACAAAAAGGCTTCATTTGTGAAAATAACATGCTTGGGACCCAAGACATCTGTCTATATACAGAACAAAACATTTGTCATTTTGAAATACATCCTAACAAAACTTCAGCGACTGTACTTGTATATATAGAAAAAGGATATGTTTGTATGAGAACCTGTTGTGATTCTATAGTTGTAGATACAAGTAATCACTCCAATGTTTGTGTTTGTAACTTTACCAAAATTCTAGGATGTTATTTTAGTTACTCACCTCCTGTCATCCCTTACCAATTTTTACAAACCAACTACATGCTAATTTACAACCTGCTGCCTATTCCTATTGGAATGAATCTCACCATGTTGGGAAGACTGCTACAACATGAAGACCTGAAGTGTCTGTTGTAGTAAGTTTGAAAAAATGGACAAAACCCTCTGATTACTGTCCATCATGATGTAGAAGAAATACATCTGGTACTGGAAAGAGTAAAGAAAATGGAGAATATAAATGGTGGGACACTTTTTTTGATGGTTGTCAACTGCCACAGGAATATTTAACAACTTGCTTCACTCTGTCATTGTTTTATTAATACTCACTGTATTGTGTTTTGTATTGATAATTTCCATCTACGTTAAACTTTGGATTATAGTAAAACACCTAACTCGTCTATGTGTTTCCCATATAATTGATAATCCTCGCTACAACAAAACACGTGATATGTTTTGAGACCCATCTCCAATTCCTTCTAAATATTGTGAAGCTTGAGTGACTATAGTCATGGGGTGAATTATGTGGTTTAATTGGTGGAGGTGACTTATTGAGAGTAAATGTTTTTCTACATCTTAAGAAAAGGTTCAGTGTTGAGGAAAATTCCAGGGTGAGATGCGGCAAATATGCAAGAAATCTATTCCATGATAGTACCCTTGGCAACATAAAATGCAACCTTAGGTATTGGTAACACCAGGGGAGCTTGGTGTGCTGACTTTAAGAAATAGAGCACTGAGGGTGGAGTGGAATGAAGATACTGCTGCCAGGCTCTGTGCTGTCACTGCAGGGACAGGGAACATGACAGTACTGTGGAACTGATGGACTTCATGGCCAGACCTGAGTAATCCATGGTAATTAAACCTTCCAGATAATGGCTTACATTTGTTGATGTAACAAAATAAACTAACAAAATAAACCCTGTTAGTTTGGAAAAAAAAAAAAGAAAAAGAAAAAGAAAAAAAAAAAAGAGCCATGTAGTGGACTTTGACATTTCTCCGGTAATAAAAGCTAAGCAAATTTAGTATTCATGATAGATATCAAACATGTAATCTTCAAACTTTATTATATTTTCACAGTGGACTGAAGAGCTGCATTGCAGCAAAGTGAAGATGGGGGAATCATGTTACAGAATTACCTTTAACCTCCAGTTAATCAGCTAAATATTCCTGATGTTCCTTTCAGAAACTCAGTTCATGTTCATACCTCAGCTACCCTAAATTTTGTTGTTCCATGGAGAAATAAAGCAAAACATTTACTAGATATCTGGCCAGCACATGCAAAGCACTGCCACTGAAATACTTTTAGCTATTCACTGGAAAATGAGACTGAGTTGGAAAGACACTCCTAAAACCTTTTGTATTGGTGTGTGGGGAAGAAGGATGTGTTCAAAACACCCAATTTTCACCACAGAAATAGATGTTTCACAACCCCTGGATGTGTTTTTTTTTGAACATGGATACTAAATAAGTTCATTCAAATCTTGATAATGCTCAAAATTCCTTTGACTTGAAAAAAGCATATTTTATTTGCACTCTAGAGTCCAGCTTCTATGAATTGTGCCATTGAAAGGGCAGCAAACTACAGAAATAACTGATAAAACTGTACAACAATTGTGCCCACCTCTAGAGTTTATTCATATCAGAATGGCCAACAAAAGCAAAACACAATCAGAAAATAATCTGCAATATACATTCTACACCTCTTACTTTCTAAGGCTTATTACATGTAAAAATCTGAAATACTGAATAAAGTTGCATCTAGAGAAGGACAATCAAGACTGTAATGACTGAATATGTTGAAATGTATAAGGCACAATGAAATATCCCTTGCAGATTTGCAACTTTGTGAAAGGAGTCAGCCTGGCTACCAGGAGTTGTGCACAGTACCCTGCCAACCCAAGTTGGTTAGGGAGCAGAAAGGTATGTCTGCATGGTGAGTAGCTCCTAAACTAGTTTAGGACAGGGAGTTGCTATTTTCAAAAATGCACTCTCTTACTCTAAATCAGAATAATTACATAGCTGAAATTCTATTTTAGTTTGCACTTTAAAAGGGCACCTTATGGCAAGTTGAAAACATTCCACAATTGGACTTTAGGACCCAAACAGTCACATCCTTACTATCAGTTACATAAAAATCATTTTCATAATTACTCTTTTTGATTTCATAATAACATTGATTTGATAACGTTTGTGATCACATATTAAAAGATAAGAAATGAGGTTCAAAAATAATAGATTTCAAGTGAGAACATTAGATTTCAAGTGAAAACATTAATTATTTTCTGTCTTTTTTTTTTTTAACTTGAGAAAGTAAAAAAAAAAAAAAAGAAAGAGTGAAGTAATTGACACGCTTGCATTTGTAGCAAACAGAATGGTACCTGCAAATCTATAGAAGAGCTATTACAGTGCTTTTATTAAAAGAGAGGGAGAGAGAGAGAGAGAGAGAGAGAGAAGTTACAAAGGCACAGCTAGGAAATCACAAACTAATAATCTCTTAGCCCTGCCAGAAGTGCCTGCTCTGGATAGATGGGTGCCTAGCTCATGCTATGGCCACAGGACAGATATAATGGGATGATGGAAATCAGCTGATATAGGTGGTGTCACCAGACCTTTGAGACTTTATTCAGTGTGTGGGACACTTAATATGAGAATAGTTGCACTGCACCCTAATCTCTCATCCTGGGTGACAGCAGTACCGCCTCCCCTTCATTAAGCACTATCTCAGTCTCAGGCTTTATTCTAGATGCAAGTAGCAAGGGATAATAATTACACTAACTTACATAGCCTATCAGTAAATTCAGTGTATCAGTAGATGAATTTACCTTTTCTATAAGAACTTGGAGATCAGTTCTGCTACCTTCAGTCAAGCTGAATCACAGGTTACTGCAGAAATAATCCCTGTTGTTTCTATGGAACCTCAGATCATGATAAACTGGATACAAGCTGCAAGATCTAGGCAAATTATGTAAGTCTAAGAACTGGGTCTGGGTGGTGGGGGGATTAAAGGGAGGTGAAAGAATATTTCTTTTAATTAAAACATACAAGATCCTAAGGCACTATGCCTTAGAAACAGAAACCAGCCAAAATATAATGATATCCTAGAACGTAAAGAAATTTACAGAAATCAAATTGTTCCTTCATACAAATGAATTAATACTGTTTTTTTCTTTCTCATAACTGGATGAAGAACTATTTTCTTTTTGCAACCATTGTTCACCAAAATAACTGCATAAATACATGTATGAATGTGCACTGGTCTGATGATCTGTGCTGGCAGTTTACTGCACCCTGCTTGAAAATTGCTCAGGGATCTGGGGGATAGCTGGCAGCAAACACAACGTGATGTGACCACAGTGGCCAATTCAGAAAGCAAACAAACAGTGAGAAACAGCAAGCTTCAAGTTGCAGAGGGAACACTTCCACAGTAATTCAGAAATATTATTCTGCTAATGTATACAAAATAAGTAATTGGGACATCTATGTATCACATGTTCATACATGAACACAGAGATCACAGCAGAATGCAAAATGTACTTTTGACCTTGATAACTTCCAAAGATAAAAGCAGAGATGAAATAATTTATACATTTATTCTACTGACATTTTTTCAACTAACAGTATGGGATCTACAAATGTAAAAAGAAAAACTTCAAATCCATGTGAAATATATTCTTTGTAGCAAATGGGATAGAAAGTCAGGACATCTAGTTTACATATGGTTTGAAAAGAACTGGCAATTTGATATAACTTTCTGTTCTGGTCTACTTTTATTAGAAGGCACATTCTGTTGCTTGCTTTTGAAGAGCCATTTAAACCACATTCAATCTTACACAACTAGCAGTGCTAATTATTCTGGATAATGTATTTTAACACATTTTATCACAGTCGATGTTTAGTTACTCAGGTACCTTAGTGAACTGATCTCCATCTTATATTAACATTACAGACATCATCTTAAATGAAAATATTGTTGAAAAATAAACATCAGCGTCCGATATTTATATTCCTTCCAAAACCTCAGCTTGAGTGCATTCCAACAAATAAATAAATAATTAAATAAGAAGTAATCATTTTTACCACTCTGACACTTTCTCTAACACCATACAGTTTATCTTTCCATGCTTCAGTAAACCTGTATTTGTGCACAGTCAAACCAAGGAGCCCTAGAGTCATGGCCACTGGCAGTCCTCTCACTCACATCTATTTCTGCACTTTAATTATGTCGTCATTAGAATATAACCAGTAGCATGTCTTCCAGAGGGGTATCCATTCATTAATGCAGACAGATAAGACTTTGGTCCATTGAAAGTAATGAAGTGGAAACATCCACATTAGTTCTAAAGCCCTTGAGACCATGCCCATGATATCCTCTGTGGTCCATGAAGCACTGTCAGACACCTCCTATTATAACTATGCAACTGAAACAATTATCCACACAATTTATGATTCTGGATTTTATTGGGTTTGAAGGAAAATTTCAGTGTCTCATCTGCTGACTTTACCCTTCCTACCTAAACTTCTTTACCTCTCTTTGCTATTTTGGAGTTAATTTGCAACCAATCGCAAAGATGGTCCATCTTTAAACACTTAAAAGGTTTTTTCTATAAAAGGAAATAATATATTCTCCATATCCCTAGTGAAAAGAGCAAGAAATGTTAAGTTAAATTACAGCAAGGAATACAGGCTAAAATATCAGCAAATATATACAGTAAAGATAATGTAAGTGTACACTAAAGCAACTGAATATACCTGTCTTGTGAAGCTGTGGGATCTCCAACACTGAAAATCTTTAAGGTTAGACATATATCAATATCATTCTTGACATATATTTTAACCTTATTTCAGAGCAGGGGAACAATTGCATGGTTTCAAAATGCCTTCTGGATCTATTTTTCCACACTTTTGTGATTAGTTTTTATGTTATGGCAAGATCAGAAAACTCCACTAAAGTTCAGCACCCCAAAGTGCTAATCTCTGTACAAGTGTTATTTTAAGAGACAAATCCTTCCATGGAGAATTTACTATATAATTTCAGATAAGACACAAGGAATGGTTATAACAATTGAAGGAATGGTGGATGGCACAACAATGACAGGACACTAACTTTATACTTTGTTATTTTCAAAGTGCAATTTGTGTTTTGATCATGTAAGAGGTCTTTAAAAAGATGGTTTCATGAAATAGTCATTGAACTGCCAGTTGTGTACCTCTGAATGATGGGTTACTCTGCAAAATTCATGCAAGTAGCACATATTCTGACAAATAGTCCTGTTAACTTGAGGAGGAGTGTTGAGCACCAGAAGGGAATAATTTCCATTTAGTCTCTGCTGTAATATCACAATAGGCAGAAATGCTCCTGCTCTCCCTTCCCACACATCTTCACCTTACATATCTAGCTGGTCTCCCCAAGCTCTGTAGTCAGCCCCTGAGGACAGCCTGGGACAGAATCTCAATTCTAATGCTCTGAATTGCTCCCTGGAGGTGACTCAATACAGAAGTCAGCAAGACTAAATGGGTAAATTAAGAGACCAATGATGAAAATTTTCAGTATTATTAAAGTTCTGTTTCAAAAATATTGTTCTTTCCTAGGCTATAATTAAAGCCATATGAGCTGTGCATTTTGTTAAAAAGTATATTTTTACTTAGTAAAAGATTATTTCTTTTGCAAAGTTTCCTTCTGTTAATATAAGACTTTTCTCCATGATACACAATTCTCATATAGAAAGAATTTTGCATCAAGCACAGTAGAAAAAGGAGTCTGATTCTGTAAAGCTTGCCTAAACCATTTTCCACCACCTTAACATCCACAACAAAACATGTAATTTGGGAACAGTTAACTTCTGATAGGCTGGTGGTTTTTGTTTTTTTTAAAGCTAAAGCTAATAATTTTACCTGATAAGAAATGCTTTTTCAGAATATCAAATCAAGACTAAAAGGAGACTTTTATACATTTATAGACTGTGATTTTCAACAATTTTCTACAAACAGTCATTTTCTCCTTCAATATCTTCATGTTCCTATCTATAAAGATACAGGTATGGTTAACTTTCTTTTCCCAGATGTTCTAACCTTTCACACTGAAATTCAGTTCAGCTAAGAACTCATTTCATTCTCAAAGCTCCATTTTCTAATTTCCATTTTTTTATTTTTTATTTTTTCACCTTTGTGGTTACACTGGTAGAGTTGGCACCAATTAGCCAGGAAGCAAATAAAGCAGTCCTTTGTGCTACTACACACACTCACTATAACATAATTCTGAGATGTAACCTATAATATCAGAACCTGTAATGTAGCTCATAATATCAGAACTTTTAATTGTCCCAAATAGGCTAGTCACCTGCAATGACAGTAACAACAATTTTATATGAAAAGATCCAACTCTTATGCTATCTTACAAAAAGGCCTTTTTTTTTTTTTTTTCCTTAATATAAAAAGCCTGAACACTTTCCTGGGAAAAGAACTGAAGAACTGGTTTGCATAATATGTAGATTATTTCAGTTGCGTGATCACTGTAATAAATGCCAGAGAAGATAAATAAGTAGTTCTTGCAAATGCAGCTCTTCATGCAAATTTCATTGGAAAGACACCTACTCTGGAACCTTACATTGATGAGATTTTCCTAACCAGGCATGGTTTCTAACATTCAGTTAATGAATATCGAAAAAAAAAAACACATGATTTTTATTTAAAAAAAAATACATACATAAGAAACCTCATTAAAAACTTGGGATGGAGAATATCACATTAAAAATGCTTGAATAGACAGAGATTATTACAAAATGCAGAAGAGCAACATTTCATGAATAAATCAAAAGGTATTAAGATTAAACAAACATGTAAAGTTTGAAAATTAAAAGAGGTCAATTAATGAAAGCAACAAATTAATTCAATTTTCATTCAAGCACTTGACATTAAACTTGCTGCTGTACAAATAAACTCAATATCAAGCTGTTCGATGTAGCAACCCATGAAGCAAGAAGGTCAGAATTTGTCTCAGAACTTCTATTCTCTGGTTGCTAAGGTTAGACAAGACATACTTTTGACCTGAGTGGTTGGAGGATGACATATTGAAATCATATTATATTCAAATCATCCCTCATTTTAGATCAAAGAAAATGAGACAAACATTGAGCACCTCAGAGAAAGAACATGCCTACTGCAAGTGGAAAACAAGATATGGAATACACAGAATATATTCCTTTTAGACACCTATGTAAGTTCAACACCTTATTTGAAATTAAGGTATGCCTGTGATGCTCAATGCTCAGAAATAATCTGAAAGTATATCAGCTCTGAGAAGCAACAGAAGGATGTTTGTGTATATAGTACTGTGCCACTGTATTGAGACAAAAGTCCTTGAACCAAATATATATAATGTGTCTGTAATGGGGATTTCATCAGTAAAGCCCCTGTGACAACTTTTAAACCTATTCCACTGCCTTGGAAGAGTCATATGATATAGGTCCATGAGCCATAGCTTCTCAGCAAATGTGATTCTTTGCCATGCAGATACCACTCCAGAACAAAAAGAGAACAAATATTCATATCTATGTAGCAAAAACAAGTAACTGTACAACTGCAGAGCAGGTAAGCATTTCTTTCAGTGCTTATCCATACAAAATTCACTATGAACAATTCATGTTTATCCAAAATTCGTGGTTGAAAGAGATCAGATTGTATCTGATCTTGTAATCTTTGCAAAGAAATAGTTTAGCTGGGTCTTTGTAAAATACTTTTTCTACAACACTTTTTTTTTTTCATTGACATGAACAACATTTTGGAGAAGGGTTAGATAGAAGAGAGAATGACATCACACTCCACTTCACCTTAGGCCCTTAGGCTTCATTACATTTTATCTCATATGTTTCACAATGGATTGACATCTATGTAAGCAAAACAGAAATATTGTGGTACAAGGCAAGGAGAAGAGCCTCATTCATTTCTGAAACAAAGTGTCCCTTACCATGATCATATACCTGACTGAATTTTCATGTAGGGATGTCCCCATGCTTGCGTTGCCTGTTGGAGCCTTCCCTTTTCACAGCACCCTAGGAAATCTATGGTACAAATGCTCATGTACTCTGGCAGCACTGGCACACACTCACCAAAACTCTGCACTTCTAAACAGATGTATACTCATGGAAAGTCATGGTTGCTCCCAGTTAAATAAATTCAATAAATTCTTAATTTGAAAACTTTTTTTCTATTCAGCAGACTTTATGTAGAACAGCAACCTGTATTTATTTATTTATTTATTTATTTATAAGTAGCAACTAAATTCCCATCTTCAGAATGTCTTTTTTTTTTTTTTTTTTTTTTTTTTTAAAAAATTAATTTTCCCCTTTTTTATTTTTTTTTTTTTTTTTTTTTTTTTTTTTTTTAAATCTTATCCTGTCTTCTGGCTTTTGTTCACATCACTGTAACCTAGCCTTACACAATATCCTTTTCTAGAATGTAAGAATTCAACTTTACTGCATTCAGCCATTTTAAACGTTTGGAAAACAGATTTTTTTGAAGAAACACTTTTTTTTTTTTTTGTGGATTTTCACTATCTATCATGCATTTCATCATCATTATTAAAATTCCTTCCTCAGGGGCTTGTTGTTCTTCACTTTGATATACAGTATTTGAGATTTTATTTAGGTCAGTGGTGCTTGAAAAAATAGTTTTCTATTTAATTTATGCTGTGCTGAAAATTATCACACCTTAGGACTCATAGCCAGAGAACACGGGACCTTCTCAAAGTACCATTACTGACCAAGTTTGTCAAGGCTTTCTCATGACAAATATGGAAATCTTTTAACTAGTTTTAATCAAGACAACTTCCCACTTTCTTTTTTTCTTTCCTTTTTTTTTTTTTTTTTTTTTATTCTTTCTTTCATGGATTTCCTTTTGGTATTTATCCTAATTGTATGGTTAAATTCTTCATTTTCAGTGGAAAAAAGTATGCATTCTTATTTGCATGAGCTGTTACAGCTGTACAGTATTCATGTGTTCATCCTAAGTTTCTGAGAGGGTATCAAACCAAGAAGATACTGTTCAGCGTTTCAGAAGAGAAGCAGTATTGAAAAGCATAACAAAGTCCTCTTTTGGATACATCAACAATGTCTGAGTTGGGTAGCTTGAAATGCTAACAACATGCCATCTGTGTTTTAGCGAGGGTTAGCTACTGCTTAAATGATTGTGATTAACAGCCAGAGCTTTATACACTAACAAGCCAAGTTTGATTGTAATTCTTTGGAGTGTAATCATCACTCTACCCTGCAATTATACACAATGTGTGTTGAATTAGAAGCAAAGGAAAAGAACATGAAATAACTTTCAGACTTGGAAAAGCAGGCTATTGAATTCAAGCCAAAGGTGAGATGATTGATGAGAACTGTGACTCATCGTAATATTGCTGATATACCATAAAAAGATCAAAGGAAATGATAATTTGAAGAGTCACTGTGGAAACAAAATGAATAACATGCCTCAGGAACATAACTTAGATTAAGTGGGCAGACTATAATTTCAGAAAAACATAAACATCTGATTTTACAACAGATATGTGAACTATGGAAAAAAAGATATTTTACTTAATTCCTAATTTATTTTGCTTATAGCTTTGTTATATGACTAATTTCACTTGTACCCAGCCTCAACAGATGTGCTTTTGCCTTCACTTTCAACTTGATCTAAAGCTGAAGTAAGTAAGGTTTAAAACTATATAAATTCCATTGAAATTTCTAAATCCTGGCTGATTTTGCTGATAAAGGAGGAAGAAGAATATCAATGAGCATAAAGCAGCTTTTTCAGCAGAAAAGTAATCCTGCTTACAATAAAGACATTTGGGAATGCATTTTAAAAACTAAAAGCAGAAGATTAATTATTAAATTAACATACAATACATCTGTTTAATGAATGTTTAAGAAACAGGAAGTAGTATCTCATGGTTGTTAATAATTTGTATTCCTTTGTGACAAACTAACTATAACTGAGGTCACATCACACACAAGCTAGAAACCACACATGTAACTCCTGGGGGAGACCTGGAATCATAAAAGGGCTAATAAAATATGTTTCTGCCTGAGTTTTCAAAGCAAGCTGTGTAGCAAAACTTGTGTTTGAAAGATTCAAGGAAATAAATTGAATATTTAGTCTAGTACGTTTACTACACCTACTGCTAGTAGAGTAGGTAAGACAGTGAGGAATCTCTCTCCTGGGTTTGCAACCTTCTCCACATTTGCTGTGTCTGAGAGAGAAGTTGGCACCAGGCTGCCTTTGCATGGCTCTGCCATAGACAAGACGACTGCTTTTTGCAGAGGGCAACTTGAAGCAGCTTCCTACTCATGCAGGCCTGGGGCATCCCCATCTCATAGAATCATTTAGGTTGTAAAAGACCTCTCAGATCAACAAGTCCAACTGTCAACTCAGTACTACATAGTCTACCACTAAACCATGTCCCTAAGCACCACATCTACATGTCTTAAATATCTTCAGGGATGGTGACTCAACTACTTCCATGGACAGCCTGTTCCAATGCCTCACGATGCTTTCAGTGAAGTAATTTTCCTAATATCCAGTCTGAATTTCCCCTGGCAGAACCTGAAGCCATTCCCTCTTGTCCTATCACTTATTATTTGGGAGAAGAGACTGATATTTCCCCCCCTCCCCCAATCTCCTTTGAAGTAATTATAGAGAGTAATAGAGCCTCCCCAAGACTCCTTTTCTCCAGGCTAAACAATCCAAGTTCCATCAGCTGCTCCTTGTAAGACTTATTCTCTAGACCCTTCACCAGCTTCATTGCCCTTCTTTGGAGATGCTCCAGCACCTCCGTGTATTTGTAGTAGCAAGGGTCTCAAAACTGAACACAGTATTCGAGGCACGGCTTCACCATAGCTGTGTACAGGGGGATAATCACTCCCCTAGTCCTGATGGCCACACTGTTTCTGATACAAGGTCTTCTTGGCTGCCAGAGCATACTGCTTCAGACCTTCCAGCAGCTCTCTGATACATTCAGTCCTGCAGCCATGTCACATTCATGTCATCATGAAGTGCTCTCCTACCCAGCGCACCTACAGCCTTGCTGCTATGCATCAGATATGAGGGTTAAAGAAGTGGCCATTTATAGGCCACATCTGTTCTCTAGTCCCCTTCTTCAGCAACATCAGCAGCTTTTGCCTAGGTCCCTAATCATCTATAATCTTCTCCTTCCTGCCTGATTAGCTGTTATTCCGCCAATTTTATGATTTTCTTGTACCCCACTCCATCACTCTCTGCTTCTCTAACAGCTTGTGGAGAAAGAAGCACTTTTCCTTTTCTTTCTTTACTTCTTTCCCTTTTTATTTTTTTCACCTTTGATCTCTCTTACTAGCTCAACTCCCACCCTATTCATACTCCTCACTCTAAAATATACATTCTTATTTAGAATATTTATAAATTTTTGGGAAGTGAGTGTCCTGGTTTTGGCTGGGATAATTTTCTTCCTAGTAGCTGGTATGGTGCATTGTTTTGGATTTAGGATGAAACCAATGCTGATAACACCCCAATGTTTTAGTTGTTGCTGAGAAGTGCTTACATTAAGTCAAGGACTTTTCAGCTTCTCACACTGCCCTGCCAGTGGGGAGGCTGGGGGTGCACAAGGAGCTGGGAAGGGACACAGCCAATGACAGCTGGCCCAAGCTGGCCAAAGGGATATCACATATCGTATAGAATCATGCAGAATAATATAACTTGGAGGCAGGGTGCGGGGGGGAGGCTGGGCACCAGTCAGCAGGTAGTGGTGAGCAATTGCATTGTGCATCTCTTGCTTTGTTTATTCTTTTATTATTATTAGTTATTATTATTCCTTCTTCCTTTTCTGTCCTATTAAACTGCCTTTATCTCGAGTTTTTTTTTTTTTTCTCCCCAGTTCTCTCTCCTATCTCATGGTGCATGTGTGTGTGGAAGTAAATGAACAATTGTCTGGTGCATAGCTGCCTGCGGGGTTAAGTCACAACAGTGTGTTAAACCTCCAAATTGCCTTTTTTGATTTGTTTTGTTTCAAAAATACTAACCCTGAAATTATAGTTTCCCAGCACCACATACGCACATCAAGGGGAAGAACATTCCAGAATCAACTGAAATAGATACATCAGATCATCACCTGTGTCCCTTATATTGGAATACCTACTTAACAATTCTATTGATACCTATCTCCATTGACAATCTCCAGTGAAGTTTTAAATAGAAGATTAAAATTTAATGGATCTCTAATGTAGTAAATTGGGTCACATCCATCTGTAAACACACATACATAAATACACATATATATTCATATATACACACACACAAAAACAATCAGAAGGTATATTAACAAACTAGAAAATCTTGCAATGTTAAAACTATTATCTAAAACAATCATTTGACTCTGACAAAGTTCAAAATACTTTTGTTTTAATTTTCAATAATTATATCCCAAATTGTATCTAAAAACAATAAACATGGCAAATTCACTCTGAAATTCTGGGTTAAATTAAGACAAAAACACAGATCTATAACTTAAAGCTTCCTTATGTGCAGAGCTGATGTAGATGAACACATCTCAAAAAACAGCTGTAACTGTACTAGAAAATAATTAATATTTTATTCTGTGTACCTATTTTTACAAAGTATTGTTCTTAAACTGTTAGTTAAATTCCTGACGTTTAACTTTATATTAAAAACAACCTATCTTTATTGGTTTATAATCTGTCAGTTAATATACAGTAATCATTATCCAAAGTATAGCCTTGCTACAAATAATGGCATGGCTGCCTTTTTCAGAAACATTTATGTCAACATTCTGAGATGATACAAGTATGCAGATTTTTCTAATAAGAAAGCTTTCTTTGTATCTTTGCTTTGGGAATATATTTTTACAAAAATTAAACTCTACTCTTTTGGGAGTTTCATACATAAAAATGCATAAGGCTAAATGCACCTACACAGGCAAAGTTGTGCTTTCTTGTGAAGAGATATTTGATAAGTGAATCCACTTTCTGTATGTCAGCTCTGAAGGGGAGAGTATTTTTTCTAACTTGGAAATGAAAGAACAAAGCATCTAAAAACTTTCCTGAAGATACATTCCACTATTTTCCTCTGCACCACTAATTTGAAACTAGTGGAAAAAAGTAGCCACTCAAGTCCTTTGCCTGAAGGCTGCTGAGAGATATTACCATTTCAAATACAGTTGTGGTCTCAGAGCAATCCCCATTCCTGTATCAGAACGTTATGCCAATGAAAACTGGATGACAGAGAAACTGACCATCTATCAGGTCAGATGAAAGGAAAAAAAAAAAAAAAAAAAAAATCCAAACCCTCCATCAGTCTGTCTTCAGATGTAAAATTAATTTACTGATACTTAAATAGAAATTCTCTAACAATATTTCAGAATGGAAATCCGCTAGGCTTGAAGTTGGTAATTGAAAAGGTCCAGCTTTGCCCAGCTTGGCTTAATATAATGTGTTTAGGTGAAGGGCATCATATGATATACATAATTCAGCAGGTTGGTCTCTTCCATCTGTATTAGAAAATCACAGTGAGAGAACCATTTGCTGCATACAATATACATATAAGTGGTTCCAATCTGGGTCATTAAATTCTCCTCCAAAAGACAGAATAGACAGAGAAGAAACTTAATACTGGTGTGGTACATACCTCAGCTTTCTAGAATCATCACATTTATGATTCCAGCCATTAGCACAGCAAAAGTGAGTGTCAAGATGTTGGATCACACCAAGCACAGACATGTCGATAGCCATGATATAAAGATGGGATGTTCCCAGTCTCTCAATGCAAGGACTATGCAGCTGGGAGCTTACAGTCAATATGGGCTTCAGAAGGCAAGAATCTTAAATTTAGTGTGAACCTCCTAGTTTTTTTTTTTTTTTTTTTTTTTTTCAGTTTTGCTACACAATTGACATTCTTTCTACAAACTAGGTGATCTTTAACATTTGATTTGAGTTCTTTTGTTCTAGTGTTTGCTTACAGAACATTTACCGTGAAATAAAAAATGGTGAATTTACTGCCTTTTTTCCTTATCTATTTTTACATTATTATTTTATTTTTGCACCAGCTCTCCCCTTTTGCTCCTTTCCATTGTGCAGCTGAAGAGAGAACAAGCAGTTCTAATTCCCCAAACCAAATACCAGATCAAAATATGCTTCCAGCTGAATTGAATCTGTTATAATTCTTAGTAAATTAAAATAATTCCAGTTTAATTAAATTCCAAACCATTTCTTTTCTGTGTGTGTGTGTGTTTGTGTATTTTTAAATGCTTATAAGAAAAGGTCACTGCACAGTAGTAGTTTTTTTTTTTTTTTTTTTTTTTTTCTTCTCTCCTCTCTCTCTCTTACATGTGCACTAACACACACAAATAGACAGAAATATGACTGGCTATAAACTGTGTGCAATAAAGACATAATAAAGATAAATGTAGATTTGGTTTCCACTAGATCTTTAATTTTTCCAAAAGACTAGTCTGCTGACAGACTGACTTACTAAGAGATTCTATTTGAAATCATAAATAATTTGTATTCACTGATCTAAATTAAATGGATATTGTAGAGATAGTGCTACAAGTAAAAATATAATGAAGAATAATGATGGTTGAACAAAAGCAAGTTTGGAATATTCATCATGTAAAGAAATTAACACTCAATTTTACATTCTTATAGTAATTGACATTGAAAAACAAATGCCTTAAAGAATTGTGCTCAGAAAATCAAATCTTTGAATCAATGTTAAAACCATTTCTGTTACCACTCAGATGTTACACATAGAAAGTGTATTTTGTTATGGATGTAACAACAGCATCAATAATTTCATGTTTTTCTTCTTATTGCTTTTTATGCTATCCTGTAACACTCATGAATCCAAACCTGTCTGATTTCCAACAAGAGCTGAGACAACATGAAAGGCTGGATGGCTCCCTTACTCACTGGTGAACCCCAAAATGCCTGATCTGAGAAGCCTTCCCTGTTATGCAGTCTTTCCAATCATATTCAGTGTCTTTTGGAACAAAGGTACTGAAGTACCTTTGCAGTCTTTTGAGAACATGAAGAGAACAATTTAGCTGAACAAAGAGGGCCATGTACATTAATTCAGTTTTGAAGAGATGTAAATGAGAGGCCTTACATAGGCCTCTGGTGCTGAAGCATAACTGTGCTGCAGAAATACACAGAACACTGTCGTTTTCTCTTACACCTACATTTTATCTTTATTTCCACCCTGATTCCTCTTCAGGCCCTGATCCTTCAGACTAATTGGTCTTCCCTGCTCCCTGATTAGCTCTTAGGTTGAGAAGCTCTACAAGTTCTGAGCAGGGCAACAAAAACAGCTCTGGTGTGACCACTGCATGCTGGTAGACACTCACAGCACCAAGGGAAGCAGCACAGAGTTCCAAGCTGTAATCTGTTTAAAGCCATCTCCTTATGGTTTGTTTATTATCCACAAAACAACAGCAAGTCAACTGCAAAACACATGGCAAAGGTCCCTGGAGGTTTTCTGAGCAACAGTCAAGCAGGACAGAGGGTCACACTTTCCTCTCGGATCACAGTCTTGTTTTTCCCTCTTGCTACAGAAGCCATATGACCAGACAGAATCACTTTAATGCCATACTGACTGTATTTATGTTTTACTACAACATTTGTACCTGAACTCTACAGCAAAAATTGAAACTCTATAGATATTCTGTTTTTGAAAAGAATTTCTCAGCAACAAACATTGATGGCAAACATTTTCATGGTCACAAAATTATGGTTCTTGTTCCCACACCTAAAAGAAAACAGAATATCAATAAAAATTTTATTCTCAACACAATAACTGAAAACATCCAATCCAGGTATTCTGTATACTTTATTCAATTCCTTTCAACATTCATCTGATTGGACCACTGCCAAATAACAAAACAATTTGGAATTTAGCACAGGTTACTCAGAACCACACTCTGGCATGCAGCCTGTAGTGGGTTTATGTGGCAAGGTTTTGGTAGCAGGGGGCCATAGGGGTGGCTTCTGTGAGAAGGATCTAGAAGTTGCCCCATGTTTGGTAAGGGCCCACTGCTGACCAGAGCTGAGCCAATGAGTGATGTTGTTTGGCACCTCTGTGAGAGCATATTTAAGACAGGGGAAAAAACCACTGCACCACACAGCAGCTGGGAGAGTGAGAGGAGTGAGGAACTGCCTTGCAGGCACCAAGGTCAGTGAAGAAGGAGGTGGAGAGGTGCTCCAGGCACCGGAGCACCTGCGGCCTGTGGTGAGGACCATGGTGAAACAGGATGTCCCCCTGCAACCCATGGAGTACCACAGTGGAGCAGGGTTCCATGCTGCAGTCCATGGAGGAGACCATGGTGGAGCAGGTGGACCTGCACCGACAGAGGCTGCGGCCTGTGGAAGACCCTTTCCAGAGTAGATTCTGGGCCGGACCTGTAGGCCATGGAGAGGTGACCACACAGGAGCAGGTGACCTGGCAGGAGCGGCTGCCCGTGTGGGACCCAAATTTAGTGCAGTTTGCTCCCGAAGGATGGCCCCCATGGTACGGACCCATATCTGGAGCAGTTCGTGAAGAGCTGGTGCCTGTGGGAAGCCCACGCCGGATCAGTTTGGCAAGGACTGCATCCCGTGGGAGGGACCCCACAGCACAGGGGATGAGAGTGACTGAGAAGGAGCAGTGGCGAAGAAGCGCTATAGACTGACCATAACCCACATTCCCCTGTTCCCTTGTGCTGCTCAGGGGGAGGAAGTGGAAGAGGGTGGATGGGGGGGAAGGTGCTTTTAGTTTCTTTCTTTTGTTTCTCACTTCTCTAGCTTGTTAGTAATAGATAATAAATCTTACTATCTCCCTATGCTGAGTCTGTTTAGCCCATCACAATAGTTATTGTGCGATCTCCTCGTGCTTATCTCAACCCTTGAGCCCATTTCATCATATTTTCTCCCCATTTATCTTTGAGGAGGGGGAGTGAGAGAGCGGTTGTGGTGGAGCTCGGCCGCCCACCCAAATAAAACCACCACAAAACCTCATACTATAAGCATGGCAAAAGAAAAACAACAGAATTTTGAAGCCTGTCTATATTACACTACATTTTTGCCCTCTGATTTGCATTTTTCCTTAGAAGCAGTTAGCAATTTAAGACCACCCTTTGGATCTGGTCTACAACCACATGACTCAGAAAACAGAATTTACAAATGATACGTGAGTTTCAGCATAAAACTGTAGCTGAAAAATCCTATCTTGCATTCTAAAAAAGTCCTATCTTTTGCTTGAAAGGCTATATCTACAGTGTCTCATCAACACAGTTTTGAGATTTTTGAGTTTTTGTACTTCTGTCTACCCTAGAATAACATAAGGAGCCAAATAACAAAACAACCAATTCCTTTGTGCTGCAGTGCTCCTATGGTATCTTGCCAGAAGGCAATGAGAAGATGCAGTAAAGAGTATGCTTAGCTTAAATGAAGGGGTGGGTGGTGATTATTTCTGCATGAACCCAGATGGGTTTCAGAGTTCATACAATAATGGTGTCATGAAGCAAGCCCATGCTCAGAGGTGTATGAAAGGCGTGTATAACAGTATATACACAGTCAGTCATGAATCTAAATCATAACTGAGCCTCAAGGGCAGCAAACCAAACCATGGAATCATAGAACTTGTAAGCTACAGAAAGAACTTTCAGAGTAATAATGTTCTTTCATCCATACAAGTACAGGGAAATCAAAGAGTTCTTATCAGTCCTGTTACAATGGTTTCTATTTATTACAGTTTATTCCTCAAAATGATGAAAATAAATCTGAAATGCACAAAGTTATCTGTTTTTCTGGTTTTATGTTCTGCCTTCCTATGTGCTTTTATGGTGAGTCACCAGCGCCTAAATGGCTTTATAAGTCCCCGTATGGTGGATATCTTTGAAGCTTTGCCTTTGGAGCAAGTCTAAAGCCCACCAGTCTAGGTATCTCACCTCCAGTGAATTCAGGTGCAGTGAACTTAGATTAGTAATTCCAGGAGATCCAATAATTCCATACCAGCTGCCTGCAGTTCAATTTGGAGCAAAACACTGCTTTTAATTGTAATTATAATAGAATTATAGAATATCCCAAGTTGGAAGGGACCCACAAGGATCATCGCATCCAATTCCTGGCACCACACAGGTCTACCCAAAACTCAGACCATGTGACTAACTACACAGTCCAAATGCTTCTTAAACTCCATTAATTATGTTAATGAACCTGTAGTTGGTATACATGGCAAGGTTTTGAGAGCAGGGATGGCTTCTGTGAGAAGAATCCAAAAGCTGCCCCATGTTAGATAAGGGCCCCATGGTTGGCCAGAGCCGGGCCAATAAGCAATATTGTTTGCACCTCTGTGAGAGCTTAAAGAAAGGGAAAAAAGCTGCTGGGGAACAGCAGCTGGGAGAGAGAGAGGAGTGAGAAACAGCCCTGCAGACATCAAGGTCAGTGAAGAAGGAGTGAGAGGAGGTGCTCCAGGTGCTGGAGCTGAAGTTCCCCTGTGGCATGTGGAGAGGCCCCTAGTGGAGCAGGCTGTCCCCCCTGCACTCCGTGGGTCCCATGGTGGAGCAGATCTCCACGCTGCAGCTTGTGGAAGTGCCCCCAGAGAAGCAGGTGGATGTGGCCTGGAGGAGGCTGCAGTCTATGGAGAGCCCCCGCAGGAGCAGGCCCCGGGCCGGAGCTGCAGCCCGTGGAGAGGAGCCCACGCAGGAGCAGGGGGTCTGTGGGGAGCTGCTGCCCGTGGGGGACCCACATTGGAGCAGTTTGGTCCTAACTGATAGACACTGTGGTACAGACCCATGTTTGGAGCAGTTCTTGAAGAGCTGCTGCCTGTGGGAAACCCATGCAGGAACAGTTCGAGAAGGATGGCATCCCATGGGAGGGACCCCACTTTGGAGCAGGGGCAGAGAGTGACCATGAAGGAGCGGCAGAGATGAAGCATTAGGGACTGACTGCAGCCCCCATTCCCTGTTCCCCTTCACTGTTCAGGGGGAGGAGGTGGAAGACCTTGAGCCCTTTGAACTGTATTTTCTCCCCCTTCCCCTTTGAAGAGGGGGAGTGAGAGAGCAGTGTGGTGAAGCTCGACTGCCCACCTGAGTAAAACCACCACAGCACTTCTGAAGACAAGCTAAGTACAACCACTTTTCCAGTGGAAGTAGAATTCAACCTGCAGCTATGAATTCAAGCATCATCTTAATGATTGTTCTCCAAATGTGAAACAACAAGAACATTGTCTGTAAATAAGATACCAAGAAACAGAACATTTTCTCATCAGAGTGAAGAAGGTTACTAAAGGTATTGACACAACCCTGAAATGAGGACTGTAGTTCTAGAAGTCACAGTTTGTCAGTTTCTGTGGTTTTCTTCTGTGAAATAAAATATTTTTATTATGTTTTTGCAGGAGTGAATTGACAATATCTTTAAATGAGTCAGGAGAATGGAAGAAGCTTTAAATGTTTTGACATTTTGCTACCTCAAGTTTTCTGTGCAACAGTTTGACTTTTATGGCTGCTCTCAATTCCATTTCCTGACAAAGGTTTCTAAGGTCTTACTACAGACACTGAGAGTTGTAGTGAAGGACCATCCATATCCCATTTGCCAAGCTGTTCCTTCCCACAGGTTACTCGGGATACAGAACTGGTCTTTGGTATTTTACGTTTTCTTTCCCCCTTTCAAAAAATCTGCAGTGGATGTATTTTTGCAACAACCTATTTGGGTGTTTTCATTCTGCAACTTGGCACCTAGAAGGAAAAAACTGATTGGATGGCTAGTGTATACATTTATTCTTTTATGTTATTCATGGCTTGCAGCTAAATTCAGCTAACAGAAAGTGCAGACAGTTAGGCTGTTATGACCCTGGAAATGGAAAACTTTGCTAGGCAGAAACCATCACTCCAATCAAAGCTGGAAAGGTCAAGCTGATGCTGAGACAGCTTGCCTTACAGGGACTCATCTCTTATTTTTGCAGCTGGTGATGGAGAAGAGTCACTATATTCAATCTGTAGGGAACCACTTATTAAATGGTTCAAAGAATAAATATTTCAAAAGTTAGACCGTTGACTATAAAGGGTGTAGTTTCATTATATAATAAACACAAGCTTGATGTTCACAGAATCAACTCTGTCAGTGTTGCCCTTTAGAACATTGGTCCAGTGCTGGTAAGCATCAGGAAGAGAGTGGAAATTTTGCTGCAAGTACAAGCCACGGACATAGTGTCACTGAATTGCAGTGAAAACAAAATAATATGAATAAAGCAAGGTTGATAAACTCGTAATGCCAAATATTTTTCAGAGTAATACAGTACCTGCAAACAATCTGCACTGCTGCCCATTAGGAAAAACTCATTTTGATAATGTAAATATTTGCCTGCTAGTCCCAACTGATTTGTCAGTAGCAGTGTTAATGTGCTAGGAATGGTAATGCAATAATTTTGAAAGCTCTTTTTTTGCAATCCTTTGATATTCCAAGCATCTCAGTTGCTGTCCCTGAACAAGAAAATCACATAATTACTTCTGCAAAGAGGCTTGTCATAATCTGATGTTTAGTACAGACCTCTTTTCTTTAGAATGTGAACTCTGAAATGTTAAACTCAATAGGAACAGCCAACAAATACACATATTTTTCAGTGAAAATGGTGTTGCGCTGACAAAAATCACAGCCTGCTAATGCACCTTTTAGACTGACAAATGTGAATGTGAAAGCTGAACAATGTGACTTTCCTATCAAGGTTTTCATTTGCATAGGTTACCTCAAGGTCTCCATTCAAATTATTTGGTCTCTTATATGAAATCAACAAACACAAACCACTCCATTTCTCAGCAACAATTTCCCATTGTTTCACTGCTTTCTCTTTTCAAGCTCTTCTCCCCCAAAGCACCAAACACAGTGACAGCAAAATGTGATAAAGCAAGTGAACTTTTGGTTACATAGTAAAGATGAAGGAAGGGATTCACACAACGTATATAAGGCCAGACAATAAAAAAACAACTTGAGATGAAATAGGATTCATTAGTTTTTTAGTATAATTTTTGCTCATGATTCACCAGTTAGCAATAAGAGAAAACGAGACATATAATTGCATGACTTCATGTGACACATAGGCTGTGGCAAAGCAGAGATGAGAAGCTAAACTGTTGAATAGGAGTGTTTTCCCATTCCCCTTTGCTTTTTCTTCTTTTGAACCACGTGTGGTTCTGACATTCCTTTTGACCCCATTCAATCAGATAGAGCCAGAGACTAAAGCAAAGACCTAAGGGAACAAGTATCCTAACATAACAAGAAAACACAGTGCACAAAAAATGACAAATTCACTGGCAAATCCCATGATGGAACATTTTTGACAGCTTTACCTCATGCTAGAAGAACTTCTGGCTATATTAAAATTACAGGTTTCCAAGGCCTGCCCTGTGGCCTTAAAGATGAGAGGCACAGCACAGTTCTCATTCATCTGGCTAAACTCCTTCACCTCTCCTAAAACAGGGTGGCTACTCTCAAACCATCCCTGCTTTGTGTTGCTTCCCAAATTGCACCCAGGATGAGAGACCACAACACAGCAGGTACAAGCCTCAAAAGAAGAGTTGGCTCTGAAACATGTCTCCAATGGACATCAGAATGTCACGGAAATAGAAGAGCACTGGGGCCAGGAAAAGCTTTGCCATTTTCCTGTGGCCAGGGCATACACAAATCATTGCACCCTTTGAGAAGAGGTGCATCCTATCAAGCTATCCTTCATTTCTCTGTGTACCCATTCTTTAGCTAGCATGGAGATTAATAGAAAATTTAAGAATAAACTTGCTTGGTTCAATCTGCTTTTTGTTTTGTTTTGTTTGTTTGTTTTGTGGAGAAGGAAAAATGGTCACTTGAAAAAAGGGAGCTATACAGGAGAAAAACTGTTGAAGTGCAGCAGCAATTTGCTTACAACTAAGCAGGCGGTAAAGCGAGAGGGGGTAAGAGCAACCAGAGATTTCTGAGATCTTGGAAAAAGTGGAGATTTCATCCACACAAAGCCTTACACAGTTTTGAATTGACTTTCTTTACTCTTTTGGTTGGCTGCTTGCTCCGTTCGTCCATTTACTCCATGTGCCCCGTCCCGTCACCCACATAATGTTTTCTGCTGCTGTTAGCTGATGCTGTTATACAGCTTCCCCACAACACAGTTGCTGTCTCTTCCACACCCGAAAACAAATCTCATATTTATCTAGTGTTATTTCACCCAGGACAGGCTCACAGGCTCCTTTTGACTAGTCCTTAGTCTCTCTCCAAAGACACAAGAGAAAAATTGTATAGAAAGTTTTTTTTTTTTTTTTTTTTTTTTTCCTAGGCTATGTCCTGCCTATATCTAAAGTTGTATTACAGTTTTGAAATATGAACAAAATAAACATGTAAATAATAAGGGATGGTATGAATCAATGTACTGGGTCTGGCTGGGATGGAGTTAACTTTCCCTGCAGCAGCCCACACAGTGCTGTGCTCTGCACTTGTAGCTAAAACAGCAGTGGTTTCACACCAGTGTTGTGTCTGCTGTTGAGCAACACTGGCACAGCATCAGGACTCCCTCTAACCCCCCCAGAGCCAGCAGGCTGGGAGTGGGCAAGAGGTGAGGAAAGAACATCACCAGGGCAGCTGACCTAAACCAACCAAAGGGGTATTCCATACCATATGGTGTCACACTCAGCAATAAAATGTAAAATGTGGAAAAAGGAAGAAGAGGAGAGGGGTGGGCTCTCATGGAAATGTCTGTCCTCCCAAACAACGGCTACTTGTGTTGACACCCTGCTTCAAGGACATGGTCAAGCATCACTCATT
Source organism: Oxyura jamaicensis (assembly GCF_011077185.1). Classification (NCBI taxonomy): domain Eukaryota; kingdom Metazoa; phylum Chordata; class Aves; order Anseriformes; family Anatidae; genus Oxyura; species Oxyura jamaicensis. The sequence continues at coordinate 130,627,032 of NC_048894.1, read as the reverse complement.
GGTGGGGAGTAGAGAGTAATTTCTTTCCTCTGCACTTCCACATGGTCTTTTTATTTTTTTCTTTTTTTTTTTTTTAATTTTTTTTTCCCCTTTGCTTTTTCCCTTTAGTTAAATTATTTAATTGCTAATATTTTTCCCTTAATAATTATTTTTCCTTTAATTAAATTATCCTTATCTCAACCCGTGAGGGGTTTCTTTCTTTTTCTTCTTCCCCTCCTCTTCTGAGGAGGGGCAGTGAGAGAGCAGTTGTGGTGTTCAGCTGCCTAGCACGGTAAAACCACCAAAATCAAACAGAAGTCTGTTTATAAGAAGGGAACAAAGAGTCCCATGGATCACATATATAATGACAAAAAGTATTTTGGTTAACACAGCAAAACATCATTGAGATTTAAAGCATTTTACAAATAATTAAAATATGACCTTGGTCCTCAGTGATACTCATATATCCATCTTCCATTGATAATCCAAATTACCATGCTGTAGCTTTATAAGAAAAACAACACAGCTCTTGAATTACCAAACATATATCCCTGAATATGTTTTAGAATTAGCTTCCATGCTTGAGTGAACTAAGAAGTGGTTGATTTTATAAGAAATATAAAGCTTTTCCTGCAAAGTGCTGAATCTTTTATATCCCACCAACCAATACACTACAAGCAGCACTCTAAATGCCACTGATTGCAGTCTGTACATTCTTTGTGTAGCAGAATCAATCCCTGTAAGCAAAATAATGGAGGAATACAGAATGTTGTGTATCTATTGTTGTACATAAACAATACAGAAAATAAACTTACTATATCCTGAGGGTCTAATCTTGGCAACAGTCATTACACAGGAGTCTGAGCGGAGACAATAAATAACTTTATTGCAGCAAATATTCCTGTGTAAATGTTTCCAAGATCAGTTCCCAAATCTATAAAGAAATCATGTTAAGAGCTCAGGTAAAGTTGTTTTCTACATTTATATAGTTTACATATGAAAAAATATATAAAAATACAGAATTTAACATTAAAGCTACGTTAGAACATTCAAAGAATTGCTTGTTGTTCTCCCCCATCCACTGGCTATCAAAAAGCAATTTAAAATTGAATAAAAAGGGAGATATTATCTGAACTGTAGGTGTTGTGAAAACTGTGCAGTGAAAATTAAAATACTAGTTTGTGCTGCAGCCATAAATTACTAAACTAATTATCTAGTAGCAGGCATAACTGAATCATTCAAAGGGGTAATTAGCAATCAGACATAATGAGTACTGCTACTATTTCTTGTCATACTGTATTTAGCTTCTGTGCAGCCTAGAGGAACTGAATTATTTCCTACCCTTCTCAGAGGGCATTACTGCTATATTGAGTGCATCAGCGCATATTATTACTCCCAGTAGTTTAATTCTTCACTGGACTGCACAATTCTGATTTTCCTGTCAAAGTTTTGCATGATCTCCTGGGTCCTCTTAAGAAGGTATCATCTTCACAGTTTCCTCCTCAGCCTTAGCATTAATGTAAGCTACAACAAAATAAAATTACTTGACTCGTTTTCAATTTTTATTGTATCCTGTTCACAGACATATGCTGCATCTTATAGACTGTTCACACTTTCTGTAGAACTTAAATGTATAGTATAAAAAAGTATATCCAGAAACTACAGAAGGGAGTTAGACAGTTAATGTTGACTGTTCAACTAAAAAAGTGTAAACCCAGGTGCGCTGTTGATCAAAGCCAGTCTAGACAGAACAAAAGCTCAGTTTTGTTTGTTTGTTTGTTTTGTTTTTCCCAGAGAGTTCAATACCCATACTTCCCCAAAAGATAAAAGAAAACAAAACACCCACCCCCCAAAAAATAGATGTTCTTTATATTTGGGAAATAAAGAGTGCACAGAGAATTCAGATTTGAATTCATAATGAATTGGTTGCTGTTTCAACTGTGCTTTTGAATAGAAAAGTTTATTTTCAGCCAGTCTCCTCTTTTCAGAAGCTTCAAATTACTGATAACCTTTTAATTTTTTTTTTTTTTTTTTTTTTGGGGGGGGGGGGAAGGGGGCACACATCCTCAAGAATATATTTACCACAGTAGAATGTTTCTTTATGAAAGTCAGATTACACCAATATCACTGCATTTTTGGAACACAGTTCAAGGACTTTGAAATATTCTTTAGTAAAGATATTGATTACCTATAAAAAAAGGTGGAAGCAGAATGCTATAGTGAAAGAAGGACTACTACTCTCCGATCAAAAACAAAACCAATCAACCAACCAAAAACAAACAAACAAACAAACAAAACCCCTCCAGAGCAGTTGTAAATAAAGATTATAAACATGTTATGTTAATATATATCAATAAAATATTAATGAATAAATAATTAGTTGCCAATGATCAAATTTTCTTTGATCACTTGTAAGTTCAGGCAAAATTTTCCTCTGCCCTCATATTAACTCTCAAGATCTCTGACTTTTATCGAGGGTTTATTGTGTGACCAAGTCCTTAATTGTAAGAATCTGGGCTAATCCCATATTACTGAAATTGAATGCATTCTTGCAATGACTTAGAATCATAGAACCTCAGAATGGTTTGGGTTGGAAGGGACCTTAAAGGTCATCTAGTTCCAACCCCCTTGCCATGGGCAGGGATACCTCCCACCAGACTAGGATGCTCAAAGACCCATCCAGCGTGGCCTTGAACAATTCCAGGCATTAAGCATCCACAACTTCTTTGGGCAACCTGTGCCGTTGCCCCTCCACCCTCTGATTAAACAATTTCCTCCTTATACCTAATATAAATCTACCGTTTTTTATATTAAAGCCATTACTCCTTGTCCTATCACTACACTCACTGACCAAAGGATCCCTCTCCAGCTTTCCTGTAGGCCCCCTTTAGGTACTGGAAGGCTGCTATAAGGTCTCCCTGGAGCCTTCTCTTCTTCAAACTAGACAACTCCAATTCTTCCACCGTCTTTGTAGGAGAGGTGCTCCAGTCCCTTGATTATCCTCATAGCCCTCCTCTGGACTTGTTATAATACTTCAATTTCCTTCTTGTGCTGAGGGCCCCAGAGCTGAACACAGTGTTCCAGGTGACATAATACATCAAAAATATAGAAATGTTTGGAACTGTTTTGTAACTCCTAACCAAATACAGTATGAATTAGAGATCACCATGAGTAGGGGCTTCAAAGGGGTCACACTTAAAAAATCAGAACAGGGTGTTTATGAGTTGCATCTACTTTTATTCAATAGTCACTTGTCAGTAGTCACTTCAATAGTCACTTGTCCCTCTTAATAGACTGGTCTAGTCATTTCTATTCAGAAAAAAATAAAATATCACAAAACATCTCACTGAAGAAACCACACACCCCAAACATCTAATACACATGCTATGGTGTGCTGAAAAATATTTTATTGCCTGTAACCCATGTTGACTACATTGGATTTAACTACTGTGGTTTTAGCATCTAAATATTTGCAGAGAAGTCTCAAATGTAATTTATGATTGTACTTGTTGATTAGTGTCGCCATGAATTTCATCTTTTTTTTTTTTTTTTTTTTTTTTTTCCTGACTGCAATTTCATTTTTATGTAATCTTTCCATGTAGCATTTATATGTAGATTTATAGCATGTTTTATTTTTATTTTTTATTTTTGGATGTCAAGTGGTTACTATGAAAACTCATATTCTTTCAGAAAACATGTTTTTTCCTGTTTTATTTTTCCTTCATCTCCTCACTTAATCCTGTATTCTCTTTTTGTTATCAAAAGGAGTTTTAGGGCATTTTGGTTCAAAATGAACATCACACAGATGGGTTACAATTTTTCCACTTTGATCTCCTAAAAACCTCTCAAATGTCTTGATCAAAGAATTCCTTTCCGAGAGCTGAGTCCTGTGGCCATTGGCTGTTTCACTGAAACTGTTGAGAACAGAACTATTCCCAGGAGTACATCCTGAAAGTCTGGCCTTGAACAAATGGAGGTAGGGTGCTAACATGAAATCTAACTGAAACTAACTGAAATCAGATTTTCCTCTTAGCAGTTCCTTCCTCATTATCAGCCCTTCTGTATCTCTGACAATTGATCTATTTTTGCTATGTAAAATCTACATATTTATACATTTGTGAATATGAAGCTTTCTTTAATCAGTCTGCATCTTTATTTGTTGTACACATTTTCTCTTAAAATTCTTTCCTTCTCAACGGAGTGATAGTAGATTTCATACCTGACAGCTATGTCACAACATGCTTCTAATGAAGAGCTAGTTTTCCCCACTTAAAGTCATTTATCTAAAAAGGTCAGTCCTGATTTCATTAAGTCTCACAAGGAACACTGCCTTTCAATTTAAATTGAGACAAATAGCATCCTGGAAAAAAAAAAAAAAAAAAAAAAAAGAAAAAAAAAAAGTTTTAAATGGCATTTTATGTATACTTGTATACTTATTTACAAAACACATACACAAAAACAGAAATCCAACAATCAAGATATTTTTTTTGTTGTTCTTTCAACCATCTTAGCAGAAGCATGTTAATATACTAATAATCTACAATATTAAAATGCATGAGCTCTAGTTCTGGCTCTCATCCTCTGATATCAACATATCAACATAACTTTGTGAGGCTTGACCAGTGCCTCTGCATTAAATCTGGTCCTACCTGCAAGATTGTTAATTGTTCTGTTTCCTCTGGCCTCTCCTAATCCTGGAAAATGTCATACTATGCTTTATAGCACCCTAGATAAATCTTTGTATAAACCAGCCAGAGAGAACATAAATGTAAGTAAAATGTTTCTTAAATTTTGTTCCTAAGTGTGAACTTCATTTTATACACCGTTGTTTAAAGTCTAGCTGTAACCTTTATTCAAATATCAAATTCAACTTTGGGATTCAGTAAAGCTGAACAAGATAAATGTTTCTTGCTTTCCATTTCCACACTCTGCCAGCAATTGTTGGTACAAACCTGATAGAATTGGGCTAAATTCATGTCACAACTACAGGTTTTCTTATTTACTTCCTTATCCCACCATAGCTGCAACCAAAATCACTGTGATGAAACAGCTGTCCCAATTCCCAGAGTTATTACCTAACCAGTCTTTAAATCTTATTCCAATCACTGACCACACAGATGACTTGGTAACCATTTTCTTATTTCCTTCCACACATTTAACCTTTTCTTACAATTTAGTTTTATTTTTCAAACACATAGATATGCAACTGTCATGTGACAAGGTACTCATTGACAGCAAACCTGAGATTTTGGGGTGCTTTGAGTACCCAAGTGCAAGGGTACAGGAAACCACTGACTATAGAGCTATAAGAGTGACATACCATAATTTATGGAAGCAATCTTGGAAGTGTAGTTTCTACTAAGTGAAGTTCCCACTGGTCTTTAAGTCTTTGGATGAAAAAAAAACAGCAACAAACAAACAAACAAAAAAAGGGTGTTTTAACATGACTTTTTATATGTAGTTTGTTCTGTCTGCCAGTGTTTTGTTGTTGGTGGTGGTGGTGGTGTAGAAAGGGAAAAGGAAAAACAAACAAACAAACAAACATATTCTATCTTCAGAAGGGGTGGTAATGTTTTTGTAAACAGAGACCTTGTATTATGATATACTGAGTTTCGAAATCATACATCGTACAGGGTTGCACAGAAAAGATTCCTAAAGGGCTGGCAGACCACCTATTAATGCCTTGAGGTTAAAATAACTGACAAAGAATGTTAGATTGAAAAAGTTAATTTGACTACTTTGATGGCAGATTTTATGACGCTTTTAGAGTAAAGTATTTTCTAAATGTCATCAGAGTTTGCACTTTGTCTGAAACTGGTACGTCACATGCACTTTATCTTCCAGAATAACAAAATAATGAAAGAAACAACAAAAAAGCACTTCTAGAAACACTCTTCTAAAAAGCAGCTAATGTCCCCTCCTAGAATAAACTTAGTTACATGGATGCAGTTGAAAGCAGAATTCCTCCTGGATTTTAAATATGTAGCTCCAATGACAAACACTTAAGGGAGAAATTATGCCCTCAGATACACTTCAGCAGCTGGATTCCAGTACATGTTTTGAAGACAGAGTTTGCCCTAAAGAAGTAAAATAAAGGACAGTCTCATAACCTTCAAAGGGATCACACTTAAGCATAATGCCAAGGGGATAGAGTACCAAAGATGAGGGAGAAGCAGCTGCATCTAGTAGATCAGGATTCAGCTTGTTAAATATTTTGTTTTATATATATATCCATAGCATATATAAAATATCAACAAAATACTTTCTCCAGTTCTCTAGATAAATCTGATAATTTCCCTTTCCTACGTTGGAGATAAATGCTGCTTATTTTTACCTTACTACACTGTTAATATTATTTTAAAATAGTAAAGAGAGATTATGAATGAAATTTTCAGCTTTCAGGTCTTTCAGCATCAACATACAGTATTTATTATGCAAAATTCTGAAGTTTCCAACTAAGCATACCTTCCAGTACTGTAGTTGTATCTTTTTCTAGGCTAGGTTAAAATTCTTAGGAGATTAAAAATTGCTCTACTTAGAAATGAAAATTCACACATGTTCCATATAAAACCTCATTTCATTTGATTTCAAATGCTATTTAAACACAACACACTAATTTATGTGCTATGTATATTTTAATTTGCAAATATAAAGGAACAGAAAATCAGTTATAAAGATTTCAGGTATTGTCATTTTATGGTAGACACCACCTTTGTTTTAGAACACACGTAAACTGAACTCTAAACTCAAATGTTATTATTACAAATATTACAATGACAGTGATGCTTGAAAGATTGACACCTACCTTTTACAAATTCATCTTTTGACTATGCATTCATTTGGTTGAACAACTATCCTTCAAAATTTGTAATATATCAATTTTCTAATAGAAAGTTTCAGGCTTCAGGACAGCTCAGACTACTGCTTTGACATATTTTCCTTCAGCAGCATTTCCAAGTTTAAAATACTTCAAATAAAATGCTGCTTTATGTACCTTCTCTATTTCAAAATGGAAAATCAAAATAAAAAAATAACATAAAAATTCATTTCATATGTATTAGTACAAAATACAGAACGTAGACACAAAGTGAGTAAGGCTTCTAAATATAAATAATTATTCTATAATTATTCACTAGAACCTCAAATTCTAGTTGTGCTAGGGAAAATATTATAGGCAAAATAGCATGGTAAAAACTAGACAGAAGTAATTTTTTCATTTGATTTTTTATGTTCTGTAAAAGAAGACTGGATTCCAGTTAAATTACCCACTAGTGAATGAAATTTAGAAGCTAAAAGAGCACACCCCCCTAAAAGAGGAACTGTTTTGAGTTAATTTTACTAGTTTCTGAAGTTTCCAGTTCTGAACATGACCAGAACTATCAACTTCCCCATGTGAAGGTTTTGTTAGTCTTATTTCATAGGGTTAGATAAAATTAGCACAACATTCTTAGAAAGAAAATAGCTTTGAGCTACTGATACTTACATGACCTTAGCAGTGCAGAAAACTGCTGTAACTATATCTTTCAGTGACCACCTACTTATCTATGGATTCTCTGTTAAGGTTTAGCACACCTTTATCAGAAGTTCACAACATCATTACCACTATACAGACTTTTCCCTTGTCTCTGCCTCCTTTTTATACCAATAGTGTTCCAAGCAGCATCAAAGCTTGCGGAAACAAGTTATTTTTGCAGAAGCCACTTCGGCATAAATCAAGGATGCAGTCTCCAAGACAGTAAGGCTTGCTGGCAGAGATTGTAGTCTCATAACTAGTATGACATGTCTAGCATCAGCAAGCATCATGGTGTTAAAGCTCTGGAGACAAGTGTTATATCAGCACTGACTGCTTAAAAACAACAACAACAAAACACCACACCACAAAAAAACAGGGAAGAAAAATCCAAATATTTTCCAGTTGCTCATAGTAATGATAGTCAAAAATGAATGGGGGGTAATTATGTTTTTATTAATGGAGTTGTTATCCTAGAAACACCAGACAACTCCTCTCTTGGAAAGATACAATGCAAGTTAATTTCTGATAAGGGGAAAAGGTTCAGCTATCTTCCTCAAAGGAAAAAAAAAAAAAAAAAAAAAAAAAAAAGTTTCAATACAACTTGACTTACTAGAAATTTTGAAAACAATTGATTTTCCACTTGTCCTTGACCATAACCTCAGAATATTGTCTCCAGTGGACACTTCAGTAGTCATAATATTAGCTCCTATAGTAGATTTAAAAGTGAATAACTAAACAGTAGGTGTTATTAGAGCTTAAGTTTAATTTTGCAGAAAGCTGAAGTATTAGATTCAACATTCAGAAAAAGATGCTGCATTACAAGTCCCAGATCTGGTAAACTGGTAATTCCGGAATGAAAAATTTTCATGAAAAATCAGCTGATACATGAATTTGTTTTATAAGAAGTGAGGAATTAGTGAAAATTTTACAAGACTTTTTTTTTTTTTTTTTAGGACTTTTATTTTGGATGAAAATATCTTCGCATCCCATCCACGCTTATACAAACATACAATATATGTGCGTATCAGCTCTATGTGTGTATCATAGCACTCTATAAAAACTGCATGTAAGTTTTTATATGTAAATGCATGTATATTTTATAATTTTATGCATATATATTTTATAATTGGCACTATGATAATACATAAGGAAAGTTCAAAGGAACAGATAATATAAATCAGGCTGAAATTCAACTTAGGTAGTATCCTCCAAACCATATTAACTGATTTCCTTTTTCATCTCCAGTCAAATCACCTTATTTTCTTTGAAAGGGATGGAAAGATAGTAAAAGGTATAATATTTTTTTTCCTTCCTTCATGAGCCATTGACAACCGCATTTCTGTTAATCCAAAATCTTACTGACTTTTTTAGTGGTTGAAAGGAAATATCTGCAAGCTGAAATTTTTGAAAAAGCAGCAGCTTAGTTTCATGATTTGAGAATAGGTAATACCTTGAGTGTTAAAACCAGGCAGAAGTGCAGGTTTTTCTCACACTAATTCATTGTTTAGGATCTCATTAAACAGGAGACATAAATCATTCATGAAGGTGGTGAACATTAAGGGTCTGACACCTGTTTGGGCTAATCTATAGGACTTTACCTTTTTTTACTCTCTGTTCTGTTTTATTCATTACCATTGTGGTGGTTTTACCGTGCTAGGCAGTTGAACACCACAACCGCTCTCTCACTCCCCCTCCTCAGATGAGGAGGGGAAGAAGTAAAGGAAAGAACAACTCACGGGTTGAGATAAGGATGATTTAATTAAAGAGGGGAAAATATATATATATATATATATATATATATATATAATTAAGGAAATATTATTATTAATTAAACAATTCAACTAAAGGGAAAAAAAGGGAAAGGGGAAGAGGAAGGGGGAAAGGGAATAACTAAACAAAACAAGTAAAGGCTATGTGGAAGTGCAGAGGAAAGAAATTACTCTCTACTTCCCACAAATGAGCGATGCTTGACCACATCCTTGAAGCAGGGCCTCAACGCACGTAGCTGGTGTTTGGGAGGAGGACAGACGTTTTCGCAACGAGAGCCCACCCCTCCCCTCTTCTTCCTTTTTCCACCTTTTATTGCTGAGTGTGACATCATATGGTATGGAATATCCCTTTGGTTGGTTTAGGTCAGCTGCCCTGGTGATGTTTCTTTCTCACTTTTTGCCCACCCCCTAGGAGGGTCAGAGAGAGTCCTGATGCTGTGCCAGCACTGCTCAGCAGCAGTCACAACATCAGTGTGATACCACTGCTGTTCTAGCTACAAGTGCAGAGCACAGCACTGTATGGGCTGCTGCAGGGAAAGTTAACATCCCAGCCAGACCCAGTACAACCATACATGAAATACATGCATATATGCATATGGGGGCCATATGACTTCCCAAACCATATGCTAAAAGATGTAGAAAGACTAAATAGTATTCAGTTTGAAATTTGTTGCTATTTCAAACTGCTTGAATGTTTCTCTGTTATACTGAACAAGGAAAACTCACCAGGTTATATTTCTGATGCATGTTTCATGTAACATTTGAATTCCTTACAGCTTTTCATCCAAAACAACACTGGGACAGTGGCAGCAGATGCTGAATAAGGAACTTCAGTAATGTGGAGTCCAATGGACAGTTTATAGCAGAATAAAAAGTATACCCATGTTTTTGAGCACTGAATAGGCTGATTAAGAAATAGATCAGTTTAGAAAGCACACACCAACTACGAAACATAGTTTTGAAGTTTGTGAAGAACATTTTCCATTAAATTAAATGTTAAAATAATAATAAATTATTTTGAAAAAAAGCTTAGAAGAAGCTGGCAAGGTTACAAAGGGGACAATCTTGAAATCATGCCTTGCAGACATCACTGAAATCACAACTAAAATGCATATGTGGATTTCTCCACTCAGAATGTATGCTGTACTTTGAGAACTGCAAAACAGGCACATTGAGAAGGACAAGATGTTACTCATTTAACAATTAAAGAATTACAAAGTAAGCAGGAAGGCATAAATATTATAGGAAAATCTGCTATCTTTTTACAGCTATTCCAACTTTGACCATTACTTTCAGGTTGCTCAAGAATTTGAAAATAGCTGCAGTCTTTCAGAAGCAATTCAGTGAGTTAAATTTACCTTTAGATACTATACTGAGAAAGTACACTAATGTACATCAGAACTATTGTTTATTTTAGCTGAATTTTCTAAATATGAAGACTCCACCTCTCCCCCCATCCCCAGCAGAAGAAACACCAAATCCCATATGCACATTTATTTACATGATTAAAGTATCATTTAGAGAGTAATAGCTCATTTGTAAACAATACAGTTACTTGTTTTATTATTGCTTTCCTAGAAGAGTTGTGTACCTATTCACGATATGTAGTCAGCTACTCACAGCAAGCAGCTGCATACCTGTGAGGACTGCCAAAAGGCTATTATAATTTCTACGGGACTGACACAAACTGTACAATTGAACATGCAGAAAGCCTGCTCACAAACAGAGCAACCTTTCTTTTTTTCTCTGCTTCCCAACTCCAGACAACATAAAATACTTAACTTATACTGCTTAATATTAGACATGGAATGTTACAGTAATATTTATTACACATATACATTAACATTTAATTCTTAATTTAATCTCTTTTTTGATCATTAAATGGATGGAGTTTATTTATTTATTCTCAGTATTATTTTCTAAAGTATTGACTAAGCAGGTGTCTTGGTGTTGAGGCAGAACAGGGCAGAGCCACCAAACACAGCCCTGATTCATTTCTAGGACTGGATGCACACAGCATATAATAGCATGACTGTGGGAAGAGCCAGTTGAGTAATGCATTCTAATGAGGATTCACAGAGCATTATTTTGGCATTAGGCCCTAAATCTTTGTACTGAAATAAATAAAAACTATGAAGTGATGGTATGAAAACTTTGTTCCCTTGAGATCACCACAAAGACCTCAGCTGAGATGGAAATGAATATTCAATAAAGAAGTAAGCACTGGAATTGCCACAGTTGATCCTAATTATTAGAATGTTTTGGCTGTGTATTATGATAGAACCATTATAGAAGCACTATAAAAACAATACTAATAAACTAAGCAATATTTTCCAAGATATCCTCTCAGAACTTAGTCTGATTATTTTATTTGTACTTCATATCCAACTAAGACCTTCTAAAACCTTATAAAGGAACAGAATAGAACCCACTGAGAATAAAATAATTTTGTAAACACAAACTACACCAGATGAATGCTTGCTCTTTCTTTAAGTTATGCTTTGAAAAGGACTACTGAAATTGTGCAGACATGTCAAGAATTTTTTTTTTCATTTTCTTTCATTTTCTTATGAACATATGGAATAATTCCTGAATATAATACAATAATATGATCATAAGTATCTTTCAGTACTGAACAAATACAATGGAACAGGACTTCTAGGTGCAGTGGCTCATTTTAAACATTTATTTCAAGTGCTTTTTTTTTTTTTTTTTTTTTTTTAAGAATCAGAAATAAAATTAATTTATATTTTGGGGGATATGAAGACACATGAAGCAATTTAGAGCTGTCTTGAACTGAGTTTCTAGAAAAGCTGTCCTGGAAACCCATTACTTGTAAAATAGAAATTCTTTAAATCTTAGACAAATATGAAACATTGAGTCATATTTATGCAACTCCACAAGGTGATAAAAGCAAAATATGAAACAACATCTATAGAATGATGCTCATAGAACAACCAAGTGACAAACTGTATAAAAACAATACTTTGGGGTTATTAATAATCCATAATTGTCCAAATTTCTGGAGAAACCAGAAGCTGAGTCCAAGTTCTACAGGAATCAGTTGGGCTGGGGTAATGATTCAAACAACCTTGTCCTCCTCACACCTTCCCCATTTCTTCTCCTCCCAGAAATACAAACAAACAAACAGCAACAATGACAAAAAATAATAATAATAATAAAAATAAAGCATTTAAAGGCATTTACAGTCAAAATATTTTCTATTGAACTTTAGTGTTTTAGTAAAGTCATTGTTAATTTCCAAGTACTCTTTCAATGGCTGTTCCTTCCATCTTTCCTCCATGCCAGTGAACAATATTAGCATGTCTGAAAAGTTATTGTTATGGTATTAATGTTCCAGCTATAGATACTCCAAAAGTGTTCAGAATAATGACCTGCTATACAATGCCCCTTGTACATGCATACTTCTCTTTCTTGTATGGGGCATGCATCAGAAAAAGTTTAAACACCATACCAAGTGAACCCTCTGTAATTATTCTTTCACTTATTTGGGCTTATAATGCCTTTTGTCATCACACGGAGTCCTAGATTTTTATCACCTGTTCAGAAGAACACAGAACACTTTAAAAGATGTGTTACAGAATAACAGAATCATAGAATATCCTGAGCTGGAAGGGAACCACAAGGATCATCGAGTCCAACTCCTGGTACCACACAGGCCTATCCAAAAATTTGGATCATATGACTAAAAGCATAGTCCAAACACTTCTTAAACTCCAACAGGCTTGGTGCTGTGACTACATCCCTGGGGAGTCTATTCCAGTGCACGCCCACCCTCTTAGTGAAGAACCTTTTCCTGATATCTAGCCTGAACCTCCCCTGTTGCAGCGTGACTCCATTCCCTTGGGTCCTATCACTGGTCACTAAAAAAGAATGGATTTGTGCCTGCCCCTCCACTCCCCCTCATAAGGAAGCTGTACACCACAATGAGGTCTCCCCTCAGCCTCCTCTTTTTCAGGTTGAACAGGCCCAGTGACCTCAGCCACTCCTTGTACATCTTCCATTCTAGGCCCTTCACCATCTTAGTACCCCTTCTCTGGACACTCTCCAATAGTTTCACACCCTTTTTATACTGTGGTGCCCAGAACTGCACACAATACTCAAGGTGAGGCCGCACCAGCGCAGAGTAGAGTGAGACAATCCCTTCCCTCAACCAACTTGCAATGCCATGCCTGATGTACCCCAGAATACGGTTGGTCCTCCTGGCTGCCAGGGCACACTGCTGGCTCATATTCAACTTGCTATCAACCACAACTTCCAGATCCCTCTCTGCAGGGCTTCTCTCCAGTGTTTTGTCACCCATTCTATATATATAGCCAAGATTGCCCCATCCCAGGTGCAGGACCTGGCTCTTACTCCTGTTAAACTTCATGCAGTTAGTGATTGTCCAGCTCTCCAGTCTGTCCAGATCTCTCTGCAAGGCTTTTTCACCCTCAAAAGAGTCAGTAAGTCCTCCCAGTTTACTATCATCAGCAAATTTACTCAAAACTCCTTCTAGTCCTACATCCTAATCATTTATGAAAACACTGAAAAGAACTGGCCCTAGAATGGAGCCCTGGGGGACCCCACCGGTGACTCATTGCCAGCCTGTTGTAAATCCATTTACCATAACTTTTTGAGCCCTACCTGTCAGCCAATTGTTCACTCATTATATTATGTTTTTGTCTAGACGTATACTGGACATTTTGTCCAGTAGGATCCTATGGGAAAGTGTACCAAAAGCTTTACTGAAATCCAGAAAGATCAGCTGGCTTCCCTTGAACAGCTAGATGGGTGATCTTAACTAGATGGGTGATCTTAACTAGATGAGTGATCTTATCAGATGTTTATCAGGTCATGATAAAGCTAGACTTATTTTTCCCTCATTTGCCAAAACTGAGTGGATACAATAAACATTCACACTGAACACAGTAACTCTGGCCAATCAGGGAATTTCCAGGAGGAGAGTTCTTCCTAATTTTCTTTATCTTTCAATCTAAATAATTGAAACATTCTCAGAAAAAAAAAAAAAAAAAAAAAAAAAAAAAGCAGTGGCACCTCTCACAACTGAAGCTTCACAAAAAGTTTTTAGAATCTAGGTAATGAACAACTAAATAAAGAAAATAAACATCCAAAGCCCAGTGTTACATAGATAGATGTTTTCACAGAATACAAAAATATGAGTCATAAACACCCAGAGTTTACACAACATGTGCTCATAGTCTGGAAAGCCAGTTGTTCCCACAACCCACCAGGAGTGCTGCTACTTAATGTACTCCATCTCATTGCACAGGAAAGGAAATGGCAGGTTCCAAAAGCCAACTAAATAACAGAGCTCTGCTCAAAACACAGCAAATGCATGCTAAGGTATATGTCTACTCTTTTTAAAACATCACAATTTAAAAAGAAAAAAATCTCCAAGAAGCTAGTTTAGCACTTTTAGGATGTGTAGAATGTTCTAATTCTTGTTATAAATGAGATATGAGTATACTACCCTATTCCTGATCTTAAATCATCCACAAGCTAACCCACTTTAAAATAAAAATAATAATAATAAAAAAATCTGATCATTTATTGCTATGATTTTTCACATATTAAAGCCTGAGATACTTTGCTACAGTTGTAGCAGAGCTGACCTTCAGACCTCCTCTCCAAATGCTAAACTTAGCCACCACACTGTTCATAATTGAAGCAGATGGTTATGGGCTTAATATGCACATGTGAACTTTATAAGGTCTGTTCTCATCTCCAAAGAACAGACATGGAAATATATCAAGGTCATCAAAGTCTTTTCTTTGCTCTCCAACATAAAGGGGAGCTGGGAAGTGGTGGAAAAAGACAGGAGGGAGAAAAAGAAAAAAGTGCTTTCCATGGTGTTCTAGTCTCTCTGTAGCATTGAGTTCATGCTAGTAGCTAAATGCAAACTCAGTCACTCACTCTGTTGGTTCCAGTACTTTATTTTTTATTTATTTATTTTTTAAAGGCAATTCCATCTCTCCCTCTATGATAACTAGTTTCTTAACCTCATCATGAGAACTTAGTAATTGATAGTGATTACTGTTGCTGCAGATAATTATTGTCAATAACTCTCCCCAATTTCTCAATTCAATAAAAAGTCCCCATGATTTAACATATGTAACACAATACCTTATATTTAAGCAGTTAAAATGAATTTTTTAAATCATAGTACCTTCCAACAGATAGCTTTTATTTCTCACCTAGCCTGTAACAGGATTTTTTTCTAAATATATTTTTAATTGTTTCAACATTAAGTTTCCCAGTTCATGGAGATGTTGGAATATGATTCTGTTAATATATTAATGAATACAAATCACTCCTTATATCAAATAATGGACTGATACTGACAGCTATAGTATGCCTCATCATTATAACAAATTACTGAATACTCATTTACTGTCTGGGTTAATGTTTCTTGACTTGCTTCTCCATTTCAGAGCCATATTAGAAGCCTAAGCTATGCTTACTACCTATCCATTGGCAAATTTAAGAAACCAAAAGACAAGTTCAGAGCAGGTGATTTCTCATATATTCTTTCAGCACAAGTGTAAGTGCTGACTGATACATCTAGGGTGCACAAAAACTTATACACAAGAAACACATTCATAGAAGAGAAGATTTGCCATACTGATTATATTAATGGTATACAAAGTATATTCATCCTTCTTTTAAAATTAGGTGTTTCCAGGCAAGTTTTGAACTGCTGTGCCAGACAGTTTTACAAACAAACAAAACAATGGCAACAACAACAAAAACTTATTAGATAAGTGTTTTCCTAATCCTGCAAAGTCACCAAATGCCTGGAAGCATGACAGCTGATTTTTTTTTTTTTTTTTTTTTTTAATCCAGATTAGAACAGCTGAAATCATTTTAAGGAATGAGTTAATAGAAAAGAGCAGAATAATTATCTTAGATTTCAGCATAAACATCCTGTTAAAATAATGATTACATGTTAAAAAAAGGAGGTGGATGTGGAGGGGTGGAATTTCAGACACACACACACACACACACACACACACACACACACACACACACACACACACACACACATGAGACAGACAGACAGACAGAGTGAGAGCTGCAATGTTCCTGTGGAAAATACTCTTATTCACATGGGCATATGGTTATAGCAACAACTGCCTTGATCTGGATAACTTGTACAGTTTGTACATGAGATTATAACGTGGTAAAATATCAACAGAGATACTACTAGTGAATTTTTACAGTGATTAAGATAAAGAAAATTGATACTGCTATGACCTTCCCCAAATGTACATTCTCACCCCTGCCCTTGTGAAAGTTCTGATACTCATGTGATTACATACAATGAAATTCCAGAAATTTATTCAAGAAAAAAGTGATTTTACTTTTTCATCATATCTCTCTGAAGCAGCTCATTGCCTGGTGGTACAGATTCAATATTTGTACAAGAAAATGAGAGGAAATACCTGAACAAGCGCAGACTACAGAAGCTCCTGTTTTGGTGAATTTGTGCTGGTGGATAATTCTCTCTACCTTTCACAAAGATGAAGACAATGAGAAAGCCCTTACCACTACTTTTTGCCATACTAAGGAAGCTTAAAAGACACAAGCATCCTGGACCTAGATACCATAATCCTGTGTCTAGGTGGGAGCTGCTCATCATTAGTGGCACCAAGCATAGGGATATTTTATGACAGGGCTATGTCATCAGCAGGGTGTGATTTCTCCAAAGTTCTGTCATTAATAGCTGTGATGCTGAATGATATTTTTCAGACTCCTCAAGTGATTTAGCTCCAATCCATTTAGAGACTTCATTTTTCATGAAGTTTAGAGTCTTAGCACTTCAACAGGCTATAAAATATCTTTATGAAGTTTGGTAACAGTGTTATGCACAAACTGAAAGCTGCAGAGATTCACATTGTCAGATTCAGTGATGTGGCATATTTATGGATAGAAGGGGAAAAAAGGACAGCTGCTGGCTTCCTCTCCATATAGTACTCTTTATTAAACAATACAAATAATGTGCATAAAGTCCTATCTATAGCTAGCTTGCACCATTCTCCAAGGAAGAGTAAAATCTATGTATATAAGCTTCAAAATTGTCCCCACAGCACCCCCACAACTTGCTTCATCCTTTATCTTCTTGCTCTTTTTTTTTACACATGACAAAATTTGGGAATTTAAGCCTAATTCACCTTTATGAGCTCTCTCCCCTTCATGTATTACAAAAGTATATGTGTACTTTATTTTGTTGTCAGCTTTAAAACCTTTAAAATAGTGTTTCTATGCCTTAATTTATCACAGAAGACGAGAAAGAAGTTAAACACATGCAAAAATAACCAATCTCAAGGACATCAGTTCTCACATTCCTTCTATGCTGTAGGTTCCTAATAAAATTGTTGTATTGATTTAGACCGTTGGCTTGCCTATTCCAGTAGCCAAGACTAGTTAATAGAAGATATTTCTGAAACAAAATTCACTATTAGAGTAGGCTAATCATATTTCTATTGAATTGAGTCATTCCATAAAATACTCAAGTCAGAAATATTTTCAGTATCCCTAAATGTGTACAAAATCTTGAACCTATAATTCTTTCTGATCAGACCAATATATTGTAAGGAAATATTGAGCTTAAATTATTATGTAAAATTGAAACTATTAATCTCATTTTAACTTTTAAATGGAAAGTCACAGAATGGTTAAGGCTGGAAGGGACATCTGGAGGTCATTTTTTCCAACTTCCCAGTGTCAGATTATTAAACAGTTAAAAGAAGGATTTTTTTTTTTTTTTTCCCATATGACTTCTCTTTCTTCTTTTTCTACCTCTTTTTTCCCTTATCTCTCTTTTGTGAAGTGTCAAAACCCCCAAAACATAGTAACATCTTGTCATCCTGTCCTAGATAGAGTTAAAACCTTCCTTTAATAAATACTGTGACTTCAACACAATTTAAGCTCAAGACCCTCTCCATTTTATCCTCCTGTGCAATGAATATTTCTTATGATTGTCACAGTAACCTCCATGCTGACCATGAATTATTAGTCAAAAGGTAAGAATTTTCCAGCAAAATTTCCTTAAATCCCGTCTTTTCCTGTTTAATGGAATTCATCCTCCAAAATATACTGAGCTTATTTATTTTCTCTCATCCTGCTCTAGACTTGTCTAGAAAAAGGAAATAAAAGAAAATGCCTAAGGCCTTAGTCAGTGGAAATCAAGTAATTTGCTGAGAATATTTTATTGCATTATTTTTTTTTTTCTACTGTGTACTGCATAGGAAGGCTGAAAAAAGTCATGATTTTTTATTTTTATTTTTATTTCTGATAAAGAGTTTGATTAAATATAGAAAATATATATATATACTTATGCAACTAATCTTGTAGCACAAATAAGACCACAACTTTAATATATATATATATATATGTATATGTATATATTTGTTACATCTGTGGTCCAAGCATTGGACAGAAAGCATGCAGTCAACTTTTACCCAAAGAATATTTTCTCCTTAGCACTCAGCTCAGTCAGACATCTGACTGGCTTTCTTGTTTGTTTGTTTTCTCCTTTGTGCAAGGGTACTTGGCTCCCAAAAGAAGCAAACATTTCCCTGGAATCCTCTTACAGTAAATAGATTTACTCTACTATTAAGATGTGTATCTTAGCTTAATATTGTTTTTAAATAAAAAGTAATATATTGTCAGGAAATTAATCATTTACTTGCCATGACGATTTATATGATTTTTATATGCTATATTAAAATTTTGCTAATTTTATTTTCTATGAAGTGTCTGCAACGCACAAAATTTTCCTGTAAGCTATGAGAAATCTTTCCATCTTCTCTTAGTACAGGTTATAACAATAAAAAGAGTAGATTTTTATTTGAAAGTTTGCCACAGGCAAATGTTGCTCTGACAGAGATTGTAATTTGTCACTAGTTGTGGCTTTCAATCTTTCATTATCTACACAAAACTGGACAGAAATCTTCCATCCTTCCTGGCTGATCCAGTTTAATAAACCTTAACGTTTTCAGTTTTTATTTTCTCCCATTAATGACCATGAATTCAGCAAGACCAGGTCAAAGACCTAAGTGAGGTCTACAAGGAAACTTGTGTGTTCACAGAATATTTCATGGAAGATCTATTGATTTTTAACATCTGTCTAAAGAGTTCAAAATGTAACAGTGAGCACAGATACGTAGAACTGCTTTCTCAGCACTTTGAGGAAGTAAATTCTTAAATCAAAGGCCCACCAGTTTCTATTAATTTGGAAAAATAAATGTTTGTATTGACCTCTTTGCAAACTGTACCACATGTGCAAGACTATCAAGGCAACATGCAGAATAACAATCACAGCTGCTAGTTTGTCAGCTTATATGGATGGACTTCTTCATCTTACTGTATTTTATAGTGATAATTGTTACTGGGTTTGCACAACATTATGCTTTTAAGAGAATACTCTGAAAACTGATTACAGAGATATGAACTTTCTAAAAAGTTTTTTTTTTTTTTATTTTTTTATTTTTTTCTTGAGATATCTATTCACAAAATAGAACATAGCTTGGTTGTTAAGGTACTACAGTTTAGAGTAGGTAAACAAAAAACAAAAGCAACAACAAATATTAAAAAAAAAATAACTTACAATTGCATAGATTCACATAATCTAAAAATGCACTACATGAAATGCCAAAAGAACACATGTAGACATCAGTAAAATCTACCAATCAATACACAACAATAGATTAGGCTCAATTTATTTCCTAGACCTCGACTCAGTTTTAAAGATGGACATATACAAAGCATAGATTGTGCCCTTCACAAAGATGTTTAAGCATGTATTTTATGATTGTGTGTTCAAGTTATGCCTTGATTGATCAAGGCAATACAACCTGGGAGGGGTCATTCAAAATAATGGGCACTGGGATCTCTTTGATTAAAAATTAACTGGAAGCATCTTGTTCAAATGCTTAAGTATGATATCTAGTTTTATCTGTCTTTTGCGGTCACCAAATCATGCAGAGTTTACAGAACAGCACTTATACATGATCAATTACCTCGCAATAGCCTAGAGGCAGATATTGCATGATTTTTTCCACAATAATTCAAATCCCCACTATTATTAATAAATAAATACCCATCTATTATTCATTTTCTCAGACTTTATCACTTAAAGCTACATAAAGTTACAATTTTATACCCCAAAGGTATTCTAATGAGTTATTCTCAGATAATCAATTGTAAGGAATATCTGGGATCATTTATCAGACCAAAACTGATAATTAATACAAATGCTGACCATTGCTATTTCTGGAGAGCTTTATCTTCTCCAAAAAAGTAGTGTGAGTAGAGAAGGAAAAAGATGGTAAAGATTTAAGAACCAGGATTGTGTGTGCTGAATTTTTATTTTTGGATTGAAGAAAGTACATGATGAATTTTGAAAATTTGTATCTGCACAATTCAAAAACAGTCAAAGAAAATTAGTAAGATTGAGCAAAGCGGCATACCATCTATGATGAAATACTCATGAACATCAAAGGACTTTTCATTTTAATGACAGCTTACAATTTATTGGTCCAAAGTATCTGACCTAAAATAAGAAATAGATATTTGTAGTTTAAAAAACAAGCAGGAAAATTATTACATATTGGAAGAAATAGCCTGCAGCTGAGACCTTGGGCTGTGAGGTCATTAGATTTCAGAGTGTCGGAGGCAGCCAGGATCAATACAAAGGTGACAGACCTGCATGGGAAATGATTCAGATATTTCAGAAGTGTGATGGAATTTCAACACAAGCTTCTAGTCTTCAGATAAGATTTGAAACAACAGATTCTAAACCTGAATATACAATAATATAAAGTAGATAATCTCTTGTCCCTTTTCATAAGTGATGGTACCACCTTCTTCCATTTGAAAGGTCATTAGCATCAATAATTGTCTTCAAAGATTTTGAGAATTTATTTTATATTGAATCTTCAAAGAGAGACAGATTTCAGATCTGACACCATATGGGGATTGGAAGAAAATAACACAATTGCTATGAAAAGATATAGATTCCCAGTAGAAGTATCTTCTGCATCTATTTTATCAAGAAAAATCAGTATTAACAACAACAACAACAAAACAGCATAATAAAATATTCTTAAATCAAAAATCATAGTTTAGACAATTTTTTTATACTTAAGATCATGTTTCAGAAGCTTGTTGGAATCATAACTTTAAGAAGCCCATAAGGACAGAAGACATACTACTTTTTCTAAGAGAATTTAGCGTGTAAATATAAGATAATAAAGGCAATACAACAGACAGTATTAAAAAACTTTCAGGTTTAAACAACAGCTTATGATAAAGCAGATGAAAATGCCTCATAAAGGGGGACAGATCTCTTGAGTACAACAGCTTATGCTCCTCAGTGTTTCTAACAGAAATCATTAAGTGGTAGTTATTCAGTTTGCCTTGTACCAATTTAAATGATGTGGCTAACCTTGTAAGGCTGACCTGTGCATCTCATTATGAATATGTACATAGACTATCACATTTTATAAACACAAAATTTAAGATGCAATTTTGGCACACATTTGCAAGAATTAATATCTTGAAATTTAAAGTGCTTCAACCAGAAATGTCTCTTATCTTAGGTACAGGGATTTCAATCCCCACCAAAACTTCAAAAACATTGTTAAAATTTGTTCTGCAGAATGATCAAGAGTGGCCATTATCTTGAAAGGACTTCTCAGTTTTCTCATATGCATTTCCAGAAATTATGTTTCAGTCTCCTTATGAACCTGAGCTTCAGTGATGATTTCACCATCTGCCTAAAAGCTTACAGAAACAGGCATGGGGAAAACAAAGTTAGCTCAGGAAGGGTTATATAGGAGAAAGCTCCAAGGTATGGACCATTTTTCATGTTTTTGTGTGTATAGAACATAAATATTTTCTGTAGTTAGTTTTTTGATTAATAATGAGTAACTAGCACTATTCAATTTTCTTGTACAATATTGATCTGTTAAACCACCTTTACATTGCATACTTTTCCGTACACACACCTATGATAAAATTTTCTGTTGATATTGCCAGCTAAAAAGCATCAAAGCTGCCACTGACTTGAACACAATTTATTAATTTCATTGTTCTTATGGAATGACTACACGGAAGTAAATCAAATCCTCTGAGGTAACAGCAATGCCTGTTAACATGACAATGCTGTCGTTTCTTATGAACAACATGATACAGTGCAATTTGAAAAGACAGAAAACACAAACGATAAAAAAAACAATTACTGGCTGATAAAAATATGTAAATAACTCTTCATATTGACAGTCCGTAAAACTGACTTGTAGCTAACTGCAAGATGAAGCTTAGGTCTCAGACATTTGATATACAACAAAGTTTCTTAAATCCTTAAATTCTGATCTGAGCCCTGTAATGATCCCCCCAAGGCTGCAGACTTTACAACTGGCAGATCATTATTTTATAGTTTAATACATTTTCTTCCAGCAAAGCAGTGCATAAACAAGTGCTTTAGCAATTAAACAAATGTTGCAGGGGCATGTAATGGTACCCATACCTCACTTCTATGAGCTTGGTTATCTATATAATAGACTTAATTGCTCCCACAGTGAGGGACAACATGGACTTCTGCCAGACCTATTTGAAGGAGCCTTCTACTGTGTGTGACCAGCATGATAACCAAAAAAATCTGCTTTGCACTTACAGAGATTGTCAGAAGTGTTCTGTCTCCCAGAAAGGGCAAAATTATAGTGGCACATCTGGCCAGTCACATCAGACAGAAGGAATAAATAAACTGGCTTAGGTACTAGCTCCTCCAAGTAAAACTTATGTTTCTTGGACTAAATTCATGGGATTAAGAGTTCTGCATCAAGAAGCCTCATTAAACTCATTTTTCCTTCCTTTGAAAGCAGGAAACTAACTGCAATGGGGAATGTTATCCAAAAGAGAGTACGCATGAAAAAGGGAAGTGCAGTCACTTGCATGACTGGAATCCAGAATAAATCCAAACATCTTGAACAAAAAAAAAGGTTGATTTTAGCAGCTTTATTGGGTAACTAAGAGTGTTATAAAAACTAGTTTCTACAACAGAAGCAAAGAACTAGACTTGGTTAGCCCAGAGCTCCTTCCATTTCTGTGTTGCTAGGCTGACAGAGTAATGATTTCTAATAAAAATCTAAGGAAAAAAAAAAAAAAAAGGCCCTAGTAACCTAAGATAAATTTAAAGGGAAAAAAATGAAAACACAAAGAAATTGAGAGAGTGCAATAGGTAAGAGAAGTGTCAGATGCCTCTGTGGTCAACAGTATCAAGCAATGAGAACCTTCAGAAAAGCTGTGGAAAAATTCCAGTGGAATTTCATGAAGTTGTTAAAGAAAATAAAGGTTGTTTTAGCAGTTAGGCTACCATTACTTGAATCAGAAACTAGATCAACATTTTCTGTTGTTCCAGTAGAGAAAATAAAAGGAAAAAAAGAGAGAAGAGAAGAGAAGAGAAGAGAAGAGAAGAGAAGAGAAGAGAAGAGAAGAGAAGAGAAGAGAAGAGA
>NC_048894.1:130513482-130598231 GCF_011077185.1 Oxyura jamaicensis | reverse complement strand
AGTGTCTAAATAAATGAAGAAATGACACATAAACTGCAAAAGTAGATACCATTAGTGAACAGCCATCTATCAAGGCATCAAAGCATCTATACGTAGCTTAAAATTTGTTAGTCAGTACAGAGCTGGCAATATAAAAAACAGTAGTGTTTTCTTGTGTCTCAGTAAAAAAAAATTATTTTATTTTATTTTTTTTTCCTCAGAAGGCATGCTTTGAAACTACCAGACACTAACATGCCTAGCACTCCTCAAGCCTTCTTCCCTACAGTATTTCATCATCTTTCTGGGGGCATAAAGTGGGAGAAAGTAGATTTAAGTCTGGACAATGATTTCTTTTGGACATCACTAAGTTAATAGTGAGATAGCAGCCATAGGTCCCCAGCCAAGCAGAAGTGAGTGTGTTGAATGAAAATCTGTGTATGTATGCACGTATTCAAAACATACATTTGTGAGATGAAGGAATAGGAACAGAATTTCACCTAATTTGCACATAAAAAATCAGAAGGTAAACAATTGTAAATGGAAATTTTCTGTTCTGAGCATTCTATTATGCACTGCAAACCATGTGGCTAAGCCTGCTGACCCAAATGGGCTCAGAGTCTAACCTGAGTGTCTGCAGGGCCTGCAGGCTGAGGACCTGCAGTGGTGTGTGAAGCTTACATAAAATGTTCTCTCATTATACCAATCAACTTTTATTACTGAACAAATTCAGTTCGGTTGCAAAAAGCATTTGGTGTGTCAGCAATTTTTTTTTTTTTTTTCCAGCCTTTAAGTTTTCCAAAGGAAGGGCAGTCAACTTGTTTCTTGCCAGCAAATCAAAATGAAAAGCCATTACAATTTTGCAGCAGTTTCAAAAGCAAACTGCTGTAAAAGATTTTTCACAAAATCCCTGAAAATTTGTTTTTGTGTTGTTAAAACAAGCTGATGTAATTTGAGAAGTATCAGCTCAGCAAAAAGCAATATTCTAATGGACTGCAGAACACAGCTCTCCAAAGGCATTGGCATAGCACATCTACCAACTACTTCTAGATACATAAAAGATTAATTCTGAGGATTGTTTTGTGACAGCAGAATAAAAATTTTTAGTCACTGTTTCCAGCGTCACTCTTTCATGGACTAGAAAAAGGAGCAGTGGTCCTTTGCAAACTGCTGAGGTGTAGCCTAGACAAAACACCTGCATTATACCAAAGTGCAATTCATCACAGGTTGACTCCATAATGCTTACTAAAGTATGGTGCAGAGATGCCCAGCTTGATGGAACAGTTGACAAAGTCAACAGATGACAGAGTGAACATTAGCAGGGAGCAATCCCTTCTTGTACAGTGATGTTGACTCACATTAAGAATGTACAAGACAAATTAAAGGCATTCCTTCTATCAGTAAAAAATATTAATATAAACAGGGCAAGATATTATGCTGAGGAGGGGAAATACTGTTTCATCAATGAGGTTTATTAGCTTGTGTTGCCCAGCCCTTCAATCCACTGTAGGAGGTTCACTTTCTGACAATATTTCTAATTGGCTTTACTTGAGCTTTTGTCCAATAAACATTAACTCTCAGCAGAAATCTACTGCAATAATGGCTAACAATCCTCCAATATTGAAACCACAAATATCCAGGCAGGATGTTTCTGTGTACAACACTGAGACAACTGTCTGTACTCTATTCAGTTTCTAAACTTAAGAATCGAAAAATTGAATGAGATTAGAGTTAACTTGCAATGTTTAAGGATTTGGTTTTAATCCAATCACAATTTCCAGGTGACATGATTATGTCACGGTAGTACATAGAAGAGTGCTACAAGAAAATTGAATAGATTTTTTTTTCTTATTCCTAAGAAACAACTATGAATGTCATGAGTAGGAGCTGGACACCTAGCAGAATACTTGATAAATATTTAATCAATGAAAGTTAAAGGATGTGAAAAACTCTCCATTGTCAGATGTATTGTTTCCAATTGATCTAGGACAGCTCTTAATCACAGCTTACTCAGCTATACAGATGGATCACTAAGAAAGTAATTCTGTGATCTGCTATATAGGACTTTACCAGAAATACTAATATCCCCTCTGACATTCAAGTCCATGAATTTCTAGAAGCAATCTTAAAATATGAAAGAGGGACACACTCATTTTTCTTTTCTACAGAGAAAGGTATTTCTGGCCATGAAATCTTCATAGTTTTGCTGCACCAGGAGCAAGGTTTATAATTCTCACAGGGGAGGTAGTGCTGTTAACAAGAATTGAAGGCATTGCATGGGATAAGATATGGCTGAAGAGACAATGCTTAAAAGAATGCAAGCTGACAAAGAAGCCAAAAGGAAAAATAGGGTTTTATGTGGCTGATGTGGCACAAGGGAAACATAAGAAGCCAGGAAAGCCTTGTGGACCAAATACAGTCAATGTCACCATGCTAGCCTAGGCACATAGCCTTCAGCATGCTGAGTGGGTCCCAAAAACTGAAATGCAAAAGGTGGGGGAATAGAAAAACATCAGTATGAATATGAGTAGAATATGAATGGAATATTTTGTTGAAGTAGAATCACATGCAAGAAAAAAAAAAAAAAAGACTTTTACTGTTAGACTGACTCACACACAACCCACAATACAGATGAAAAAATTTCTGTCTCTGGACCACTGTAGCTATTCTCTATGGCAGTAAAAGATTCAGTATCACTTGCATGTTTCTCCAAAGAGCTAGTCAGTGCACAGGCAGGGATTTGAATAATTTACAGTGGAATGTCATTAATCCTGCTACTCCAGGACCTTATCAAAGTGCAGATTAATGAGGGGTCATATAACTTCAATGTGCTACTGCTAACACAAGCAATCACTCTGCTGCTTAACTATTATACTTTTTCAGTGAGGAGTGAGCACTTTAATGAAAACAACAACTTTAAGTGGCTGTATAGGAAAAAGAAGCTTTTTAGCGGAAATAGCGGGGACTTAACATTTAGCTACAATCACTTAGATTAATTAGTTCTGGAACATTTATATTCCACTGTATGGAAGTTAAGAAGCAGTGATAATAAATAAATAAATACACAAACCTTACAATCCTGTTTTCAAGGATTTCTTGCCTTTTCAGGAGTTTTTATCTCCATACCACAGGATAAGAAATGCAAAATGGGACTTGTACTCCTCCAATATGAGTGGTAATAATTTGAACTGAGTGAATCCAGACATTGTCATCTGGAATGTTACCATATCCAGCTCTTCTCCCACCCCATCTGACTAGTGTGGCAGAGAGCTCCTGACCCCAGTGCACCAGTGTGGGATTTTAGTACACAGCACAGAAGTAGATTTGTATTAAAATATCCAGCTGACTGGGGTTACTGCCAGTTCACTGGGAATAACTGGCTGTTTCCTCACACTGAATCCATACCTGAACATTTGTAGTTAAAGGATGCAGCCAGTTCATGCAGACTGTGCTACCTAGCAGGAAAATAAAGTAATTTTAATGGATTTCATTAATGTTAACAATTCCATATGTAAAAAAAAAAAACAACTGTAAATTCAACTGAGCTCACAATTGTAGTGTCTGATTAAAGTCTATGTAGCACTACATAAATAAACAAAAATGCTCTGTGATGGTTAAAGCATTTAGTCAGACACTTCAAGAACAGAAACTGAGATTCAATGCACCAATATCCTACAGTATACACAGCTTTCGAACTGATATTTTGTATATAGGCTAGCTGCCCAGATGTTAGAAGGTAATCATAATTTAAAAGACTTTGCTTTACTGTCCTGAGCTAATAGTGGCTACTGGACTGCAGACATATGGTAAAAACAGACACATGGAAACTGTTGCTGTTCCATTTCATTTTTGTCCAGGAAGTATCATTGACATGGTACTATAAAGAAATGGGCAAAAGGGACAAAGAACAGACAGAATCCTTTGGTACAGCAGTTGAGCCTGACCAGCACACTAGTAGAAAAAGCCATATTTCCTCCTTATGTGAGGAGAATTAATAATATAAATTTTGCTGAAACTGCATCTCTTACAGATGATTGAAGTTAAAGGTCATCTCAGTGATATCACCGTAACATTGAAGCAAAATATTAAGAAGTGTATTTGGTGAATTGTATAAAATTCTAGAAAATAATGATGATTAATAACACAATGACAGGGTTAAATAAAAAAGGAAACTTTAAAGCTTGTAAAACCAAAAATGTTCTGTTAACTCAGAAGTGGATTAGAGCGTTCAAAGCGCTTCAGGACTCGACACTATGTAAAGGCTGATTTATACTCCAGGCATCATAATGCCTACCTACTTCAGAATGACAAATAGCACCGCACTGAGATCTCAATGGCAGCCCCAGAGCACTAGCAGCAAATGTCTTCCATCTTAATAGCTGAGCCTCTGCAATTCTCCTCACTTAAAATTCTGAGCGTTTATCATTGCTCGTTGCATCTAAATCCAGATACAAAAACCTTCAAATCAAACTATTTACCTCAAGTGAAATCTTTCCTGAATAATTCATAAGCAGCAAAGAAGTTGGAAGTAAAGGAGCTGAAGAGTGTTTTAATGAAGTCTAGAGGTTCAAATATAATGGTATAAAAGCTATTATGGATCTTTTCTAACCTTATAAGAAAGAATATCAGTCTCTGTAACAATGAAAGATCCCAATGAATAAGAAAAGAAACACAGTTCAGGTGTCTTGTTGTCAGTGACTGATGCTGCTAACAGAATCACACAGATTACTGCTGAGAAAGGGCTAATATTTGAAGCAATTCCCAATGAAGTGTATGAAGTATTCAGATTGATTCTCATTCTTCCTGTTCCCATGAAGGAGTATAGATCTTTAAAGTAGTTATAATAAGCTTCAATTCAATTAGAATAACGTATGAATGTCAAGAAAATTACTTGCTTAACATGACTTTTTCAACTCTTAAAGGCCAGGCAATAAATAAATAAATAAATAAAAACCACCGATTATGTATCGTAGCTGGTTATTTCATTGTGGGAATCAAGGTATTGTATTCTCCTGTTTCAGCAAATCCTCTCTGCGAAACAGATACTACCGAAATGCTTGGTTGATTTGTATGGGATATCAGTGGCGGCAAGCCAGCATTGTCATCAAACAGCATCTGCCTTCTAAGCAAGACTTATTCTGAGTGTAGTTAATTTTAACCATTTATCCACAAAAACAAACAAACAAAACCCACCCAGCCAACCAGCACCACCAACAACAAAGGGAGAGAGAGCTTCTATTCAGCAGTAGCACTAACTTTCTGAAATTTAGGGATATCAGTGTCTTCAGTCAAAGTTCTTCTGTATAGCTGGTAAACAATAAGTTCATTCCTCCCTGTTCCTGATTAACAATATCGGTCCAAGAGAAATGTGATTACTTTAAACCAACAGAAATAAATCATTCAAATTTTGTTCTGTAAGACTGAATACTGATAGTCCATGCACCCATTTTTCTTCCCCCTGCCATACCTCTCCCCCCTGTTTACACAGTGAAATAACAGCATTCTTACATGAATTGGACTGTTGAGTAAAAGTACATTTTTACCTCAATAAAAAGAGCATAAACCTTTGCAGACTAATATACCCATGATAAAAGGTAGAAACAGATATTCTCCTAGACACCACTAATGAAGGTATAGATATATAGCACTAGTACAAAGGTGTACTGGGGAAGAACATTTTTTCAGTTTTAAAGATCCTATTATTTGCATCTGACACAACTGTAGTACAGTAAAATAGTTAACTCTTTGATACACATTTAGAGTGTTAATGTATTAAAGTTGTTAATTGATTAATATTGTTGCTTGAAGTATACCCAGAAGTCTGTTTACCCTGGAGGCCCTCTGGATAGCAAACCTCTTGGGACTTCTAAATCCAGCTTCCAGATATAATATTTTAATAAGACAGTTATTACTATAATTATTATTTTTCAGGTCTCATTTCCCCACTCTTACCTGTATTTCTCAGAATTCTGACAGGTAAGAAAGAAGTCTTCCTATACAACTATGGTTATAATATGGTTATAATAGGGATTACAGATACCTCACCCCCAATGTAACTAAGGTGAAAATCAAAGACACAGTATCAAGGCCTGCTCTTCTACTCAATTCTACGTTTGAGAAAAATTCACAGATTCCATACTAAACAACACTCTTCAGAAACAGTCATTTTAAACACAAAAACACTAAATAACAATCACCTGGCAGAACATTTCCTTCTGATATTTTATAATACATCTTCCTACAGCTATCTATTTATTAGCATATTTGCTTTAAGTGAATTTTAAGTGAATTTTAGTAATATTGGTTTACTAATTCTGAAACATTTCTCTGAGATAACATCACACACACAAAACTGAAATAGGTCTCTTCTCCATCTGCTGAGACAGTGCAAGGTTGATGGCTGCACAAGGGTCAAAATGAGAGATGAATATTCACTATTTCTCAAGGATTCCAGTGTGGCAAGAGGAATTTGAATTCACTTTGTCTGAGAGACAGCTATGAGATAGGGATGCACCAGAAAGGAATCTGTCCTAGGTCTGTCAGACTCTGCAAGTCTTATGGTTTATATGATAATGTAGGCAAACCACCTCTTCAAAGAATGACAAAACGAGCAATTATCACAGCAGTGGTTTCATCAATGTTGGTGCAGGACAAAAACAAATCAAACAATAAATAAACAAATTAAATAAATAAATAAATAAAAACAGTGCCAACAACAAAAAATCAGGTCTATACTTTGAGGCCCATCAAATCAAAATACAATTCTATGAGACAGAAATAATAGACAGATGAGGAAGGGCTGCACCTCTTATTTTTGTTTATTCTACTATTCTGAAGGAATCAAAATATCACCACTTGTGGTGGTCACTCTACAAATTGTGAAAAGCTCTAGGAAGAGAATAAAAGATAACCTCCTTGGACATTTCTTCAGAGAAAGAGGAGGAAGTGTTTCTAAGTAAATTCTCATAATTATGACTTCTAATTTCATACTCTCACTCCCACTCCTCTAACATACATCAATTTTCTCTTTTAAAGTAAGAACACAGCCACTCAAGTTATCCAGCCTATGCTATCAAATTCTGTCTTCTATGGTTGAGTAAAAAAAGGATGCATTTGTGAATCTAGCTTGAATTCTAGTAGAACATATTAATTAATGTAATTTTATAAACCAATTCAGAAAACACTCAGTGTACTGCTGCTATTCATTCCTTCCCATCCAGTGTGTGATATGGGAAGTCTCCCATACTGGACAAAATATTGCAAAGGGAAGCTTCTGCCACTTCTTTCTGGGCAGAGAGGCAAGCATAACCTACCAAGTAGCTATGCTATAATGGCCAAGGACAGAAAGTTACCAGAAAGCATTCCTGTGCATAAAACTTTGTTAACAAACATAAAATGTATTTAGAGAACAACATGAAAAAAAAAAAAAAAAAAAAAAGGTAAAAAGGTAAACAAAAGTGGAAAAACAGTGCCATACACCCTCTATTCATAACTCATTCTGGGAAAGTACAATATATTTTAAAAAGTTACAAGTCTTTCCTTCCATCAGTCATATATTTATCGTGTACTTTGGCTTTCAAAGTAATCCATGTTAAAGAAAATTTCCAACCTTTAATTAGCCTCCTATAAACAAAGTGGGAGTGTTTCCCCATGAAAGCTGTTATCCAAAAAACACTGATAGAATAATTTTGTTGACTGTTAGCATTCCCTGTTTACTCTTTTTGAATCGTACTTCTTTTGCTGTAACACAGCATTAAAGATTGCTTGGTGGTCACAACTTACCTCTGTAAATGCTCTAATTGATCACTGAAATGTATTTCAAGGTTTGGCTAGCTTACATCATTACAAACTGCATCTTCAAGTCATGTTATTAAACAAAGGAGAAAAAAAAAAATAAAGGTTAAAATAACTTTAAAACACTTCATTTAAGTCACTAATATGAATGACCACAGCTTTCTAACATTCCATGCAATAAGCATAATTTTCTCCCCCCTCCATATCACATATATTTCATATAAGTAACATAAATATCCATTGCGCTTTTGTGGGCACACAGTTCATCTGCCTGCTTTGCCTGGAATTAGCGTGAATAAAGAAAGGACCCTGTCTTTCTACCTTTCCAACCCTTGTTTGTGGAAATTGGTTTTCAGACTGTTGTCTCACATGGAGACACTTTCACAGTTACAGATATACATTAAGCAAACTACTGAAATTGTATGTTGACCTTCACAAGAACACACAGGGAATAGCATATGAAGGTAATGCTAGTTTTATCCAGTTCACAGGCGTAGACTGCTTGAATGACTAGAAAACTCAAGACAACATGCAAAAATCATATTCCAGAGTCAGTAGGGTGAAACAGATATCACCGCCTGAAAGTTTACTACCAAATAAAATTATCTTAGGAAAAAAAAAAAAAAATCTTGAGAGGACTTTCAAGCAGATAACAGTTCAATCCATTTATGTTCTGGGTTTATGCGGCAAGGCTTTGGTAGTGGGGAACTACAGGGGTGGCTTCTGTGAGGAGAATCCAGAAACTGCTCCATGTTAGGTAAGGGCCAGTTTCAGCTTTCTCCAGAGGGACTTGCTGCTCGCCAGAGACAAACCAATAAGTGATGTTTGCACACCTGCAAGAGAAGACTTAAGAAAGGGAAACAAATCGCTGTGCAACAGGACCTGGGAGAGTGAGCAGTGAGAACCAGCCTTGCCGACCCCAAGGTCAGTGCAGAAGGAGGACACGCAGCAGAAGTTCCCCCTGTGGCCTGTGGAGAGGCCCCTGATGGAGCAGGCTGTCCCCCTGTCTCACATGGAGCAGATCTCCATGATGCAGCTCGTGGAGGAGCCCCTGGTGGAGGAGGTGGATGTGGCCTGGAGGAGACCGCATCCCATGGAGAGCCCCATCAGGAGCAGGCCCCAGGCCAGAGCTGCAGCCCATGGAGAGGAGCCCCTGCAGGAGCAGGTCTGGGGGGGAGCTGCTGCCTGTATGGGACCTGTGCTGGAGTAGTTTGCTCCTGACAGATGGACCCCGTGGTACAGAGCCATGCTGGAGCAGTTGAAGAGCTGCAGCCTGTGGGAAGCCCCCAGAGGATCAGTTTGGGAATGACGTCATCCCGTGGGAGGGACCCCACATGGAGCAGGGGCAGAGGTCACTTCACAGTCACTTGTGAAGGAGCAGTGGAGACGAATTGGTATAGACTGACCGCAACCCCCATTCTCCCACTCCCCTGCGCCACTCATAGGGAGGAGGTAGAAGAGGATGGATGGGAGGAAGGTGTTACTTTCTTTCTTTTGTTTCTCACTTTTTAGTAATAGGTAATAAATTTATCTAATATCCCTACTCAGTGTCTGTTTTGCCCGTGACAGTAATTGTTGAGTAATCTTGCTGTCCTTATCTCAACCCTTGAGCCCTTCCCATTACATTTTCTCCCCCATTCCCTTTGAGGAGGGGGAGTGAGAGAGAGGTTGTGGTGGAGCTTGTCTGCCCTCCACAACATCAAAGTAAATCATTTTCTTCTTCTGAAGCACTCTTCCTTCTCCCTCGCCCAACATTTTAAATGAATGGCTCATGTGCCATAATACTCTTCAGGACTGAAATTTTCCATTGACACGTACAGGTGAGTAATTCAAAGCAAAAGATGTTAATTTATTTGTTCTAATTTCCTGAAAATATGTGTGGATTTAAAAAAGAGCAAGAGAGTCTGAACTCTCAGGGCTGCCATCATGAAACAAATTCCAGTGAGATATTCTGCCTCTGCATTCAACTTTAATAATTGTGTCACCAAAATTTCTTCTAGGTTTTCTAAAAAAAAAAATTTACTTAGGCATATAAGGCACAGTACTACTTATATATTACAGTCCCTGTATACTTTATGCTTTAGAAAATTTAGGCCCATATATATGTAAATGTTTTCTCACATCAACTGTATTTTCAGAAGATGCATAACAACTGTTTTTCCAATTCTATGTATTGGAAAATCTAGGATTCACTAGGACACTACTGATTTTGAGATTCATTAGAGTGAACTGGTAATGTAATTCTTCTAATGTAAAGCTGTATGAATATTTTACCATCTTCAATTTTATTATTCACTAAAGACCCAAATAAATTATGCATGATTCATGCACTAACTCTTAAATTCAGTATCACTGAAAATCTGAGTGCACAGGTGTTGTCAATTCAATCTATTTCAGGAGGATTTGCCTCATTAATGCATTTTCTCTGTTCATCTTTATGTATGATGTAGTGGGTTTTACAAATTGAAAACTTCTGATATAACAAATTGTGAAATAGAAACCCATTATAATCTTGGAAATAACCCTTTCTGAAGATGCATTTTGTCTGTGAACATCCCTAATATTTTCTTATGTTTACTTAATACGTGTGCTACAACAACTTTATAACTTATTTGAGTAAGAAAAAATTAAATTATTGTTATTTTATGCTTTACTTGATATTACTACAAAGTAGGATCAGACTTTCTAAACATTAAAAAAAATGAAGAAGCCAAGCGTTTGAAAAGTCTTGGATTTGACTGATTCTGCTGCTTAATTATATTTTGGACCACCACACCAAAAGCCCTGTTTGCTAGTCCAATGACAGTAAACCAATAAATACATATATATATTTTCTTCAAATGTAGTGATTTTTCACCTTTTGAGTTTCAAGTAAATCCTTATTTCTTAAGGGCTGCTCCTTGGTCTTTGATAGTCTCTTCAGTGAAACTTAGTGACACAGAAATTTAGAAGTTTCCTATACAGTGATCCAAATTCATTGGTTTTGAGAAACTTGAGATAATCAAATCATCATCGAATCACAGAATGGCTTGGGTTGGAAAGCACCTTAAAGATCATCTAACTCCACCCCCCTTACTATAGGCAGGGATGCCATCCACTAGAATCATGGAATCATAGAATCATAGATTCACAGAATCATAGAATGACTTGGGTTGGAAGGGACCTCAAAGATTGTGGTGTAATGACCACACGGACACCAGGGTTCTTTTAGGATCAGAAGCTGCTACTTCTTTATTGATGACATAACTTTAGCTCTCTCTTACTGAAGGCTTAACTTCATCTCTCATATTGAGGGCATAACTTCATTATCCATGGTGCATCCCCATATTGAGGACAGGCTCTCTTCTTAAACCATTCCCCCCACAGCATTACTTTTCCGCTAACTGTTTATTGGTCAACAACTTTGCCCGGCAACAGCAAACACCCAGCAACTTCCATGCCTTTATTGCTGGAGAACAAGCAACCAGAGACACAAGGCATCTCCTGAATCATCCTTCTTTGTTCACTCTAAACTCATTACATTCCTGATGGCCTCATCGTTAAGAGTCCAATGTTATCACCAACCATAGGGCTTGTTGATCCCTATGGCCACACTCCCACAAAAGATCATCTACTTTCAACCCCTTGCCTTAGGCAGGGATACTACCCACTAGATCAGGTTGCTCAGGGCCTCATATAACATGGTCTTGAACACCTCCAGGGATGGGGCATCCTCAGCCTCTCTGGACAACCTGTTCCAGTGCCTTACCACCTTCTGAGTGAAAATTTTACTTCTAACCTCTAATCTTCTAATCTTCCCTCTGTTAGTTTAAAACCATTCCCCCTTGTCCTATCATCTACCCGAGTAAAGAGTCCTTCTCCATCCTTTTTGTAAGACCCCTTTAAGTACTGATAGGCTGCAATGAGGTCACCTCAGAGCCTTCTCTTCTGTAGGCTAAACAGCCCCAGCTCTCTCACCCTATCTCTGTAGGAGAGGTGCTCCAGCCTCTTGATCATCTTTGTGATACTCCTTTGGACCCACCCAGCTCCACAACCTTCTTATGCTAGGGGCTCCAGACCTGGACACAGTACTCCAAGTGGGACCTCACAAGGTAGAGGGGTACAATCACCTTCCCCGACCTTCTGGCCACTCCTCTTTTAATGCAGCCCAGGATGCACTTGGCCTTTTGGGCTCCAAGTGTGTAATGCCAGCTCATGTCAAGCTTTTCATCCATCAGAACCCTCAAGTCCTTCTCTGCAGGGCTGGTCTCAATGAGTTCTTCTAGTCTGTACTCTTGTCCGGGATTGCCCCAGCCCAGGTGCAGCACCCTGCATTTGCACTTGTTGAACCTAATTAGGTTCACGTGGGCCCACTTCTCAAGCCTGTACAGGTCCCTTTGGATGGCATCCCTTCCTTCTATAGTATCAACTGCACCACCGAGCTTGGTGTCATCTGCCACTTTGCTGAGGGTGCACTGTATCCCACTGTTTATGTCATTGATAAAAATATTAAACAGTACCAAACCTAGAACAGACACCTTGTGTTGTCACCGCACTCCCTGACAAAGAGTTCTTCCCCAGCTTTCCTGTAGGTTCCCTTTAGGTACTGGAAGGTCTACAAGGTCTCCCAGGAGCCTTCTGTTCTCCAGGCTGGACAACTCCCACTCCCTCAGAACGTTTAAGTTACAATAACTATACTGTCATGGTTGTGTAAAGAAGGCTTACACACCCATTTTTTATTTCTGTCATTTTGTGCCTGCTTAATTTTTGCTTTTTCCAGGCTTCTAGCTCATATTCCAAAGTACAAGTTAAACACATTGCACAGAACTGCCAATACAGCCAATTCAGTAATGTTGAAATTGGTTTGAAGTAAATAACACAAATTTCTCTCTTCATATCACAGAATCACAGAATAGTCTAGGTTGGAAGAGACCTCCAAGATCACCCAGTCCAACCTCTGACCTAACACTAACAAGTCCTCCACTAAACCATATCCCTAAGCTCTACATCTAAACGTCTTTTAAAGGCCTCCAGGGATGGTGACTCAATCACTTCCCTGGGCAGCCTATTCCAGTGACTGACAACCCGTTCAGTAAAGAAGTTCTTCCTAATATCCAACCTAAACCTCCCCTGGCACAACTTTAGCCCATTCCCCCTCGTCCTGTCACCAGGCACATGGGAGAATAGACCAACCCCTCCTCGCTACAGCCTCCCTTCAGGTACCTGTAGAGTGCAATAAGGTCGCCCCTGAGCCTCCTCTTCTCCAGGCTAAACAGTCCCAGCTCCCTCAGCCGCTCCTCGTAAGACTTGTTCTCCAGACCCTTCACCAGCTTCGTTGCCCTTCTCTGGACTCGCTCAAGCACCTCCATATCCTTCTTGTAGCGAGGGGCCCAAAACTGAACGCAGTACTCAAGGTGTGGCCTCACCAGAGACGAGTACAGGGGGACGATCACCTCCCTGGCCCTGCTGGCCACGCTGTTTCTTATACAGGCCAGGATGCTGCTGGCCTTCTTGGCCACCTGAGCACACTGCTGGCTCATATTCAGCCAACTGTCAACCACTACTCCAAGGTCCTTCTCTGGCAGGCAGATTTCTAACCACACATCTCCCAGCCTGTAGCGCTGTTTGGGGTTGTTGTGCCCCAGGTGCAGGACCCGGCACTTGGCCTTGTTGAACTTCATACCGTTGGCCTCGGCCCATCACTCCAGCCTATCCAGATCCTCCTGCAGAGCCTTCCTACCCTCAAGCAGATTGACACACGCACCTAACTTGGTGTCGTCTGCAAACTTGCTGAGGGCGCACTCGATCCCCTCGTCCAGATCATCGATGAAGATGTTAAAGAGGACTGGTCCCAGTACCGAGCCCTGGGGGACTCCACTAGTGACCGGCCTCCAACTGGATTTGACTCCATTCACCACAACTCTCTGGGTCCGGCCATCCAGCCAGCTCTTCACCCAACGAAGTGTGCGCCAGTCCAAGCCATGAGCAGCCAGTTTCCTGAGGAGAATGCTGTGGGGGACGATGTCAAAAGCCTTACTGAAGTCAAGGTAGACCACGTCCACAACCTTTCCCTCATCCACTAAGCGTGTCACCTTGTCATAGAAGGAGATCAGGTTCATCAAGCAGGACCTGCCCTTCGTAAACCCATGCTGACTGGGCCTGATCGCCTGCTTGCCCTGCAAGTGCCGCATGATGACATCCAAGATAATCTGCTCCATGAGCTTCCCTGGCACTGATGTTAAACTAACAGGCCTATAGTTTCCCAGGTCTACCTTAAAGCCCTTCTTGTAGATGGGCATCACGTTTGCTAGCCGCCAGTCAAGTGGGACCTCCCCCGATAGCCAGGACTGCCGATAAATGATGGAAAGCGGCTTGGCCAGCTCCTCCGCCAGTTCTCTCAGTACCCTCGGGTGAATCCCATCCAGCCCCATCGACTTGCGTGCATCCAAATGCTGTAGCAGGCCGGTCTTCTTCCACACCAGCTCGTCTTTGGGCACGTGGGGACAGACCGCTCCTGAGCCATTAAGATTTCTTTCCTGAAGAGCGCCCAGCCCTCCTGGGCTCCTCTGTCTTTCAGTACCGCCTCCCAAGGGACTCTGCCAACAAGTGTCTTGAACAGCTCAAAGTCAGCCCTCTGGAAGTCCAAGACAGCGGTTTTACTGATCCCCTTCCTGACTTCGCCGAGTATCGAGAACTCTACCATTTTGTGGTCACTCTGCCCAAGACAGCCCCCGACCAGCACGTCTCTCACCAGTCCTTCTCTGTTAGTGAACAGAAGGTCTAGTGGGACACCTCCCCTGGTAGGCTCGCCAACCAGCTGCGTCAGGAAGTTATCTTCCACGCTCTCCAGAAACCTCCTGGACTGCTTTCTCTGGGCTGTGTTGTGTTTCCAGGATATGTCTGGGAAGTTAAAGTCCTCCACAAGAACAAGCGCTGACGATTTCGCAACTTCCGCCAGCTGCCTGTAGAACTCCTTATCCGTCCCTTCATCCTGGTTTGGTGGTCTATAACAGACCCCCACCAGGATGCTTGCCTTGTTGGCCTTTCCACTGATCCTAACCCATAGCGACTCCACCTTGTCATTCCCAGCCTCAAGTTCGATGACGTCAAAACACTCTCTAATATAGAGAGCCACTCCACCACCCCTTCCGTGCTGTCTGTCCCTTCTGAAGAGCCTATAGCCAGACATCGCAGCACTCCAGTCATGAGAGTGGTCCCACCACATTTCCGTGATAGCAACCAAGTCATAGCCTGAGTGCTGCGCAATGGCTTCCAGCTCCTCCTGCTTGTTGCCCATGCTGCTTGCATTAGTGTAGATGCACTTCAGCTGGGCATTAGCCTTCTCCCCCAGCCTTGCCACTGTTCCCCCTGGCACACCTCCAGCAGGCTTTGTTTCATCCCCGCCCCCCTTCTCACCTAGTTTAAAGCCCTCTCAATGAGCACTGCCAGCTCCTGGGCCAGGATCCGTTTTCCCCTTGGGGCCAGTTGGGACCCACGTGCAGCCATCAGGCCAGGTGCCGAGTAGAGTGCCCCGTGGTCGAAGAACCCAAAATTCCTGTGTTGGCACCAGCCTCTGAGCCACGTGTTTATCAGGTGGGCTTTTCATATCCTCTCTCTTAACCATTCCCTGCCACTGTAGGAATGGATGAAAACACCACCTGTACTCCCTCTCCGTCCACTAACCGTCCCAGCCCCCTGAAGTCCCGTTTGATAGCCTTCAGGTTTCTCTCATCAATGTTATCACTGCCAGCCTGGACTATCAGTAATGGGTAGTAATCAGAGGGGCGAACTAGGTTGGGAAGCTTTCTGGCGACATCCCTGACCCTGGCCCCAGGGAGGCAGCAGACTTCCCTACAGGTGGGGTCAGGCCGAGAGATAGGGCCCTCCGTTCCTCTGAGAAGGGAGTCGCCCACCACGATCACCCTTCTCTCCTTCTTGGTGGGAGAAGTCTTGAGGCGTGGAGTAGACTTCCTCACCCTGGGCTTCCTGGTTAACTTTTCTGCCACACCCTCCTCCACCGCTCTCTCGAGCTTCAGGGCCTCAAACCTGTTGCGTAAGGGCACCAGGGAAGGTGGGGCAGGCGGTGGGGGGAGTTTCCCGCAATGCCGAGCAGGGACCTGTCTCCACTCCTCCTCAACTCCGAGGTCCCCTCTCTCTGCCCAACAGCGACCGGGCAGGGGGTCCACCCCCACCTGGGGAGCCTCCCCCCGGTGCCCCTCCTTCAGGCCTTGCAGGGAGTTGTTCCACCAGTCTATCTCCCGCTCGCACTCCCTGATGGCCCTCAACCTCTCCACCTCCTCCTTGAGCTCTGCCACCAGGCGGACCAGGTCGTCCACCTGCTCGCACCTCACGCACACAGTATCTCCACCTCCCTCGGCTCTGGCACTCCTTGCACCCAGAGACCTGCACTGCCACATTTCTGAGCGGGCACTCCGTCTGGGTGGCTACAGACTTTCTAGCGCGAGCTCTCTGCCTTTCTGCCTTAAAATTTAAATAGTTTAAATATTAAATAATTATTACAAACATTAAATAAATGTAACCTAATATCTAAATAGCTTAAATAAACAACAACAACACAACTGGGAGCTGAAATATACATTTTCTTTACCATTACCTTCTACAAAAGTGTAGATTTTTTGTAAGACTGTCTATGCATCCCTAACAGCTTCAAAGTTTTCTTTGCTTTTTCAAACACAGTAAATTTGTAACCACACCCTATCAAATAAGGCTATCCATTTAGTAAGAATTTTGTAATTCTATACAGATTTTTTTTTAATTTTAATTTTTATTTATTTATTTATTTATTTTTGCGTAGTAAAATTATATAACAGTATTTAATAAAGCCTAATCTCTGACTTTTCATTGGGAAGATGGAACATTTTTATGGTTATTACAACCCATCAGTTTTACTAGCTTCAAAAGCATTTGAAGGGGAGTTTTTTGTATACTTATGTTTTTTTCCTCCCACTCCTCGTTACATAGGTTATATATTTATTAAGTGGTCGTCTTCAGACTGGTAACCTAAATATATTACAGACCTTACTGCACCTCCAGTGCAGTAATCATATTATATTTGGAAATAATAATAATATAATATTTTGAAATAATCAAATCATTCACTTGAGCACAAAGGCTGACTGGTGTGGACACGGTGGTTAGAATGTGCTGTTATTTAGAAAGAAAATCTCATCTATCTTTTGCTGAGCACTGGAACCATTAGGTTTGTGATCTTTAAGGCTGATCTCATGCTCATAGAAGGGCACAGCTCTGGAGACTTATTTTAAAACAGATCAAGAAACTTGCAGACAAGACACATTAATACACTGCTTGGAGTTACGAAGATGAAAATGTCAATTTGCTTCACTTGCTTCTTCTTCAATACAAACTAAAGAAATTAAAACTTTCAACAGCTGAAAACATTGGGATAATTCACATCACGTTGAATAGCATCAAATTTTTATGAAATATTTCTTCATATATGGAGGGATGTAGAACACTGAACAGTGCCTCGCATAGTGGTATCCTAATGGAGTTACTTTAAAGGAGGAGCAGTTTTTGATGGAATATCTGTTAAAGAACTATGGATTTTAGTAAATGGAATTAACTATAATGTCAGGTTTCTGTGGATTTTTTTTCTTTCTTCCATTAAAGTTTTTGTTATTATTACCAAAGTCAACCAACATAAAGTATTGGGTAATGTAAGAAAAATTTTAAACCAGAAAAGTATATTCCAGTTAACAAATAACGTTTGTTATTTTATAGAATGGCTTGAGTTAGAAGGGACCTGAAAGATCATCCAATTCCAACCCTCCAGCCATGGGCAGGGATGCCATCCACTAGATCATGTTGCCCAGGGCCCCATCCAACCTGTCCTTAAACACATTCCAGGGTTGGGGTATCCACAGCTTCAGTGGTCGATTTGTTCCAGTGCCTCACCACTCTGAGTAAAGAATTTATTCCAAACATTTAATCTAAATCTCCCCTCTTTTAGTTTAAAATAATTCCCCCTTGTCCTATCATTATCTGCTTGAGTATAAAGTCACTTTAAAGTCACTTTTTTTTTTTTTTTTTTTTTTTTTTCCCTCTTTTGATCAGCTCCATTTAAGTACTGAAAGGTGGCAGTGAAGCCCAGAGCCTTCTCTATGCTGAAGAGCCCCAGCTCTTTAAGCCTTTCTTCAGAGGACAAATGCTTCAGCCCTCTGATCACCCTTGCAGTCCTCCTCTGGACCCCCTCTAACAGGTCCATGTCTTTCTTGTGCTGGGAGCCCCAGACCTGGATGTAGAACTCTAAGCACGGATTCACGAGGGCAGAGCAGAGGTGGACAATCACCTCCTTTGACCTTGTCACTTCTCTGTTGGTGCAGCCCAGGATGCAGTTGGTCTTCTGGGCTGCAAGTTCACACTGCTGGCTCATGTTGAGTCTTTTGCCCACCAGAACCCCCAAGTGCATCTTCACAGGGTTGCT
The DNA here is from genome assembly GCF_011077185.1 of Oxyura jamaicensis. Classification (NCBI taxonomy): domain Eukaryota; kingdom Metazoa; phylum Chordata; class Aves; order Anseriformes; family Anatidae; genus Oxyura; species Oxyura jamaicensis. The sequence goes on along the minus strand of NC_048894.1, from coordinate 130,580,017 downwards.
CTCAGTGAGTTCTTCATCCAGTTTGTACTCTTATCTGGGATTGCCTCAACCCAGGTGCAGCACCTTGCTCTTGAAGCATTGAACCTCATTAGGGCCCAGTTCTCATGCTTGTCCAGGTCCCTTTGGATGGCATCCCTTTCTTCTGATGTATCAACTGTACCACTCAGCTTGGTCTCATCTGCAACCTCGATGAGGGTACACTCAGTCCCACTGAGTATGTAATCAGTAAGAGATACTATATGGCACTGGTCCCAAAATGGAACCCTGAGGAACACCACCATTCTCTACCTGGACATAGACCATAACTCTCCAGCTGCAGCCATCCAGCCAACTCCTTATCCACCAAACAGTCTGCCCTTCAAATCTCTTTTTCACTAATTTAGACATAAGGCCACATAGACTTGTACCTCTTTGGTTTTATCAGGTGGTCTCTAACCTGCTCTTTGCTTACAGTGGGAGGGACCATCAGTCCCTGCCCAGAGATTCAGGGAAGTTTGACTGGCAGTGAAGACTGAGACAAAGAAGATTAACATAATTTTTGAGTTATATAAATTAAATTCAGTTAAATTTATATATAGAAAAGTCTAGGAAACAATATTTTGTTTCAAATGTGTCAGGAGCCTTCAAAATATTTGTATTGTTTTGGTTCTGTTGACTTTTTGTTCAGATGGGAAAATGCACACTGCATTGGCTACTATTTATTCTATGCAAGCTTTTTGAGAAATATCTATGGTATGAAGACATCTGAGTATAACTCCACTGCATTTATTCAACATATTTCTGATTCAAATTAATTCTGAGCTAAACTATTTGCTCTAAGTGCCACATACACTTTATTATTCACCAAAGTGAAAACAGGCATCCCTTTCACTGCAATTTCGTATTTTCTGAATGTCTGACCTCTCTTCATTGATCTCAGTATCTCCAGTACGTGCATCAAAGGAAAACACAAATGAAAAGGACATCAGAAAGCCTATAGTTATCAAAAACTGAAATATCTACCTCATTTTTTGTGACAGTTAAAGTGTCTTCTTGTACATAACAGTATATTCAGCAATAGGTTGAATCTGTATGCACTTTACATAATGATTTGTGAACATTTTGGAACAGAAAAAACAAAACTTTCTCTAAGAATGATTCAACAGTAGAATGATACATGTTAACATATGGAGAGAATATGAATAGGCGGAATTAATTAAAATAGATATTAACATCTGACTGATTTAAATAAATACTTTTCAAATAGATTGTGCGATGCTGAAGTTACATAATGTTTAAAAGTTCTTTGGAGATTCTACCCAAAATACTAAAAAACTATTTCTGTCTTAGTTACACAGAGGAAAAATATTATTTAAGTAGAACAATGGAAATGACAATATAATATATATATTATATATATATTATATAATATAATATATATAATATATTATATTATATAATATATACAATATAATATAATATATAGCATATGCATCTATACCACTGATATAGAAGGGAGATTGATGTTTGGGAAAAATAACAATAATAAAAATAATAATAATAATAAAAAATCAGTATCTCTCAAAATAACATAGATCCTGCAACACTTAAGTTTGTATTTCCAGTGCAGTTAGTGCTGATATTTTACTCATGAAAAATATATTTGTGCACGTACATGTATATATACACACATTTATATACTTTATCCTTCACGCTACCATTGTATAGCAAGATCTGGCATCATCATGGAATATAGATACTCTGCTGCATGTCTGGGCAGTTTCTACTTGAGGATGCAAATATAGTCCTATGTTTGTGATGTGAAACTTGTAGTAGTCAGGGAAGATGTGTTTATATGCACACACAATGTGTGCTTTACTTTATACATATTTAACTTAAGTTTAGATGGCCTGTAATGAAAGAATACTTTCTTCAGGTGAAAATGTTTATTCCTACTAAAATTAATTATTTCCTGGTTAGTTGAAAGCAGCAGTGTATTAGGTCTTAGTGCTGTATAATAAACAGTTTTAAAACGTGTTTTTTTTTTCCCCCCCACCCAGTTGCTTAAGAAAAAAATAACCATGATAAGAAATTAAAATAAAATAAAAAACAATTAATGATTTTTTTTTTTTTAAACTTGCAGATTTAACTTGCAGATTTAAATTGGTGCTTAACACCAGTAATTTAAATCCACTCTCTAAAGCATAGCCCAGAAGATGGTGAAGACATAAAAAACTAACCCTTGAACACTTAAAGGCCCTGTGTCCTGCTTTTGAGAGTGGTCAGAAATAAAGGACCTGATGTCCAAAGGCAACCCAATCTTAATGCCTTATTTGAATTATGATGATGCAGGAGGGCATAGCCATATACTTGAGTTTACAGAGTTGGTAGTGGCTCCCATTTAGTCAATTCAGAGAGCAGGGTGACTGTTGCTCATCCATTTGTGTCATTCATGCAAACTTACCATAAAGACAGCAGGAGATCAAAAAGACTTAGTCCTGCTACTTTTTCCCTGAAGCAGGAGCAACAAGGGAAGGGGCCCACTAAAAAAGCCTGTTTCATACCCATTGCAGTAGTTTCACAACACTCACTGGGTAGTGTCTCTCTTACACATCCACCTCAAAGCTTAATGTGAAAATCTTATAGGTTTCTGAGCTGAAGAGATCTAAAGTTACAATAAGCCAGATGAGTGGGAAGAAGAAATTGAGATATCTGTATTTCCCTGAATTTGGAGAAATAAGCACATTTTAAGATAAAATAGGACGTGACATAACATTCTAGTTGCCATACATTGTTTACCACAAGCTTCAGCTTCTATTAATGCTAAGCTTCTGGTTCTTAAACAGTTTATGAATCAGAGTGACAAGAAGCTAGACCTTCAGTTAGTTATGGATAAATTTTTAGGATGGAAGTGAACCTCCCTAATCCTTCTGTTTGAAGTTCTGCTTTGAGAACTTTATTATGATTTATTGATTGTGTATGATTTAGGAAAGAAAAGTGATCATGAGAATAGGAGGAGGGAGAGAAGATTTCCTTTACACAACAACATAACATGATAGAAACATAAAAGCCCTCACCTGTTAATATTTAAGACAGCTTTATTAAAACAAATTTCATTTTCATCAGTGACATAGTGCAGAATTCAATTCCTCCCCAATGAGTGACACAGGTGATTCTGTGGAAATAACTAATGGGAAGAACCTTCATCTTATTCACAGTCATGCTGAAAGTGTCAAAGAAACTGTCAGTTCCAGTTTGTAAATGCCAGTTGATATCAAGACTTGTTAAAGTTGCAATAAGTAGATTAAATGGTTGTTATAATATGTAATTTTTTGAATCAATGATGATCATGCCTGTGCAGTAACTATCCACTAAGAAAAGCTGTAGGATTTATTTTTATTTATTTATTTTTACAACACACAAACAGTTTTAGCTGCAGAAAAAAAAAAACAAAAAAAAAACTAAAAAGTTCCTAAGAATAAACATGTATTTTTGACAAGCAATATCAAAGCATATTTTCCCCACATTTTAGAGGGATTCTCCATGCATGTTTTTCCAGGTCCACACAGAATACTTCTGCTCTGTATGCGTTTTTTTAGATATTCCTAATCACACTTTCCCCAAACTAAGCTTAAAAACAAACAAATCAATAACTGGTAACTCTAATTTTCCTTTTTTTTTTTTCTTTTTTTTTTTTTCTTTTTTTTATTTTATTTTTTTGAATCAGAAACTCTCATTTGGTGTTCCAGATTAGGTTCACACCTTTTAAATTAAGACAATTATAGTAGCTGCTTTGCCCATAAATGTTAAATTTGGTAACCTCTAAAAAACAGGTGGTAGTGCTTTTAATATAAGCAAAGATAATGATTCAAGGAGGTGCACAGTGCTGCACAGAGCCTTCCTTACAAGCCATCACTGTATTGTAAATATCATTCTGGAATCTCTTTGCTGCATGTCCAGGCAGTTTGCATTTAAGAATGCAAATGTAGTCCCTTGTATGTGATATGGAAATTGTAGTAGTGAGGGAGGAAAAGAGAGAGCGGAAAATTCTTCACCTCTGTCAACTGCTACTTAGTTATGATGTCTTTTGGAGAAAAACCTTATGGCAAATGAGACATACTTGTGTTCCCTCCTTTACTCTACAACTGTAGATCAGGACTTTTCACACCAGAACCTTCCAACATTGAAGCACCATCTCATCTGTTACAATCACTAGCAAAGTTGTGGGTCTGACTGCCAGCACAAAAAATTTACATATATTGTACAGTCATTTTCTCATCAAGTGTATTGTCTTAATAAAATAAATAAAATCTAGAATCAAGTCTAAGTTTTAAAGCCTTTAGTATATTTGCAAAAGTAGGACTACAGCATTGCTTTCCTAAATGAAGGTTTTTCATGATTACTGAATTGCTTTACTATTTACACTCCTGAAGACATTACTTATCTTGTACAACAACAACAAGTTATCCTGTTGAAGTCATCAGCATCGGCCAAAAACTGTATTCCTTGGGAATGCCATTCAGTCAGAGGCCAAAACATAAAATAAAGGGACACAAGTTAGATAGCCCTATCAGAAATATCTGTTACCATGAAGGATTCTTTACACAGTAATAAACCATCAAAAAGCTTAAGCTATTTATAGCAGCAAAGCAGCATCTAAGATCTAGCATCATCAGTCTAACAAAAGCAAGGACCTGAAGAGTTAAGCATATTCATGATGACAAATATCAAAAGAGAATTAATGTTAGCTAGGTGGGAGCTTGGCAGGACAGCAATGTTAGGGGAATGTCTTTAGCCAGTATCACTCTAACAAGGTCAAAGACACCTCTGACTGGAACAACAGCCTGTTTATTTTAGAAATACATTACTTTTAGAGACATATGCACTTTGAAAAATGACCCTATCCCATTATTTTAACTGACTAAAACCACTCCTTTTTCAATAAAAATTTTACAGGAAACCACCATGGCCATTTGAAATTATCAGTGGAGAAAGTGGGTATTTTTTCCTACCATGCATGTTTTGAAAAGTTTCTTAAATTCTCTTCAAAACATATTTTATAGGTATGTGTTTCCTTAGAACCACCAGTATAGTACAGTATAACTGAAACTAGAGATTCAAGACTGTTGTACAGCCTGCTTCTCCATTCAGATGGCAAAGGTTATATTTTTTAATATTAGAATAATACGGTCTATATTATGCCGATAGTCATTGTACTAAAAAGCATATCAGCAGTTTATATGTGGTCCCTCGGTAAGGTTACATTATCAAAAATTATGAGTAACATTGCATATTGAATGTGCAAGACCATCTGAGATTCGATAGAATTCAATGAAAATACTTATATTAGCATTAACAGGTATTGAATCACACCCTTAAAATCAAGTTCATGAGAAAGATATTTATACCATTTGCTTGTAAGGAAAAATGAAAAAAATCTCAGTGGGAATTTAAATGTAGGATTTTATGACAAGTAGTTCTGAACTACCTCTAGAGGTTTTTGGAAAATAACAGGAAATTAATTATAGGACTACTTGGCTTCAGACAATAATTGTTCTTTTTTTTTTTTTTTTTTTCTGAAGTTCATGTATAGCAACTTTTCTCAAAACAACACTAGCAAGCAATAACAAAACCATCCAATAACAACTTTTGTTGTTTAAAAGAAAACAAAAACCAATAACAATTTTTAAAAATATTGCTCTTAGTTTTTTTTTTTTTCCTGCCTTTACACATGTACAGTATCCCCAAATCCACTTTGAAATCATTAAGTAATAAGGCATAATAGCTGGGGATATTATTGCTATTTCTTGATACTACCCAGAAATAGGGGTGACAATGACATACAAAGTCTAGGTGACATATTATATTTATGTATTTTCTGGGGGAAAAAAACTTGACTAAAAAAAAGTGAGATTAAGTAGCAAAATAGGTGTTAAAGGGTACAATAATGAACTGCAGAATTCTATGTTTACTAATTAAACTGCGGAGGAGATAAACTTGACATGTGTTGATTAAATATTCCCAAAATGATATCAGCTAAACACCAAGGTCTGCTACCTCTTGTAAAATAACTTCCTGATTATACTTGCATGGAGGCAAGGACTAATGGGTGGGCAAGCAGGGACTACCTGAAGAAAGTCTCTTTAGAAGAAGTCACTGCATCTGCTGTACTGGTACTGCCCCTTTCACCACCTCAGGTTTCAAAAGACATCTTGATTTTGGACTTCTAAATTCAGTAAGTTATGGATTAAATTTAACTCCAAGAATAGTTCAAATTTAATAAGCACTCCTGGGAAGTCCTCATGTCTGTAGCCAGAGATATTCAGATCTTCTCCTTGTTACTTGTGTCCTACTCTTCCAACTGACATATTATTTGTCCTCAAAACCTCCGCAACTAATGTTATAGCCATATAACTAATGGCTAAGTTGGATATGGGTATAACTAATAACTATCCAACAACTAAGTTGGATATGGGTATAACTAATGTTATACCCATATCCAACTTAAAATAATAATAATAAAAAAAAAATTCATCTGAAGATTTTGAAGTTTTGCAGTACCAACTCTAATTACTTTTCTAAAACTCCATTTAAATACATAAATGTGGAAGTGGAAGCCTATACATAATGACAATACTGCTGTCAGATTATAGCAAAGGCCCATCTCTACACTTTTTTTAATCTGCTAGGCAGAACACTTGATTTTGTTAGGAACAATTTCTTGGTCGACTTGAGTCAGAAATTAGCATTGCAGGACTACAAGTATTGTTTAAGAGCCTTACCTGTTATTATCTCTAATTATATTACCACCATATGTCAGGAGCTACTAATTGGTAACAACACCAGTATCGGTTACACACAGATTTCAGAATTATCTAACGAACTTAACATAGATTCCTCTTATAATTCTTTTTAAGAATAAGTGTTGCATATTGAATTTATGTAACACTTCCATTGTCTAGATCTTTCATAATCTTTTTAAAGAGTAATTGTCTTACATAGCTCTCATTTGGAGCAATACTTAATTGCAATTTTTCTTCTCCTGATAGAGATAATCATACAAGCATCACAGAACTGCAGAATAACCTAAGAGGAAAAAGTATTCCCTCCCCAACATACCCCCAAAAGAAGGCCAAGGTTATTTGATTGACCTAAGTATGAAAGTGGTGCTTTTGTCTGGGTTTTAAACTAGGCATGGATAGTAATTTCTTTTCTCCTGAAAACTCCAAAGCTATCTAGCTACAAACCAAAAAGGTTTTTTGTGTATGTGTGTGTGTTTGTGGTGGTGTTTTTTGTTGCTTTTTTTTTTTTCATCCCCTATATTTCTAAGGATAAAAACGATTTGAGTGATATCAGGTGAAATGACCCTGAAGATCAAATGCATTTTTCAAATAAGAAACTTTATTTCCTAGAAGATTAGTAAAATAAACATAAAAATACCCTTTTGAACAAAATGTAATCCAGATAAAGCTGCAGAAATATTTGAATCCAACCCTCCTAAACTGAAATTTTCTAAGCAGAGAACTTCTGGATAGAGACTGCTTATGTGATTAGGGAGACTTATATAAACCCTGTGGCTTTATGGTATCCTCAAGTTTTCAAAATAAATCCACATTGTACCGATGTTAAATAAATGCTTATAGCTTCTAAGCACAGATACGGATACCTAAATGCTTAAATTCAAGAATGCATAAGATTGCTTTATTGCCTTAAAACTCTAGATGATAAGCAAGATCGCAGCAGAGGCTCTCAAAGGTGGCTTGATCATGCCCAGATCACAACCGAGACTGGCTGCCCAGTACAGTAGGTATTAAAGCATCTTTGGTGATCGACTGCTTGGTCTTTACCTCATATGTTTATTACCTTTTCTATTTGCATTCATGCATAACTTTTAAAAAAATCAAGATCTTGTGATATTATCTTCCCTCCTTTACTGAGCTATGACTTGTTAACACCAATAAATACCAGAAATATTTTTTTTATTTGCAGTATTTAATCTATATTGCTAGTGAAGACTCAAAAACTTTAGATTTCGATTTGATTATATTAAAGTTGCAAATTCTTTTCACTTTGCTAGTCTGTGATTATCTGAAATTCAGTACCAATTTTGCAACATAAGGAAAGTATATCCCCTTGTGTTTTCCCTGCCACTTACTAAATTTCAAATGATTGCCTCAGGCAAGTTAAGTTTTTAAAGCTGGATGACAGCTACCTGGAAAACGGCAACACACATTACAGGGATCCTGACTGTGGCACACAGTACCTGCACACTACTCGAGGAACAACAGGGGACAAAAGGTCACTTGCTCCTGAGGAGCAGGGCCAGAGGTGGGCCACATCTCAGGACCAGGCCAGGTCAGCCTCTATGCTGAGCTCCTGGCTGTCTGTGTTCTCAGTAGACAATTTAAACTTCTGCTCTCCTGTCACTGTAGCTAGACAAGAGCATGTGCATATCCTGAGCACAAGAGGAGACAAAACAGATGGATATAGACAGGGGAGCACATGGAAACCATGGGACCATATTGGCAGTAGTCATAACACATCACTAGGCTAACTGTTGGCAAGGTCCCTTCAGGCATCAGAGCAAAGGGGAATTATGGAGGGATTTGAAGGGGATAATGAAGTAACCCAACAGGCATTTACAGAAATCTCTTCACAAGCATGAGGAATAGCATAAGAGAAAGGGGGGTTGTTTAAATATAGCAGGAAGCGAGGAAGATGCTGACATCAGGAGCCATCTGGGAGCAGGAATAAAGTGTTTGACACCAACTGGAAACAAGAAGGGAGAAGTGATATTGTGACTGTTTGACTGCCCTAAAAAGTGGAGACAATTTAAAATCTGATGTAACAAAGGGAGAGCAACATTGTCAAAATGACTGGCTAGTCAAGTGTTTGCAGCAGTATGCATATCAACATGGTAATGAAGGCTGAGTAAGAAAGTACCAAAAGAAAGGTGTCATCGTCCTCCCCCCCCCCCCAATTGATTTTGGAAATGTTTTTGCAATACAAGTAAAAACATAGAATGGTTGCCTAATAAGAAATCCAATTGGCAGAATCACAGAATCATCTAGGTTGGAAGAGACCTCCAAGATCACCCAGTCCAACCTCTGACCTAACGCTAACAAATCTTCCACTAAACCATATCCCTAAGCTCTACATCTAAACGTCTTTTAAAGACCTCCAGGGATGGTGACTCAACCACTTCCCTGGGCAGCCTATTCCCGTTCAGTAAAGAAGTTCTTCCTAATATCCAACCTAAACCTCCCCTGGCACAACTTTAGCCCATTCCCCCTCGTCCTGTCACCAGGCACGTGGGAGAATAGACCAATCCCCACCTCGTTACAGCGAGGTACCTTTAAGGTACCTGTAGAGTGCGATAAGGTTGCCCCTGAGCCTCCTCTTCTCCAGGCTGAACAGTCCCAGCTCCCTCAGCTGCTCCTCGTAAGACTTGTTCTCCAGACCCCTCACCAGCTTTGTTGCCCTTCTCTGGACTCTCTCGAGCACGTTGATATCCTTCTTGTAGTGAGGGGCCGAATCTGGCCAGTTGCATTTCACTGCATAATACCATAATTAATTCTAGCAAGTGGAACAATCTGGAATTGTCATTTCCAACAGAAAAAAAAAAATATATATATATTTTGGAAAACAAACAAGTCTATGATGGATGTAGGCAGGCTCAAATCCATTTAAATCAGTGGTGCAGCACCCGTTTCTGTCAGCTGCTATAGTCTCCCTTGATGTTTCATGAAGTTTATGACAAACAAATTATGATACATGGAGAAAGCAGAACTTGTTCTGTGCCACCCTAAGATATATATATATATATGGTACAAGGGTTACTTATCTAAGCATATATGTTCCACTCTATGCAACTTCAATCAGATAAAACCTCAGCAACAGCTATACTGAGACAATGCATGCATAGAATAGAGTTTCTGAGAAAGCAATATATAGTAAACACTCCTTTCTAAACAACATATTTTTTCACCCTATATTTAAAGTGCCACTCATAGTTTTTTAAGAGTAAATTATTACAAAGAGGACATTTGCAATTCATATTCTTGCAAAAGTTAGAATAATATTAAGTGATAATTTTATAACTTTTAAAAATGATGTGTCTTTTTTTAGCATCTGAAATGGATTTAAGACTTTTTCTATCTACTATCAATAACTTTTATTCTATTTCATTTAGATATTAAGAAAGAATTCTACATAGTAAATACACTGTTTTGAAAACAAAACAAACAAAAAAACAACAGCAACAAAACAACAACAACACAAAAAACAGAGAAGCTAAGTAAATTAACTGCATTTGCTAGAATAAAATTTCCACAGGAACACAGGAAATAATAAATTAGTAAATAATATTTCTTCACAGTATTTTTCCCCATTATCACTTGGTATTCTATAGATCTCTGAGTAAAAGTACTAGTAAAACTGGCTTGATTTCTAGTCACTTCCATGGAAGTCCTCAACTCCTCATTTTCAAATCTTTCCCCAGAAAGATACAACCAACACTACACTTTTTTGATCCTCTGATTTTTCAGAAGTCAAAGCAAAAGGAAGATTAACTTTAGAGAGCAAAAAGAGCCACTGAGTAATTACTTAACTGCCTATTGGGAAGAGAATTTGGAAGAGTCTCCTTTGCATTTTTCCCCATCATACCACAGAAGATAGATAGCTTTGATAGATACAAAATTGTTTATATATTCTTTCTTGGCCAAAGGAAGGTCAACTCTTTGGAAAAGAAGAGTCAAAATCTACCATCTGTAGAAAATAAAGTTTCCTTAAAAAAGCTAAAAAGCTCACATCTCAAGTTCAGAAGTTCAGACTCCTTCTGTCTCTATTCCAATGTATTGACTTTGTTTCCCCCAGTGGGTAAAAAAAATAAATAAAAAAAAAAAAAGCCCTTTTACTTTTATTGTCATCCTCACATTAAACTGTTTTTAACAGAGGAACTACATCATGATGCAGTATATTTACAGAAGAGAGGAAACCAACAAAATAAAAATTTGCCTATTACACTAACACACCCTGAATAGTTTTGAACAAAGAAATAATCATAGGTTTTTCATTTTATAGTATAACAGTTTAAAAATCTATGTCACTTCATGTATTTTTTCCCTTGAAGAATATCCTGATATTACTTTAAGTATGCTGAACAGCACTGATATAAATGAGAAGCCCTATTCCAATTGGAAATGGGAGTTTAGATTAGGAGTAAACAAACTACTTATGCTCTGTGCATGGTAAGGTTTTATTTATCCCAAAACTTCAACTCTTGTTGTGAAATTTTTTATTTTGCATATATTTTTTTAGAGAAATACATTAAATTCATATTAGTTAAATCTAGCAAAAAAGGACAAGGTTAAAGAAAACTAATATGACGTATTCAATGCTAATATTTAATACATCCTAGTAGCATATTCAGTCTTAATGATATAATGACTGTCAGGTGATTTAATATTCCAGAGCTCTGATACAGCATCACCGGTGGATGCAAAGCACCAGTGGAGCTGAAGAGACAGCTTATCTATTTACTACTTTCTCATGCTCCCAGGCAGATATACAAATATATTCAGTTCCAAAGATCTATCAAATCAGATAATTAGGAAAAATTCTGAAGCAAGCAGAAATATTGTCACAGTTATTAGCAAACAAATGCTACAGTTTGAGACCAAGAGAAATGAGAATCTCTCGGCAGAGATAGTGGCATTAAGAATTTATAATTTCTTGATGTACATTCCTGATAGGCACTGTATTTCAGTAAAATCACAAGAGTACATTCACACTACCTTTATTAAAGTGTGATTTATATATTTAAATGTCTTTCCAAGATTTTGTCCTGTATAGAGTGTTCAAGAGTACAAGATTAATACCTATTTTTTATGTTTATACAGGAGACACTTGCAAGAAAATGGTATTAAATTATTCATACATTTCCAATCATTATTTTCAGTGATATAGCAGAATTCAAAAAAAAATCTCTTCTCTACAACTATCATGACTAGAAATTCTTACCTGGTAGTCACTCTGGAGAAAGTTATTAAAATGCAATTTCTGTTGTGAAAACATCTAGAAATAAACCTTATTTTTAAAATAATAGACAAAAATTATGTTGTGGATAAGTCATTTACAAAGTAATATTAGAAGTTTTGGAACAGCACAATGCATATTAACCATGACACCTCACTGCCTCCTAATGAAAGGAAGCAACTAGTTTTTGATCATCTCCCTTCCTCACTCCCACTGTCCCAGGAAAAAATAAAGTCCAGGAGTCTTAAGTGTCTACTTGAATGAGTAATAGCTACATAGTATTTATGCTTTCCTGTCTCCTAATGCTTGCAATGAAGTGGATCCCTACTTCACTTTAAACAAACATTTTCACTGCCACATCCAACTTTGTTTCTATGTTATTTCATTCTTCATGGCTCCCTAGATACTCAGCTTCTAAATTAAATAGGACTAAGATGAACCTGGCCTCTAAAGTGGTTGCAGAAGTCTCAGTCTTACTTCAAGAAGTACAAGACACTTCAGTACTGTAGGTGCCTCCAGACCTCACTCAGTCTCTCTTGCAATATATCCACAACTCTGTGGAACTGAAGAAAAACAGAGACACCAAAGGATCTGAGCTCTTCCAATAACCCCTTGTTACCTTATAGAAGAGGTCATCTTGCAACAGATATTTTCTCCCTTTTCATTTAACTACTTGCTGCCCCTCCAGAAAGCATAAGTTTTTTCTACAATGGAACTCTTCAGTTTGGTCAGTATCACATAAAAATCTCCCAGGACACAACAGTGGTAGTAGATAAGTTTCTAGGAACTGTATCATGAATTTTGCCTTTTGTCAGCAGTTGCTAAGTTGTCAAGAACTAGTCAAGGAAGACATTTTAAGGTCTCTAACACTGCAGGCCTCAGTCCAGATTTTGATCATTAACATCTTTTACTTTTCCAGTAATTTGAAGCAATTTGAAAGTAATTTGAAAATAATTATTGAACTCCATGATTTGTTCATATAGCTTTTCTAAATATGAAAAGTTACACATCCCATGCTAAGCCACGAGTCTGTAGAAATTATTTTATGGAAATCAACATAACACAAAATTTAAGGTCCATTTTAGAGCAATACCCATTCGTAAGATACCACTGGAAAGATATTAAAAATAAAATATATTCATTGAACACATAGGAGTAGATGCTTAGATAAGGCATATCTGTTCTGAGTTTTAATGTCACCTATGTATAAAACATATGTATGCTTATAAAGCTTTTGTTGACCATGTCAAAATAGTGTTCTTTTTGTCCAAATCCCTCCTCTTCCCAAACAGATTCTATCTGATATCTAGAAATATATATATATATATATATATTTTCTGCTTGTTTAAATCACATGCTCTCTCTGCTTTGAGAAATCAGTTCTTCCCACAGTTAGGGGAACTTCCCAGCCATATGACCAGTTCTGTGGCATCTGGGAACCACAGCCAGTCTGTTTGGGCATATGGGTGTAATACAGTGACAGCTTTACTGCATATTAGTCATGCATCATGTAACACATTTCTTGACAGAGGAAAAAAACAGTTTATCACTTGAAGCAAATCAGTTTACCCCAAGGGGTTAAGGTCAACAACCCAGGAGTTTGTCAACTTTTTTTTAAACTCTTTCTTTGCAAGGGTCCATTACCTGATCATGTCCCTGTGTTATGAAAGAGAAGGCATTAAAAGAAACACCAATAAGAAGTTTCAGAGGCCACAAGCATGAGTTATCCAGTCACAATTACAGAATGTATGAAGTTGAAAGGGACCTCTGAATATCATCTGGTCCAACCCTCTCAACAGCTTGTGAAAGGGGGGAGCACCCCATCAAGGAAGGGGGGCGCCTAGAGCCAATTGCCTAAGTTCATGTCCAGATGGCTTTTAAATATCCCCAAGGATAAAGGTTCCACAACCTCTCTGAGCAACCTACCTGGGCAGTCCACCACTTGCTAGCAAAATCCTTGAGGAAACAGGGCCAGCAGAAGGATGTGACCTAACCTCAATACAAGTTGTATCCAAACCTATAGAGGCTGCAGGTTAAGCATCCTAAATGAGGTCAGCAAGCTACAACAGCTTTCACCTGCTGAAGGTAATGGCAAATACATTCAATAATATAGATACTTGGCCATGTAATACAGTGTCCTGGTTTCAGTTAAGACAGTTATTTTTCGTCCTAGTAGCTGGTAGGGTGCTATGTTTTGGATTAGGATGAGAAGAGTGCTGATAGCATGCTGATGTTTTAACTGCTGCAGAGCAATGCTTACACTAAGCCAAGGACTTTTCAGCTTCTCGCTCTGTCCTGCCAGCAGGCAGGCAGGCTGGGGGTGCAGCAAGAGCTGGGAGGGGACAGACCCAGGACAGCTGACCCAAACTGGCCAAAAGGGTATTCCATACCATCTGACGTCATGCTGAACAATACGTAGGGGTGGCTAGCCGGGGTGGGGGGCCGGCTGCTTGGGGTTGGGCTGGGCAGCTGTCAGCGGGTGGTGAGCAATTGCATTGTGCATCACTTGTTTGTACATATTATTATTATTTTCTATCTTAATAAACTGTCTTTATCTCAACTCACAGGCTTCACTTTCCCATTTCTCTCCCCTCCCAGAGAGGGAAGGGGGGAGGGTGTGGTGTTTAGCTGCCTGCAGGGTTTAACCACAACATACAGCCATTCCCAAGACAGCATTGAACAAACTACAACCAGAACAGCATTGTCCTGTAATTATCCTAGGGCAATAGAAAGCATGCACATACATGCACCTTTATGTCCAGGTAGCACTCATCTGAGCTGTACACAGAGAGGATAGCCTGGATACAATACCTCAAAACTTCACTATTCAATATAAGCATGTCCTTATTTTCACTAGAAGTTCTAAAGGGAAAACAAACCTGGCAGTTTTAAAATGACATAAGCAGCTTAAATTTTGACAAATAAAGCCAGTATCACTATGATTGATTCCACAAGGTATTAGAAGATTAGATAATAAAGAAAAAAGAAAACCAGAGTAACAAATGCCAATACATAGACATGTAATTCAGATTTTTTCAATAAGAAATTCCATACCTATTCAAATGTCTCTTCATCAACAGGAATATAATATATCCCAATCTAGTAAGCACAGAAATATTTAAAACAGGCTTTGCAAATACTTCATTCTTCTAAGTCAAGCAATTCTTGGAGAAATAAAAAAATCCTGCTAGATCCAGCTCTAAAGGTCATGCCAACTATAAAGTCTAATAACACATTTCCAGATGGCAGCAACCAATTTCCAATAAGATCTAATTTGGTTAATTGACTGTCTTATTTACTAATTTATAGGAGTATGCAGGTCATTTAAATTAACCTAATTTGCTGTCGTGGTTTAAGCAAGGTTAAACAACCTAAGATTAAAAAAAAAAAAAAAAAAGGAAAAGAAAAAAAAAAGTTTGGAGGGAAATGACAAAGAAGACATTCTCCTGTTTGACTTAATATAGTCATTCAGAATTCAGAGATTCTCATTTTTGTTTAGACCAAGGAAAGAAATAGGAAGTGCTGACTAAATCAAGTTTACACACTATCAAAGAACAGAATATTCTTGCTACAATTCCATTAATCAGTGAAAAAAAAAAAAAAAAAAAAGAAAAGAAAGAAGCAAAATAAGCAAACAACACACACACACAAACCAAATGGGAAATAATAATAATAATATATAAAAAAAAAAACTCTATACATGAGAAAGGAATAAACAAGTAAGCAAACTAACAGGAACAATGGACAGATCTCAGCTTAGAGGGTTTGTACAGAAAAAAAAAAAAAAAATCTACAATTGACACAGTCCTCAGCACTTAAACAGTATTGTCTATTTCTTACATTGTGGTCCAAAAGAAAGTTAATCCACAGTATCATCTTTTTAGTACTGAAAAACGTAATTTTTCTACTATCCACTTTGATAGGGAAGGTAAAAGAAAACTTTATTATTATTATTATTATTATTTATTTTTTTTTTCTCCAGCCCAGACTGTGGTGACATTTGCTTTTGGGAAACTGAAAGAGAAGAAAAGCAGCATTATATCGTAATAAGGTGTTTATGGATTTGGCTGGTTCTCATTACTTATCAAATTCATCTAAGACAGTCTCAGCTGTTTTGTTTAATCCTGAATGAGTTTAGTTGGGAAGGAAATTTTTCACTGGAGAAAGAAGTTAGAGTTTGAAGATACATAGAATTTCTGGGTTCCTACAAAACATTTTGACTGAAGGTTTTGTCTGAAAAAGAAAACTTTATTCTGAGGAAAAATTTGCAAAGAACTTGGTGAGGTGCCTTTTCTTCCTTGCTTGGGAAAGGAAATCATTAGCCTGTGAACACTGCAGCAATCGGCTTGGATGTGTGTCAGCTCCTGCACACTCCTGCACCTTCAGCATCTCTGTCCCGCATGGTCTACTCCTGGCTCTGGCATAGATCAAGGACTGGGGAGGGACTGAGAGAGAAGGGGTTGGATTGCTCTCCGAGTTCCTGAATGGCACAGAGGCAGAGCTTATGTTTGTTTGTTTATTGTTTGTTGATTTCTCCCTGCTGGATTTAAGTTTAATTTCTGTTATTTTCAGTTCTACAGAGAGGGAACAGGAAAGTTTGCAACTAGGAAGATTTACCCAAAGTTTGAAGAAAAAAATCTCTACAAATCGCAACATCATTGCTTAAAAGTCCCTTGCAATGACAACTCTTAGGAATTTTGATGGTATGAAAGACTATATACTCCCATCTACCATATAAAATGTTACTCATAATAATAATAAAAAAGAATCTAATACACCTATAAACAGTACAGCTGGCTTACTAGTTAATGGAGCTTGATATATTTCCACACTGGGAAATATATATATATAATATCTATATATTTATATATTATATATATATATATATATATATATATGGAAATCTTCCTGAAAAATCAAATCTAAAACCTCCTTGAATATGTGTCCAAAGCAGATTGTGCATTAAAATAAAGCAGGAGAGATTATGTTCACATTAGCATATCTGCTCTAAACTCAGAGTGCAATAAACGAAGGTATGACATGTTTGCTAAATAACTCGGTTGTACCTGCCGCTGCAGAGGTACCTGATGCTTGCAAGCAACATGAAGCTGGTGGAGATGACAATTGTACTTTGCACCCATCCCCTGATAAACCTCATAAAAGCAATGATGATTTCAGAAAGTAATAGCTTTCTTATTCTATGCAGTTGGAAGTCCTATACAGGGGCTTGGGCTATACCAGCTCACTTAAGAGTGTTTCTAATAGGAAAATAATAAAGTAATTATGTGCAAAGAATTTGGCAGACTATTTTTTTCCCACAACTTTTCATACAGCTTTCTTATTTTCTACTGATGTTCCATTAGTGAAAAATAAAGAAGTAACAATTTTCAAACTGCTTTTCAGGGAAAGACCTCTGGAGCGTTAATTCCCACCTGGGAAAGGAACAAGCAGCTACTGCCAAAAACTTCTCTTTCCCAGCTCTCCTGTCTAGGGTGGATGCTTCCTGGCTCTTGAATGAGGTTTGACAGCATAGCAAAAAGCAACAAGAAAAGATATTAAGAAAAAGTAACACTTTAAGAGTAAATGTCAGGCAGCTCTTCCTAAACACATGCTTGTTACCATCTGCTGTATACAACCTGTGTGCCTCAGCTGCTCTCTGAGCACATTACTGTTCCTTGGGGCATCACTGGGAGCTTTCTCACTCAGAAAATATTGGACATGGAATTGGTTTGGTGGTATCTCTAGCTAATTCAAACTGTAGCACATTTATCTGATTAATTTGAAAAGAATTTGTGCTTCAGAGACAAAATAAGTGTTGGTTAGCACCCTGCCAGACAGCTCTGTGAACACATGGGTGTTTTTAGCCAGGATCAGGTTTCAGTCTGTGCAGAACTGTCTCTCTCAGCCCTGTGAAAAGATGGAAGTGATTTTTTTTTTTTTTCTTCTGTTTTGATTTTGTCTCCATTATTAGCAATAATAACGAGGGAAAGAAGCAGATCGCATTCAAGAGATGATGTACCTGAAGCTTTCATTAGGAGCTTCTTCAAGTGAGAAAAAAAAAAAAAAAAAAAAAAAAAAAACACCTCTCTTGATTGATCTGGAACCAAGGAAGTCGTACTCTGAAATGACTGTACTAGTTCATCAGATAAAATATATGACCTGAAATAATTATTTTCCTCTAATCTTAAACTATCTGTCTAAATATAAGTTTCAGATTGCAAAATTAGTTTCAACTATCTCCATTCCTCAGTTTCCAGTGGTTATGTGCTTGCCAAGACATATCATCTAAGATTGCCAAAGTGTATTTGGAAATCATAGTGACTCCAATTTCAAATAACTAACTAGAGAGGTGTTAAAAAGATCTGAGATATATAACTAGTTCCTATTATCATTAAGAGATTTTTGTTGTATATCCATTTGGACACCCTGGAATTAAAACTTCCAGAACAGTTTTAGCAGCAATCTGATATATTTTCTTCACTTTTTTTTTTTTTTTTTTTACTTATTGAAAAAAATTTTCACAGTTTTTGTGATTTTAATATTTTTTTTCCATTTTATTTTTTTTTTTTTTTTTACTTTCTACTATTTGCAGTAGTAATTTTCCATTTATTTTTGTCTCCATCTACCTGTTGATCATCTCATCTTTAAATTTTAGATTTTTATGAACTGTTATTATTATTTAAATATTTACTATTTAAAATGGAAATGTTCAGATACAAAAATGATAGCAATGCCATAAAGAAAATAGCTGTCTGGCAGACAATGTAAACGCCCTGGAGTTTTCTGCTCTTGTAGAAATTTCTCTCTTGATTTAGTTAACTTTCATCTGTTCATTTCATATGTGCTTACTCTCTTATAATAACTGATAATAACTAGAATAACTTAATAACTGATCATACTAGAATAGTAATTGCTGTTATGCATTCAAAATTAGTCTATCTAACCTCACAAATGAGTAATTGTGAGTCATAAAAGAGTGTGATGAGCAGAATATGATGCAAAATCATCATGACTGCAACAGCAAAGAAAACTTTTCACATCTTTCAGATTTTTCTTAAAGGAAAAGAAAATAAATGTTTTGAAAGAGACAGAGAAGTACCTATATTTTAAACAGAGAGCACTTAAAATATAAAGTTCTTGCTCATAGCATTATATTCCTGAATCGACCAAACAAAATAAAGAATGGAACCCTAGTTTTGAAAGCAAAGGGTGGGGAAAACAGCACTGCTAAAAATACTTTTTTTATTTTCTGTATTGGAAGAATCCTTTTGTAACTCATATTAATCACTCTCAGAAATATGCTCTCTTGGCTGGCAGTTCAATGTACTAGCAGCAGCCCATCTGGTTGAAGCCCCTTAGGAGGATCTACGTTTCTGCAGATAAAACAGGCAGGATTGCACTCGAGTTAATGGACTCGGGCAAAATGACATTGTGAACTTTCATTTTTAAATAATTGGCTATGACACAAAGATGTGGAAACTAGAACACACAGAGGACAAAATAAATAAAAGACTGGATTTAAACTCCATTTGAGGATGCCTATTTCAACCTGCAAATAAATTAGAATGCTGAGAAAACTACTGCCATAATATTGTAAGAGAGTATATCTGTGAAATGTCAATTTGACCTTAAAAAGTAACCCAAACACCAGTAATCAGTTGATATGGACTATACTTTCCCTGTGAAAAGATCAGTTAATGTATTCAGAATCATAGATATCATAATCATATATCTGTTATAATATTATTTTCTTGTATCTGTTTGGTCAGGCATACTTATTGATCAATTAGGTGCCTATTTACAAAGTTTTGGTGTTAAGTTTTGGTTGTCGCTGACAAGTGCTCTAGTCACAGAGCCCAAGTCCCCAAAGGCAAAGGTAAGAACTGGGAGAATGATGAACTGCACACTGTAGGAGAAGATCAGGTTTGAGAACATCTAAGGAAAGTGAAAGTACACAAGTACCAGTACAAGGACCAGATGAGATGCATTCATAGGTCCTGAGGAAACTGGCAGATGAAGTTGCTAAGCCACAAATCGCTCATATTTGAGAAACAGTCTCCCCAGGGAACCCAGGGAATTACAGGCTAGTAAGTCTCACCTCTGTGCCTGGCAAGATCATGGAGCAGATCCTCCTGGAAAGTATGCTAAGGCACATGGAAAATAAGAAGGAGAATGTTGACAGCTAACAGAGCTTAATTAAGGGCAGATTGTGCCTCACAGGTTTGGGGGTCTTCTATGACAAAATTACAGTTTGGGTGGATAAGGGAAGAGCAACTGACATCATCTACCTGGACTTGTACAAAGCATTTTACGCTGTCCTTCATGATGTTCTTTTCTTCAAAGTTGAGATAAATAGATTTGACAGATGGACCACATGGTAAGAAGAAATCAGCTGGTTGGTCACTCTCAAAGAGTTGCACTCTCAAAGAGTTGCAGTCAATGGCTCAATGTGGAGACCATTGATGAGTGACATTCCTCAGGGTCCTGTATTGTGACAGGCACTGTTTAATATCTTTATTGGCAACAGCGGGATTGAGTGTAAGCTCAGCAAGTTTCATGATGACACCAAACTGTGGTGTGGTCAACATGCTGGAGGGATGGGATACCATCCAGACTGACCTTGGCAGGCTTCAGTTTGCCTGTGAGAACTTCATGAAGTTCAACAAGACCTAGCACAAAGTCCTGCATCTGTGCTGGGGCAAGCCCAAGTACAAATACATGCTGGTTGAAGAACGGATTGAAAGCAGCCTTAAGGAGGACTTGGGGCTGTTGGTCGATGAGAAGCTCAACATGAGTCAGCAACATGTACTTGAAGCCCCAGAAGCCAACCATATCCTGGGCTGCATCAAAAGAAGAATGACCAGCAGGTTGAGGGAACTGATTTTCCCCCCCTATCGTTCTCTCATTAGTCCCTGTCTAGAGGACTGTATGGAGCTCTGGAGTTCCCAAGGACATAGACCTGTTGGAGTGAGTCTAAAGGAGGGCCACAAAGATGATCAAAGGGCTGGATGGAGCACTTCTATGAAGACAGGCTGAGAGAATTGGAGTTGTTCAGTCTGGTGAAGAAAAGGCTCTGAGGAGATCTTATAGCAGCCTCCCAGTACCTAAAACATGCCTACAAGGAAAATGGAAAGGGAATTGAACAAGGGCATGCAATGATGGGACAAGGAGAAATGGCTTTAAACAGAAAATGTAGATTTTGATTAGGTATTATGAATATTTTCTTTATTCAGAGGGTGATGAGGCATGGAAACAGGTTGCCCAGAGAAGTTGTGGATGCCCCATTCCTGGAATTGTTTAAGGCCAGATTGGATGGGGCTTTGAGCAGCTTGATCTAGCGGAAGATGACCCTGCCCATGGCAGGGAGGTTGGAACTAGATGATCTTTAAGGTCCCTTCCAACTCAAACCATTTTTGTTTCTATATCATTCTATGAAAACTTAGTTGAAATAAGTATAGAAGAACTCTTATAAGCCAATAGTATAGGTGCATCAACACTAAATATATTTTCTTTCTACATATTCTGTAACACGTGGTTTCCTTTTTTTTTCCTGTGCAAACCTCCCTGTGATGAAGAACACTAAAATAGAAGGGATTTTCCGGATGACAGAATACAGTATGCTTTGCTATCACCAGCAGACAGTTTCTTTTGTATCATTTCAGATGCCTCATAACTCCTATGGGGAAGCTAATTCAAACTCTGACTGTAATAACTGTCAGGAAGTTTCTCCCAGAATCTCTTTGGAATTAATTGACTGTTATACATACCAACACTGGCATTAATAAGCATATTCTCTTATCTTTTATCCCCTTGATGTATATACAGACAATAGGGTCAGATTTTACTTAAGCTAAAATCTCTTGAGACAGTTTTTCTGTATACTTGCACTGTTTTGAATGCCTACACTTTAAATTTGGGTTTCTGGAATCATGAACACTACAGCAGTAGCAGTTCCTTCAGTTACTTACTTATATTAGAAATACTTTCTTGATATATGTTAATTTAATGCTTTATTTTTTCATAATTGGATATCTGTAGTAAAATTGGATTAACTTCAGGACTGCATTGTGGTACGTCCTGGGGACAGGCTACCCTCATGTGTGGCTGCATTTGGAACAAAGAAGGAGGGAGAAAATATTTGGGATCACTTTACAATGAAAGGAACTGAAAAACAAAGAATGATTGATCTGTGAATAATTAATTGTTCACAGAAAATAAAAGAAAAAAAGTAAATAGGAAAAAAAAAAAAAGTGTCTTTGACTTTTTGAATGATTTTTACCTGTTTTTTATCCTGTATCTTTTCCAGTATTCAAGGATATCCAGTGGACATGCAGTTTTTCTTACATGCCCTGCATTTTTGTATTACGTCCCAACATTTGTGATCTGCATTTTTTTTTTCCTCGTTTGCAGTTCTCCTTGTTGCAATAAGTACTTTTCTAGGTACAGTTTTATGAAGTTCAGAGTGATGAGAATTACAGTGATTTTTTTTGTCTATGAAACCAAAGTAAATTCTTCAGTTCATTACACTAGATTTTGGTAGCACATAGCCTCATAATCTAGTAGTTATTTTTTTAGCAGTTTCCTAGTGTAACCATCACCCACAATGCAATACTAGTAGAATGTGAATACCTATATATTATTATGTTTTTTTTTTGTGTTTGGAAGTAAGGAACATTATAGTATAGTCAATATTTATGCTGTTTTTGCAGATACTTAGTGTTTTATTGTTTCTAATAGGATTTTCTAGACTGTTTTGCAGGCTCACCCACCACTATAAACAGAAATTCATTCTTCTGGTCCTGATACCAGTAAGAATGAAGAGATTAATTTTACATGCTAATGTGTGTGCATGTCACCACAACTCACAATAAAATAACAACAACAACAAAAACAACCAGCAACTGTAGTATTGAGACATGACAGGTCACCCACTGACCTTATGCAGATCTAGTCAAAATCATATAAGTGTCTGGCTAAGGCAATTGTGAATGACTTTATAATCATCTCCCTAGACATGAGAATGAACAGCCATAGTTTATGTTCCTTTCACAGTGCAATCAAAGGCCCTAATCGTGCTTATGTGGGTGAACAACATTAAATGTTTGATTAATGCCTGACTTCTCTCTGAAATCTCTAATGAGTAAACAGATGCTTTCATGTAGCATCAGGACTTGATTTTTCAATAATAAAAATACAGACTTGATAAAACAAATGTGGCAACATGTTTTACAGAAAAGCAGATCCTTCTCATTCAGTAAAGGTGTTTCCAAATTCCAGGTCTAGTTATTCTTTTTTAAAAAATATTTTTCTTTTACAAAAGGTGTTTTTTGTTTATATTATTTTGAATAGATTTTTATATTTTACCTATTTTATTTTATATATATTATATATATATATTTCTATTTATTTAACATACATGCACCCATATATTTGTTTTCTCATCTTTTCAATGTAAGGCTAAAGTAGGCCATTGAAAAGTAATGAAACTATAACTTTTTTCTCATCTTCCCAGGTAAGTGTATCCATTATACACTGTTCTGAGAATCATATCACGTGCTCATCAAAAAAGCCTAAGAACTGTCAGTTTGATGAAGTACAACTCACATCTCATTAATGTTGAACACAGAAGCAATATTCCACATCAGAAATGACTGCTAAAATATTCGCAATTACCAGCTGTTCAGCATCCATTTTATATAGATAAAAAAAACATGTCAAATTTAATTTATCAGATGTTTTCTGCTGTCATACTTCCTTTTCATCCAATGTACTGAAAAGTTATAAAACAGACTCACACTTCTTCTGGACAGGTATCATATATGAAAAAAAGAATAGCAAAAATTTATTCTGCATCCAGGTATTATAGTTACATAGATAGAAAACCTTTGGAAAGTTTCTTCACTTTAAAGTCTGTATCAACTATTTATCCTCAAGTGTATGTCTTTTTGGAAGAAAGAAAGTTAAAAATGTGTCAGTTTTATTTTGTTCATTGTGGATACAGTGGCAATAGTCAAAATAAATAAGGAATTAGTAGTATCTCAAGTATTTTTATTTGCTACCTTTGCTGATAAATAAATAAATAAATAAAAAGACAGATGTATTGCAAAGAAAATAAAAAGTAAAATACACAATTTGAGTATGTGGAACAGCATTGCGAGCACTTATTTATATCTTCAGTGATGCTGAGGGAGAGAAATTGACTTTTAGTCTGTAGTAGATCTCAGAGGAAGAGAGCCTCAAGTGCTCTGACAGAAAAGACTAGTATTTAAACAAGTATATTTGATATGTGGTAGAGAATATCTTTGTTGCGTTTTTAACATCTCCAGGGAGCTGGGAATGACTTAAATAGGACATCAGATGCCAAGGCCTATCAGTTCAGTAAGGTCCTACTTTATGCTGATGTTCAGAGGAGGTAAATGGATGTGATTATTGTCCTTTATTCTGTGCTTGTGAAGCTGCATCTGGAGTACTGTGTATCGTTTGGGGTTTACAAGCAAACTGGAACAAGCCCAGTGGAGAGGCACAGGGGATGGTTCAGGGCCATAGAAGATTCTCTGGGAGCCGGACTTTTTCAACCTGGAAAAGAGATGTCTGTAATCTGTGGATCTGGAACTACCCCATGTTATTCCATCTGCCAGGGGTCCTCAGATTCACTGCAGCTATGCACCTAAATACACCTGTACAACAATGCTGTAAATGAGGTGTCACTCTCACTGCAGCCTTAAAGAGTGAGGTAAGCCCACCTGATTCCGGAATATGTATGCTTCATTGGAAGCATGGAAACATATGCAATATTTTTAAGTAACCTGTTTTAGAAATCAAAATTTATGAGAATTAAAGAAAAAACAAAAAACAAACAAACAAACAAAATGTCAGTTTCATTTCTGAAATTCATTTCAGAAATTTAATTTCTGAAACTGGATTAAAAATCCATATCAGAACCATCGTTTTTCAGCCTGTTCCAATGATAGCCCTTGTATTATTTTGCCCAATCTGACAGATACAAATACTGAGGAAAAACCTATTGCCCAAGAAACTACAAGGATGTTAACAAATCTCTTTTATTTGTAGCTATTTTTAACTATTATTTCACAAATTTATTTTATTTTCCTTTTCCATCAGTACATTCTTATTCAAGAGTGAGAGCACACAAAAGAATCCATTACCTTTCCTGATTGCCCAGAAAATACATTTAGTTTTTCCAGGTTTCCAAATGAAAGCTGAAGCACATTCATTGACTAAATTTAAAGGGGATCCTCTTTATCCACCATCATATTATTTGAACCAATTCTCGTGGAATTGGGAAGGTCAGTCCTTTAGTCAGTCTATTAAACAAACAAACAAAAAAACAAACAGACAAACAGACACAAATAAATAAATAAATAAATAGAGTGAAAGCTATAGCAACTAAATCAAATATCAGCTCAGTAAGCCTCTGTTTTGTTACAAGCTGATTTGCTAGAGAACTGCTTCCTTTTAAATGTAGCCAATTGTCTATAAACTAAAATGTAAGTGTTTAGCTTTTTCTCTTTCTTTTAGACCTGATTGCAGTGCAAAGCTGGTGGTATATCCATAAATATCCCATTGGTATGATCTGTGCCTTCAGACCATCTTCTATGTTTCCACATTCATGTTTCACCATGAGGATCTTTCTTTACCTAGAGACAATCTTGTAAAAAGATGGATTGCTACAGATTTGAAATCAACTTTTTACCTAGAAAGATTGTAGTCTAAATTGTAAAGCTGATTTAATTATTCATCATATCAAACCAAACCACATCAAACCAAACCAAACCACATCGAACCAAACCAAACCAAACAACCTTGGGAAAAATAAATAAAAATAATCTGACACTAATACCCTTTCTTTTGCCAATAAAGCATTACAAAACATGGCCTAGTTACTGCACATTCTTTGTGATCCTAAAAACCATTAAGTAAATAAATTGAAATCTATTGTGTCTTTATATTAATATAGTACAATATTATAAAAATATAAATAAATGAAAAATCTGTGTACTCGAACTTTTTTTAGTCATTAACATGCAGTTGGTTGCTTTAGGCACATAGCACAGTTTGTGCCTTCATTGAATGATTAATTTTTTTTTTTTTTTTTTTAAAAAAAAAGGAGAGTGACAAATGATAAATAATCAACAATGGATAGCAAATATATTTGTTCCCTCTAATGCATGTTTTTCTATGCTCATAAGGTTACTAATTGAAATAGTGAATACTGATTTGAAATATTTCAAAAAGCATATACAAAGTAAGTCACACACATACAGATGCTCATAAATGTTAAGCACACTGGCACTGGTATTGATTCAGATGGTACTTTGAATTTTAACAAGTGCTTACAAACATTTTGTAATATACCTACATGATAAGAGCACATAATAACCTTCCTGTGTTGTAACTGTTCCACATACCAGCACACAGATGGTTGTAGGTATGATACCAAGAAAGACATCCATGTTAGATGCCAAGTCAGCTGCCTCAGAACTCAAGATGTACCTTCCTTTTTCCTTTTTCCCACTGGGTCCTAGCTGGAGCTCTACATGAGGTAGTTAGTCTCAGAAGCCTGCAATGAGTGTGATCACATTCCTGAGTTCCCAGTTCCAGCAAGATTATTCTGCTGGATTTTATAAACTGT
Organism: Oxyura jamaicensis; assembly: GCF_011077185.1. NCBI lineage: Eukaryota > Metazoa > Chordata > Aves > Anseriformes > Anatidae > Oxyura > Oxyura jamaicensis. Next base: position 130,553,349 of record NC_048894.1, on the reverse strand, counting down.
ATGAATAACCTTTTATTTATTTATTTATTTATTTATTTATTTATTTATTTATTTATTTTTCCCTTTTCTGAAAGCACTATCTGTTTAGAATTTGACAGGTTTCAATGTCCTCTGTATGTGTATTTCCTACATGAAAGTCAATCTGGCCCTGAAATCCCCAGAGCTAATTGATGGATGAGATATACTAGAAAAAAAATATATTCTTTGTATCCAAGGTGTCTGACTTAGGTGTTTTTGTTCCAGCTAAATTTCTGCTGATGTGAAATGTACTTAACATCCTCCAGATCCTGCACCCTCATTATGATTAATTACAACAATACATTACAATTCTTCAGTTCTATATTATGCTCTGTACATTTAAAACAACATTAAGTAAAACAAACAAACAAAAACCATAGCTTCCAGAAAAATAAATAAATAAATAAATAAATCATGGTCTCTAAACCAGGAAATTTCACTGTATTTTTAATTGTTAAAATATTTTAAAATGAAAATAAACAAGTAAAACTAAGCTTCAAGAAAATTCCTGGATCATGGACAATCTTATTAAATATTTTATAAAAGTTGTTACCGTCTAGACAGAAATCTGATATAAGGGTTGCATAGTAGCCACAAATAATCACTATGACAGTTTTGTCATGGAAGCCTGAAGTTGGCTGCAACAAAATCAATAACGGTGTGAATCATCATGTCCTGGTATGCTAATTATTCTTCTAATTCCAACCATTAGTACCTGAATAAAATATAAGTTAAGAATATATCCTCTGCAACTGTAGATAAGTGCCAACAACTAATTACCAACCTTTTCTGAAAGTGCTAGATGTTTTATTAATTCAGTGCATCAGTAGATGATACGAATAGGTAAAAAGTAATTCTTCTCTTTTTTAAGAACCTCTTCAAAACTTTAAAACTGTTAAGGTTTTGATGAGATTCTATATATTTATATACTTTAAGCAGAAATTCATTACCTATATAAGAAGACTGCTATCCACTTCAGTTTAATCAATATTCTGTTCTTCAGTGCTTTGTCAGATTGAGACATTTCGTTTTAAGCTATCATATAAGAAGCTGTTCAAACAGCCTTTTTCAGCTGCCCCAACTATACTATTGTAAGGCTGAGGACAGACATTAACCAATGAATAATTTATGTTCCTCTATGTGTAGTATGTGTTGTTAATGTTTGAATGAAACTGTCTAAATAATAATAATAATAAATCTATATACACTCTAAATGATAAAAAATAAAATCTGTACCAGTAAAGTACAACATATTTAGATAGATGATGAAAGCAGTATCTCATAATCTCACCAGATGTAATTTTGAATGTACTATGGCTGAAAATTAAGTTTTCTCTTTGGAATTTTAGCTTGCATTCAGTGTATGGAAAAAAAAAAAAAAAGAAAAAAAAAAGAAAAAAAAGAAAAAAGATGCATTCTCAGAAATACAGTCACATTTTTCAAAGTCATTATTTATTTAGTTAGATGATCGTCCCCCTGTACTCGGCTCTGGTGAGGCCACATCTTGAGTACTGTGTTCAGTTTTGGGGCCCTCGCTACAAGAAGGACATCGAGGTGCTTGAGCGGGTCCAAAGAAGGGCGACGAAGCTGGTGAGGGGCCTGGAGAACAAGTCCTACGAGGAGCGGCTGAAGGAGCTGGGCTTATTCAGCCTGGAGAAGAGGAGGCTCAGGGGCGACCTTATCGCTCTCTACAGATACCTTAAAGGAGGCTGTAGAGAGGTGGGGGTTGGCCTGTTCTCCCACGTGCCTGGTGACAGGACGAGGGGGAATGGGCTAAAGTTGCGCCAGGGGAGTTTTAGGTTAGATGTTAGGAAGAGCTTCTTTACTGAAAGGGTTGTGAGGCATTGGAACAGGCTGCCCAGGGAGGTGGTGGAGTCACCATCCCTGGAAGTCTTCAAAAGACGTTTAGATGTAGAGCTTAGGGATATGGTTTAGTGGGGACTGTTAGTGTTAGGTTAGAGGTTGGACTTGATGATCCTGAGGTCTCTTCCAACCTAGAAATTCTGTGATTCTGTGATTCTGTGATGTCTATAGCTTCTGTTCAAGACAGTCTAAAGCAAAGTTTGTCTCGCAGTTTTTGTTTGTTTGTTTGGTTGGTTTTTAATATACTGAGAGATAACAGTTACATGTTTTCCTCTATTTTGGCATATTAGTTATATATCTATTGATAAAGATAGTAGGTGATAGTAGGTGACACAAATGACTGAACTGAATAATAACTGAATAAGATCAGAGGAGCAGTTGTAAAGAACTGCAGTAGAGGGTAAAATATTTGGGGAAAAATATTCAGCCTAAAATGACTTAGGAGTAGCACTGGCCCCAAAACTTCATATTGGCCAAACAATAACAACATGCTATTGTTTCAAGAGAAACCAATTCACTTTGACCAGTTTAAGGAGAAATGTTTTATGAGGATCACAGAAGTGTTAAGTTATTCTGCTAGATATTGGTAAAGCCCCAGCCAGGACATGGGTACCATTATGCCTAAAGACAATTTGAAGCGATCTGAGATTAATACTAACCAGAGGTATGTGAAATTACAAGTATAAATAAAAATATATATTTATAAAACATGACCTGTGAGGAAAAACTGAAAGCACTGGAAATGTCTGGTATGAAGGAGATGAAGGGGTGACATGAAAGAAGTCTTCCAGCATGTACAATTTTAAATTTTAAAATTTTAAATTATTACACCAGAATATTCCAGATCAGTTCTTCTTCATGCCCACTAAGAATAGCAAAATTTTTAATTTGTGAAGGTATTAGATATTAGAAGAAGCTTTCTACCTGCAAAGATAATGAAATGCTGTACCAAAACATTCATCTCCATTTCAGGTTTTTAACAATTTTAATGAGCTATGGGTGATGAAAGCAGACTTTGTATGATTTCATAAATAAAGTAAATGAAAACAAAAAAAGATCTAAAAAGAGTAAGTCAAGTCAAATTTGTGATCAAGGACATGCTTGCAGATCGAGTTCTGGGCTCCCCAGTACAAGAGGGAGATATTGCTACTGGAGCGAGTTCAGAGGGCTACTAAGATGATTAGAGGACTGAAGCACCTGTCATACAAGGACAGGCTGAGAATTGGGCCTGTTTAGCTTGGAAAAGAGAACACTGAGGGGGGACCTAATTAATGTGTATAAATATCTGAAGGGAGGATGTCAAGAGGATGGAGCAAGTCTCTTTTCAATTGTGCCCAGTGACAGGATGAGAGGCAATGGGCACAAAATAAATTCGGCACAGGAGGTTCCAGCTCCATATGAGGGGACACATCTTTACAATGAGGGTGAAAGAGCACTGAAATAGGTTTCCCAGAGAGGTTGTGGAGTCTCCTTCCGTGGAGATATTCAAAACCTTCCTGGATGCCAGCCTGTACAATGCTTTTGGTGATCCTGCTTGGGAGGGGCTTGGACTAGATGATCTTCAGAGGTCCCTTCCAATCCCGTCCCTTCTGTTATTTTGTGATTCTGCGATCTTGATAAATACACTGGATCCACAGTGAAACAGAATGCTGAGATAATTAAATAGATGAACAGCTGTATTGGCTTTATAAATGTTATTAAAAGGACTATTTTCAAAAAGTTATATTATTGAGCAGCTCTTTAAACATGCTGGAATGAAATAAATATCTGCAAATACCTATACATTCATCCAAACCCATCAACAAATATATGTATGTTAGCTGGAGTGATAAATACATTTAAAAAATAATAATAATAAAATAAATCAAACAAACAAACAAATAAAAATGCCCACATGGTTATAATGGATTGTCCATTTTATTGATGTGTCTAAGCTAAGGGGCCTCCAACAAATTAATGAAGCTCTTGAAGTAAATAAAATACTAATACTATGAAGACATTATCTTTCAAGGACATATTTGTTAAGAGTAACCTTTTTTCCATACCTGCAATTATCTTACTCTAAACTGATTGTTGTTGACATATGTAATTAATGCTTACAAAAGGACAAACCAGGAATTAAGGCAGGCAGCAATTATTTGAAGTGTAATGTCTGCCAGATTAATGTTGCTGTAATGAACATTCATTGTGTATTAAAACTGCATGACAACTATAAGAAGAGCCCTTGAAAAGCTGGTTCAGGGGAAAAAAATAAGATTATTTATATCTAATTAAAAAAGCCAACTGAAATCGCTGCAACACATACGTTAATTTTTAGTTCTTATCTAAGGATTAATTGGACCCTCTATATCAAAACATCTTGCAAACAGGCTTTTCTCTATTTGTTTAGATTGTGCTGCACCAGGACATAAACAGTATCTACTAAAGTCAGTGGAAGGACTTGCTTTTACTGAATAGGGTTTAGGCTCACACTTCTTGTAGGCTCTTGCTGTCTGTATAGACAAACAATGATGGTGCATTTAACTATCTGATTTTTGTTTGTTTTTATGTATATCCTACCTCTTATTGCCAGGGTTTTTCTTTTGGCTAGGATTCTGATAAGCTTGAAAAAGATGCTTTAAAAGACAAGAAAATATTTAGCCATGGATTCATGTCTCCCCTCTTCTGGTCTTCATAATAACAACAACAACAACAAAAATATTTCAAAATACTGGAAATTCTTTAAAATTATATATCTGCAATACAACTGTCAGCTAGCAAGAGGAAAAGTGAAAATCACTAGATAGTGTATATCTTTTGAAATGAGATAGGAGGAAAAAATAGAGAAAAGAATAAATGTATTGTGTTAACATTCAGTAAATACTTCTGACCATAAACAGCAGGCACTATTATGAGAATGACAGGTTTAATTAAAATTCTTTCAGATCATTGATAAATTTGAACGTTACATAAAAGTAGCATATACTTCTATACCCACCACCTCTTCCTGTGAGCATAGGGGTTTCACTTAGGCTCATTCTTGGACACTCAGACCTGTCCTGAAGACCTGCCCTGAGTTATGCTGTAGGTGTCCATGAGCCCAGACCTGTATACTGCTAGCTTGTGGGCTTCCTGCACAGACCTTGCACCCAAGCTGTTGGTAGGTCTGTCTCCGTTCCTCCTTTGTACAGCCCTCAAAGGAACTCCCTGGGCTCACACTGGACTTGACTCATAACCTTGCCATGCCTGCGGCTGCTGATGGACCCTGTTCTTCTTACCACTCTTCTGTGATGCTGTTGGGCTGTGCCTTCATCAGGGAGGGTAATGCCCTGCAGCTCCAGTCTTGTCCTCTTCAGTGGGCCATCTGGGCTCTTGATGCTCCCTGGCATAGACGTACAATGGGGATACTTTTTAAATACTGCAAACCTCACGTTAGGATTGTTTGCCATCACTTTGTAGTCATTTGTATCAATGAAGTGTCAACACAAATACTGTTATGTATCTCAGTTACTTGTAAAATCTAGGGGAGAAATGTGGCTTCATAAGCAAGCAAGTTTTTGGATGTGACTAGAAAGTAAATACCAAACAATAGCTGCTGTGTTATCATGGTGTTGCAGTGGTCCCATGAAAACATTCATTAAACTTTTTCAGTTCTAGAAGCAAGACAGCTCACAGATGTTTCATCACAGCATAGAATTAAAGTTCCTCCTTTGAAAGAAGTCCAGGCAGAACTGTCTGAAGCATGACGTGTGATTGCTTCCATAATTAGACACTAGGAAAGGAAATTCTTTTTGAAATTTAAAGAATCATAGAATTATAGAATATCCGGAGTTGGAAGGGACCCACAAGTATCACAGAATCACAGAATTTTAGGGGTTGGAAGGGACCTCCAAAGATGATTGGGTCCAACCCCCCTGCCAAACCAGGTTCCCTAGAGCAGGATGCCCAGGTAGGCATCCAGATAATTCTTGAATATCTCCAGAGAAGGAGACTCCACAGCCTCCCTGGGCAGCCTGTTCCAGTGCTCCATCACCCTCAATGTGAAGAAGTTGTTTCACATGGTGCAGAACTTCTCGTGATCCATTTGTGGCCATTGCCCCTTGTCCTGTCCCCAAAAAACACTGCAAAGAGGTTGGCCATATCCCTTTGACTCTCACATCTCAGGTATTTATAAGCATTGAGAAGATCCCCTCTTAGTCTTCTCTTCTCAAGGCTGAACAGACCAAGGTCTCTCAGTCTCTCAGTCTTTCCTGATAGAGAAGATGCTCCAGGCCCCGTATCATTTTTGTTGCCCTCAGCTGGACTCTTTTCAGGAGATCCCTGTCTTTTTTTTTTTTTTTTTTTTTTTTTTTTTGTACCGGGGAGTCCAGCACTGGACACAGTACTCCAGGTGAGTCCTGACCAGGGCAGAGTAGAGGGGGAAGGTCACCTCCCTTGACTTGCTGGCTGAGCTCCTTTTAACACACTCCAGGATCCCATTGGCCTTCTTGGCCACCAGGGCACACTGCTGGTTCATGGTCAACCTGTTGTCCATCAGGACCCCCAGGTCCTTCTCCACAGAGCTCCTCTGCAGCAGGTCATCCCCCATCCTGTACTGATACATGAGTTAATTCATTCCCAGGTGCAAGACTCTACACTTGCTTTTTTTAAACTTCAAATCATCAAGGATCATTGAGTCCAACTCCTGGGTCTGCACAGGACCGGCCCATAATCAGACCACGTGTCTTAGAGCATTGTCTAAATGCTTCTTGAACTCCAGCAGGTGTGGTGCTGTGACAGCTTCCTTGGGGAGCCTGTTCCATTGCTTGACCACCCTCTCAGTGAAGAACCTTTTCCTAATATCCAGCCTCAATCCCCCCTGTCACATTTCCATGCCATTGCCTCAGGTCCTTCTTGCTGTCCTCAGAGAGCAGAGCTTAGTGCTGCCCCCTCCACTCCCCTCATGAGGAAGCTTCAGGCCACCATGAGGCCTTCCCTCAGCCTCCTCTGCTCTGGGCTGAAAAAAACAAGGAACCTCAGCCACTCTGCATACGTTTTCCCCTCTAGACCCTTTGACATCTTTGTAGACCTCCTTTAGGCACTCTCTAATAGTTTTATGTCCTTCTTATCATTGCACCCAACACTGCACACAGTCCTTGAGGAGAGGCTGCACCAGTGCAGAACAGAGCTGGACAATCCCTTCCCTTGACCATCTGGCAGTGCTGGGCCTGAGACACCCCAGGGTACGGTTGGCCCTTCTAGTTTCCAGGGCATGCTGCTGACTCATATTCAACTTGCTGTCAACCAAAACACCACAATCCCTTTCTGCAGGGCTGCTCTTCAGACTCCTGTCCCCTGAGATATGCTTATGCTATCTGAGATAAGATATCCTTATGGTATTTATTTTCTTAAAATAAAAGACATTTTCAAGAAGGTTGGTTGTGGAAACCAACAAGACTTGTTTTCAAAAATTAGTCTTAAGTATAATCCAGAGGGAAAAAAAAAATAGTTATCTGATAAGTTAAAAATATCAAATGCATGAATTAGCTTGGCATGTTTATAGTTTTGATTCTCATTATCAGTTGTGGAACTACCAGTCTCTTACTATAGGTTTGACTCAGCAAATGGTTGTCTAAAAGTCAAGACTAAGAATGCAACAGAAATATGTCTTTAAGCTGCTTACATACTGTGAAACTAAAATTCTCAAAATGTTTACTATTAAAGTGGAAACATTAATTATATCAGTTTCCCATATTCACGCTGTTCTTTCCTCACCATTTAAGACTGTGATAATTTGTTATGTAACACTGATCTGATACAGTGTCTTTGATAAAACTGCAGACTCCATGCTGCTCCCTCTTAATCGACCTTAGAAGCATCTCCATGGGTATTCAGCTGAGCTTTCTCAGCACAATGGAAGACAGCATTTTAACAGCCAAAAATCACTTTCTCTCTGCAGCATCATATTTAGTGCAGTTCAGTGCATGGCAACTGGGCCAAAGTTAATGCTGCTTAAGCAGCATTACCTGAGTGTTGCAGAGTCCTCTGAACAGATGCTGCTGAGCAGATCTGAATTTGGACTGGAACAGACTTAGGACTACCTGTACACCAAGTGCTGCTTCTGCTTTCTCTGTATTTCTTGCTGAGCAGATTGGAGAGGTGAATGAGATCATTTTATACTTCAGTGTTCTTCTCTCACCTGGCAAGCAACATCTGAAATCATATTAGATCATTAAGAGCCATTTGACTACATGAACAAGTTGTAATTTTTTCTCCTTCTGAAGGTAAAGACTATGTCATTACTGAAGCTTGAACAATTATATTCATTACTCTGAAAACACGATCAGCTACACGCATATGTGATATGTGTGCATAAAGGAAAAAAATAAAACAAACAACAATACTTCAGTAAGTGACCAGGATTTTACATTCAGACAGAAAACGTGGATTTGGCCTGCTTTAATTCAATTTCTGCTTCATCAGACCCAAAGTAGATTTCTAGTTATCCACACCACTATAGAAAAATAAAATATGTTTTATGGAAAACTTATTACAAAGTAGTAGTTATAATTCTCTCAATTTTTTCCCCCTTTTCCATTCTATTATTCCTGTCTCAAATCTTTGTAAACAGGCTCAAATTGCAAATATACATTTGTCTTGTGGCTTCCTAAAAATCTCATTAAAAACAAACAGACAAAAAAAAAAAACTTAAAAATTGTAATAGTTTAAGAGTTAGAAGAGTATTATTCAGTTGTTTAGTCATAAAGTAAACAATTTTGCTTAACTCAGTTTAATAAATTTATATGTCATCTGCTTTTAGTGTGTTATTTTCACCTTAAATAAAAGATAGCATGATTTACCAGGGTCTGTGGAATTACTATTAATCCTTCTTGCAAAGCTATCTAACTTAAGCATGTATCTACTACATAGGGTAGATTTGAAAAAATGAAAAATGGGTAGATTTGAAATTAAATTGTGCAACACAAGAAGATTTTTGTTAAAGTGTGGGCTCACAGTGTTGGAAATTGATTAATTCTGACATTTCCAAGGATTCTGAATATCATCTTTGAAATGCTCTTGGCAATTGGAGGGAGACAATGTTACTGTGCTGCTGCCTGTGCCACTGGAGACTCCAGGAACTGTTTGTTCTTGGCTGTTCCCACTGAATGCTGAAGTACTCATGCTACTGTTGCCTCTGCTGTGTTTCTCAACTGACAGTAGGGAAAGTCATTGACTTCTCAAATACCTGTCCTCACTTTAGGAATGTAATTGTTTCAAAGTTGAAAGGAAAAAAAAGAAAAAAAAAAAAAGAGAGAGAGAGAGGAAAAAAAAGAAAAAAGAAATAGAGAAAGAAATAAAGAGAAATAAACTTTTGTTATTAGTTTAAGATGATGTGAGGCTAAGGCTGTCTAGAATTAAATGTTGGAGATTCATGAAGTAGCCCTTTTTGTTTATTTTAAGCTGGTGTTTTGAAGACTTTCAGTTAAGTTAGGAGAACTAATCACACACACCTTCGGATAACATTGAGCATCTTAGATGAGCATTTTGACAATGCTGGTAAATATTCTATTTTTCAACTTTTCATAACATGGCTTAGTGCATGATCTCATTGCATCAAGAAATGAAGTGTATAGCAGGTTATTTTTGAAAATCAATGTGTTGGTTAGATATCTTTCTAGAAAATAGTTATTGAGCAGTAATATGATCAAATGTTCATCCACATCCCAGGAATTGTTTTGAATTTATCTAAACTCCCCTTTTGTCTAGGCTTGTTTCTCTAGCTTGTCAGAACCTGGTGCTGACTACAAGCAGACTTATAAAATTCATCCTTTAGTTTCAATGGTTTCTGGAGAGTCTAATGTTAATATGTAATCTCTTACTGTGTTGTGAAATCTCTTGGTGCTGACAGTAAATGATAATTTGAATGCAATGTGTACTGAAGAGAACAAATGACTGTCACAAGTCATTTTTACTCCTTTGTTGTGTAGTTAGGGTTTGCAAGAGGATTGTAATGATACTGCACTGACTGTTATATTACGTCTCCAAACTACTACAAGATCTGTCTGTGCAAGTGACTCCAATACTGTCAAGTAAAGTCTTCCAGTTTTCTGATCCCAGCTATTCTGTTTTGTTGTTGTTATTGTTAGTTTTGTGTTTTGTTTTGTTTTGGTTTTCCTTTTATTTTCTTTGGGAAGGTACAACTATGTACAACTGTAGAACAACTATGTTTCTTGTGTACTACTGACACAATAGTTTAGTAGATCACTATATACTTATTTAAAAATCAAGGCATATTTTGATTTTTTTTTTTTTTTTCTGGAGACTCTCATTTTCTCTAAATATATGATTGTAAGAAATTATTTCTTTAGCTCTACTAATCAGAATAATATTTTTTACATTAAAATACACCAAAAAAAAAAAAAAAAGGAAGAAAAAAAGAAATATCTAAAAAAACAAACAACAGTGTAATAGGAACATTTCCTGAGGTTGGTTTTGCTACATGCCTCACATTCAGTTATCTTTATTTGAATGTAATTTCACAATATTCATGGAATTATTATATCTGCTTATATTAAAGTAGAAATATTAAAGTAGAAATAGATTAAAATAGTATCTTGGAAGAATCTTAACTTCATTGGACATTGGATTGGTGTTTCATTGGACAAATTGAAATAGCCAAGCATTTCTATTCTAAGAGATGCTGAATTCAGTCTAATAGAACTTTCATCTGAAATCTGATTTGAAATAATAAAATAACCCCAGGTTTTGTGGGAAAATAATTAAATAAATAAATAAAAGTCCATATACAGTAGTTAGCCATCTTTTTTTTTTTTTTTTTAAGTTTTTTAACATAAATACTTGGATGGTTAATTTTTTATCATGCTCACGGACCTTCATTATGCAATGTGAATCCTTAGTGGTTTTAGGCACAGAAACACTTCAAGTACAAGTAAGATTCAAGACAATAAAGTGTCTTGAACCCTATTTAAAGAGTTTAAAATCATGAATTGTCCTGATATTATTTTATTATTGTCCTGATATTATTTTATTAATGATTTCAGAATTCTAGGCAAAATACTGCTGTTTGAGAAACAATGGGCAGAGCATCTTTCACACTCCAGGTTGAGGTATTTCTGAAAAGGTGAGACATGAATTGATGTTTTAGTAGCAATGCACTATTACTTAACTGTACATAGTTAACCTTGCAAACATTGCATTAGAACAGAATTAGATGTTTATATATCTGTTTAAGTTAATCAGCTGATATATTTGTTGATAATAAAAGTAATGTATTAATTTTTTGAAAACAGTTATGACATTCTTTATTCCAAAGCTTAATTAGTGGCAAATCATTTAAGAAAGTTTTTTTTTTTTTTTTTTTAAGAAATTAATATTTGTTGCTCCTTTACTTTTTTTTCAGTTTTCTTCTCTACTTACTTTTATTAAAGCTCACTCTTAGTTCAATATCCTTTGAGTTTACCTGTGAGATTGCTTGCTCTGAGAATCTCCGCTTCCTGCAGATACAATAGGAGCCTTGAATGCCATTGCTCTGGTCTTTTATTAAACAGTTGTAGGTAGCACAGTAGAGTGGTTTCTCAGATAATAAAGACATACTTCTGAGTACCAGACTATTCAGCCTATATGGGCAAGGGGCTAGAAAATGTGTATTAAAATCTGTCAGCTCAATGCTGACCTGAAAAATGTGCATTACTGTTCAACAAATAACTGTTAGAAGTACATTGAACCACTGGCAAAAGTTTCAGAGGTCACTGGAAGGTATGAATTCCTTGTGAATGTTTATACAGCAGCGGATGTTCTTGCAGGTATTAGCATCTTCATTAATTATACTTCATTAAAAACTGAGAAAAAATGTTTTATGAATAGGTCTCCTGTATTTCTATTATAAGGATTATACTGGATATATATATATATATATTTAAGTGGGTTTTGTTATTGTTGTCATTTTTAAAGTCATGAGAAATAAGAGTTAGTAATACCTAATTATAAATATAGAATGCCTACCTTTAGCTCCATGCTTAGACAGCTGGATTATTCTTATATATGGTATTAGTACAATGTATAGTAGATTTATATGCTGCTTTTCACATTAAATGCTTTGTTTTAAACATGTAGATACAATAAGCCAAAAGATGTGAATTTGCATCTGATTTACTGAACTATTCATTAAGGAGTACAGTCTCTCAGAAAATCTACAAATGGAGCATAAAGTTTTTCAGCCCCAAACGTTTGGATTTTTCTATTTCAAAAAGTTTTCCTTATCAATGTTTTCTGTAATTTTGTTCAAGATAAACACTCAATGCCACTTTAAAAGAGCTGAATTCAAACAATGCATCTTGCTTTTGTCTAAATAAAACACTGTTAGCTTAAACTGAGTTTTTAACTTTCTGAGACAGATACCACCCTCCACAGTCCAATATTTACCCAGATTTTATTTATTTACCAGTGATTATTTAGCATTAATCATTTACCAATGATGTGTAAATGTGATATGATTCTCTACTAAAAAACACTGACTTTTAGTTTATATTATTTCTATGACAGAGAAATCCCTGGATGTTGTCAATGTGATCAAAAACCTTTTCTATTCTGACTGTTAAAGGCTACATTTAACAACCAATAATGTAGAATGAAAAAGAAAAAAAAGATCCTCTTTACACGATTATTTGGAAAGCCAAGAAAGCTATGTTTACAGGTACATTTTAGAGCATGACTCAGCATACCAGCTTCCCTCGACTTCATTTCATAGTATAAAAAGCATTGTTGTATCAACACTGTATCCTATACCACAATTCAAACTATCTCACTACACTGGGACTAATTTATTTGTTGAAATCACACATCTGCTCCACAATTTTTTGCTCAGAGTAAGACACAGCGAGAGATGCTTTAATACTTGCATCTGTCCCTGATTAGCTATCTTGGAAACTAATTAAGCAATCAATAAAAAGAATAAGTACAAGTCAATGGCATCTCTGATAAGCGTGCATGATCTTAAACCTAAAGCAACATAGTTGACAGCAATTAAAAGGAACGCTATACCATCCTAAGGTTCATTAAGATACACTTGTACAGCTATTAAATGCCCATCTACTAATAGATTTTGTACAATACAGTGGGGGGGGGGGGGGAGGGGGAAGGAAGGTATCCCAACTTTACTGATGTAAAGAGTAATTGCGTAATTTTATTTAACCATTAATAAGGAATGCCAGACATACTTTTTTTTTTTTTTTTTTTTTTTTTTTTTTTTTTAGTATGAAGAATAAATAAAAGCTTTTTGTCTTAATAAATTAACTTCCTGTTTAACTTATATTAGTTGCTCTTAGGGCACATATTAGCTTGGACCTGATGTATTTCATGTGTTACTATGGAAGCATTTGCAGATAAGCATTTTTAAGATAACCAAAAATCACAGTCCTTAATATTTTTTAAGGATGTTACATGTAATTACAAGGCAAAACAAGACAAAAGAAGCAAGGAACAAAACCCACCACCACCAACAACAGAAAAAATCCTGTCCTAATTGGAACATTATCACTAAAACAATGAAAATGATCTTGCTGTACATTGCCTTTCTTTCTGAAGGATCTCATGGTACTTGATAAACCACTGTAGCTGCTGCCTTTCAAATTCTGTGATTTATGGAGCTCTGTGTTGCAAGATTGGCTTACATACATGCACTATTCTTTCTACCGATATTCACCTTGTTTCACCTCAAAGGACTTAGGTTTTATTTCAATACGTCTGTGTCTTTAAAAAGACTCAAGCAAGTTGTGATCACTTGCCTATGTAACTGAAGTATTTGAGGAAAGGTTCAACATTAATCTAAATCTGTTTCAGCTTTAATGTTGGCCCAAACCCAATTAAATATTTTAAGCATTTAAACTTTTAATCCTTTCACTTTATAAATTATTATTATTATGTTAATAATAATGCTAATTGTATACCAGATGTTCAGAATGGAAGGGTTTTTGCAGGTGTCAAAATCTGTACAAGAACTCAACTGTTTCAAGGAAGAGCCTCATACCTGTATGCTTACATGTGCTTCACAACATACAAGCATATTGACAAAGAGATATTATTAATAAAAGAAACCTTAACATGTCACTTTCCTGAATTATTAGCTTCTGAAGTTGTGATCTGAGTGTTACATTTAATGTTATCTGTGTTTTATACAGAAGTTAAATTGCTATCCCACTGATTAAAAATGGGATACATTTCTTTAACAAAGTTAATAAATGGATCAGGGTGACAATTCAGCAAGTTAGATAAGCATTGATGGATTAAGCACTATGTTCTAGGTTATACTCATATCTACTATCTAGGACAGTACATAAAAAGCAGAACATGTCCTTTGAAATAGAAGAGGTGATCATCAGTAGGCGAATGTAATTTTCCACATTGGAATTTGGCCAGCACAATGGTTCCTCTACAGTGTTTCTCTTCCAAAAAATATCTTCTGCTCTTTAATGACTACAAGCAGTCAGGAGGTTGGTTTAATGTCTCATCTGAAATCTGGCAGCAACCTCACGTGAGTTCTCATCCAAAACACCACCATTTTCAGAAAGTTTCAAATGACCCAGCCGTCCTTGTAAGGAATCATTTTTAACCACCCGCTCTATCCCCTGCCCAAGGGAAAAAAAAAAAAGAAAAAAAAAAAAAAAGTCATAATGCTGGATCATCAGCCTGAAAAAAGCACTAAAACACTTTTGCCAAGGCAATATTAAGAGTGATTTTTTATTTTTTATGTACATTTTTAATTTTAAAAAAGTTTTTGTTATTGAAAGGGCTAAGCCCATTGTCAAGGCATATTATTATTTCATTATTATCATAATGAAATAATATTATTATTTCATAATATTATTATTTCATTATTTTATGTTAAGGCCATCAACTATAAGTATTCTTCATACACTTTATATATATATATACAAAGTATATTTCACATTTGCCTTTTATTTTTAGTTTCATTCTAATTATGTATAAACAATCCACTGATACTGATTTTTTTTTTTTATTTTAAAGTACAAAAATGCAATCTAAGACAACTTGAAGATAATTCTTAGAGATCTATTTTTTCTACTTCTTCCCTTTCCTGTTCTTATGTTCTTCCTTTTCTTCTCACAGTTTCTTTACCTGATCTTTCATATCTTTCTTAATATCAACTCCTGTTCCTTCTTCCCTGCATTTCTGCTTCCAGACTTTGTTGTCTCTTTCCCTACTTTGCCTATTTTCTATGACCTTTGAAAGCTGCTCATTTACAATTACTAAGAATCTTTTGCTAATCTAAAAAGCAAATGAATAAGTAGTAAAAATCAATATTATTAATTCTGCTGTGTTCTGTGTGATTGCTTAATTAGACTAGATAGCTGAGTTTTTTTATTAAAAAACTATTACACTGTCTGTTTGTACAGCAGCCGGAAAAATGCCCAACACCATGCCCTTTCTGGTCATATTACTGCAAGGTGGAAATAGCTCCAGTGATGTGAATAGAACAGCTCTGGTGTAAAATTAGAATAAAATCTACAAGTTTCACTGTTACTATATCACCTGCAAAGACCTTGCAATCTAGTGTGAGTTCTCAGAAAACCTTACAAATTCAAGCAACTATTCACATGGGCAATTACATTGGCTTAATTGTGGTTGCTAGCATTTTTAAAGCTGCTCATCTGTGTAGACATTTGACTGGTCAGGATTTAATACATGGCATAGCGACATAACATGTTGATAGCTGTTGAAAAAATAGAATAAGACAGTATAAAGTAAGCAAATTATCTCAAAATCAAGACCACAGAGAGATTGAATTCACATATGTTCCCATCTTGATAAACATATTCTTTTGCTTTTGACATATAAAAACTCATGAGTGGCTTCTGTGTTAAAAATATATAAATAAATCCCAGCAATTTATTCTCCAAATAGTCCTTAATTTTCTTACCTTCAGCAAATTGTTTTTCTATTTAGAGAATTATTAATTATTAATTTGGCAGCTAGTGGTGAAGATGCTCAAGATGCTCCTTGAGAAAAACTGTTTTAACAGCAGCATAATAAGGCCTAACCTGTAGGTCCTGGTCCCAGGCTCTGTAATGTTAATCCATAAAACAGACAGCAAAGACTGTAACAGCAAAGTGACAGAGAGTTCAAGCCCAGTCCTATAACTGCTATTCCATTACTAGCATACAGCATGCCATGACTTTGTCTTGGGCCAGCTAGTATTTTCCCAACAATACCAAACGGGGTTTGGAAGATAATGTTTTCAAGGAACAAGTCACTATGGATAAGATTTGTTTGAGGGGAAAGCTTAGACTTGTTTCAGGAGAAAATTTAGCCCTATAGATGTAAACCATGCTGTTCTATGTGCCTATCAGGCCAGGAAGAACTGAACAGTATTGGCAATCTTCAGGCTACCACAGAGCACATGGGCAGAGTGGCTCAAAGCAGTCAGTTAGCAACTAAGGTGTTGAAGTGAGCCAACAGGATATGTTGTGTAGACAAAACCTTTCATTCAGAGCAATCACAGAATCATCTAGGTTGGAAGAGACCTCCAAGATCACCGAGTCCAACCTCTGACCTAACACTAACAAGTCCTCCACTAAAGCATATCACTAAGCTCTACATCTAAACATAGTAGCCTTGAAACCTTTTTTGGGACCATAACTCTGTTTCTGTTAATGATTTGTTGCCCTTTTCCCACCAGAAAATTTAGAACCTATCAAAGTAGTACCATACTTAGTGCCATCTTGGAAGGAAAAGGCCAGGGTTACATTTTCTTTGCACCCAGAGATTTCAAATCACATCTCTGTTTTCAAAAGAGTTCCTCAGTAATCATCTATAGGTTGTTCCAGAAACAGAAAAGTGTCAGAAAAAAGTTTCTTTTCCATTAACGATTCATTCTCTCTGCTATAATTAAAAATTTCTTCTGCCAGGAAAAGCAACAAGGGAAAATAATTGCAGTATGCCTGTTAGGATTTTAACCTTGATGGGGAAACCAACAGCTGTAAATTGCAACCCCAATCCAAGATCTGTAAGAAATGGTCCTTAAAACGGGGACAATGCAGACCTTCACCACTTGTGAATGCCCTAACCACTGTGCTAAAGTGTCATGGTAACAGGGTAAAATATTCCTTCTATATTTGGGTGCTGCTTTTTCTAATATAAGTACATTTTTATCATGCATATTCACCATACAATCTGTTATTAGTTTTAATTATTTTCAGTATTAAAGGCCCATGACACTATTAGCTGACCATTAAAAGTCATCTATAGCTCATTAGCAATGATTAATCACCTGCTGTCTTATAATTAATGGTTATTAAGAGAACAGCAGTTTAATAGATGTTCCATATTTTCTGTTCTAGGCAAGAAAACTTAGAAGATAGTTATAGGACATACATATATGGACATTGACTTTTAAGTCTCAGGAATTAAACTCTCATTGATAAGTCAACTCACTAGCTAAAAATAAAATATAAAAGGGAACCACACCACGCTAGTGACTTATTGATAATAATAATGATATTACTGAACCATCAGTAACAACCCCTCCCCTCCCCTCACCCCTTCAAATCCACCCCCTTCAAATTTTCACTTTGTGGAGACTATTTACTTTTCCAGACAGGTAACTCAGGCTATCAACAAGCCTGCGATCATCTTTCAGTATTCCACATTCTCTTCTTGTCAAAGATTTTTCTGGAAGAAGCCACCTTGATACTAACAAACTCAATTTTCATAAAAAATAGAGTGATTTTTTCCTCTTTTTTATTGAAAGACATTTATTTCATAATATATATATTTTAATATGAGCAACTGTGTATTTCTGCAAATTTATGTCTTCAATTTTGTCATAGATAAAAGGATGAAATGACCACTGAAGTAATGGAATTAAATATTACTTCACGATTTTCATTTATAGAAGTAGCTGCTCAACTGGAAACTAAACTCAGTATTGAAGAGTTTGGGGCATAATTTAAAAAAAAAAAAAAAAAAAAAAAAAAAAAAAAAGCATATTTTCAGTGCAGTTACAAGTCTTGATCGATGAAAAGGATAGTGACAGGTAGAGAGATCTCATCTGCTGAGATGAAGTCTCCATCTGCTGTCTTGAATCTCTGGGATTTGGGAAATCAGTATGTTACCATTATGATAGCAGATGTTTAACTGGAGGATCTCTGAACACATTGGAGCAGTGCAGTATAATCAGCTTGCAAAATATTGTGAAATTGATATACATTTGATATTTGAAGGAATTCTAAAATAAATTTCGGCCTTAATCTGCCTGATCATCTCCAACCTTTCTTCTTGAGCACTATTAAAACATAAGAGTAATCATCCCAAGAGACTTTGTGATTGAATTTACCACCTCCTTGTTCCCACACTTAGAAGAAAATGGCTGAGCCCAAAATTACCCAAAGTACTCAGTTTCCTGCTGGTCACAGGAGACAAACAAGTTCCATCCTAGCAGGTGCCAGCTCCAGTACTGAGAGAATAGTAATTATTTTATTTTATTTTATTTTATTTTATTTATTTTTTATTTTTATTTTATTTTATTTTATTTTATTTTCTAGAACCTCACTGCTTTAATGATCCAGGATCTAATTTCCTATCAAAATTTATTCTGAGCCATTGTAGATGCATTTGCCCTATTGGCCAGAATACTTTTTTTTTTTTTTTTTTTTTCCCCTTGAGTTTACATGCACTGTTCTACCTACAAAGCAATCTCTTCTCAGCCTTCAGTTGATTGGGATAAATGAAACAATCCTTTTCACAGACACCTCGTATCAAAGCTTCTGTCTCTCAGTCATCAATTTTGCAACTCTTCTCTGCGCTTATTCCCATTTGAAATCATGCTTCCTAAGCAAGGGTATTGTATTTCAGGTGAGGCTTTCCTGTGCCTGATTAGTAGGTACAGATAGACCCTTGCTCTGTTGTTGTCTCTCTGATAAATTGTAGTTAAATATTTGTCTTTCCCATGATTGCAAAAATTGTGCCTGATAGTATTTCTGGGATTACCCTGAGGTCCAGCTGTGATTTACTGGAGCTTACTCTGATAAGATCCTAATTTATAATTAGAGGTTTCATTAAATAACCCCACATTTCTGGTCTTGACTTTTAAACTATTACACTTCAGCCTATTTCTATTACTCCTGTCTTTGATGTCATTCATTTCATTTATGATGTATTCCTTTGAGTCAAAACAAAAAAGGACGGCATTAATGGCATTATGCCATTAGCAATCTCTATCAGGACTCAGCTTTTATACAACGGTTGTGGACTGCAGCATTAATCAAAGCTGATACTGGAGAAGTCCCCGTGAGATGCTCACTGGCACAGCAGTTTCCTCTCCTGCACAGTCTTGCCACGATCCTGTTCATTTTAACTTAGAACCCCTAGTCCCTTTCTTCTCACTGTTTTTTTTTTTTTTTTTTTAAGTGACACTAGAAGTTTTGACTTAAAGCAACTTAAAGCAAGCACCTAAATTCAATGACATGTAATCAGCTTGATACGGATGCTGTGTGCACTTATTGAAATGAATTTTCTCATTTGGAGTTGAGCCCAAATCTCTATATGGTAACGTGAGACTTTCAATTTTTTTCAGCAGTTTGGGGAACAAATCTGCAGGGATCTCTGTTGTGGATTCTCCTGTCTAACTGCAAGAGCTCTTTGCCACTAAATGTATAATTAACTATGGTCAACTCTAACATTTTTTTCTCTGTTATGATCTTTTTGAAAAGTAAGAGCACTTTTTGAGAGGAAGCCTTTAGGTCAAAGAAAGGAGGGCTACTACTTCCTAACAAATATCCTGAAAATGCTGATCAGTTATCAGCTGCTGGTTACTTATTATTTTAATTTCAAAAGACAGAAAATTTAAGTAGCAGTGATATGTTGCATACCAGTAACCAACCAACCAACCAACCAAATAAATAAGCAAAACCCCACAAAACAAAACATACAAACTTGTATCACACAAATATGTGTAGAAAAAGTTACCTTGATCAGTCTTAATTAATAGTTTGGAAATCAGTGAGTAAGAAAGAAAATCTAATGCATTTATAAAGAATTGAAATCACTGTGTTTTTTGTTTGTTTGTTTGTTTGTTTGTTTCCATAAATATAGAAGATCCTAGACTAATTTGATGAAGTGTGAATGTCTGATTCTCTTGACATATCTTGTCAATAAGATATTTATCACCAGATTTAATTATCTCTCTTCCCTACCATTTTGTGATCTGGAAAGTGTGAGGTAAGGAACTTTTCTGAGTCAGAGGAGGGATTTCAGCAAATATAGCAAAAGAGAGTCGTTTGACAAAACCTTTGGGGTTTGAAAGGCTGCTGTCAAATGCAGTTGTTACTTTCCACAGACTGAAGGCCAGCATATAGCCTTCTGCACCCCTCTGGTCCCACATAGAAGAGAAAGCTAAAAAGAAAAGAGGCCATCTTTCAGCCTTATGATGTTCCATTTCATTCTTCATTTTTCTCTGTTTTCACTTTGTTTGCACAGAAAATAGTCAGCTAAAGTCAGAAACCTTTCTAGCTATCTAATCTAAATTTGGGGATAAGCTTGTGTGACATCTGATATTTCCAAATTTTGCCTACTGATTTCTTCCTTTGAAATAAGCTGAAAGCAAGCTGAAAAATGTCAGATAGTTGCTATCATTGCTAAAGATTATAATTGCTATTAAATGCTAATTATTGTTCTCTTCACTAAATTGTTTCTTCTATAAAGATGTTTAATAGCAGAAGTAATTAAAAATTGTGCAGAACTATAAATTTATATGAGGCTATAAACATACAAATAAGCCTGCATTACTTGTTTTTTCCTGGTATATTTATAGTGTTTGAATTTCATTGGTCTTTAAATAAAAAGGAATTGTTAGTCCCAGTAGAAAGGAGATTCTGTTTAATCTTGAGAATAAAGGGAGCTCTGGGGTTTAATGGAGAAGACAGTCTTAGTTTGGAGTTAGTGCTGCCTTCAAGCTAATAGTTAAGAATATTTTGACTCCAGGAGTAAGCCCCAGGACACTTCTGTGCTAGCTCACAACTAGAAAGCAGATGGGAAAATACATACCACCCACTTTAATAATAATAATAATAACAAATTTTAAAAAAGTTTAAATTTATTTAACCATATGTACTTATGAATCAAGTAAAGAACTCTGTTATGACTTAAAGTTATAACAACATGGATCATGGCAATAATATATTTATTGTATAAATTGTATTTGATATTTAATAGAGGGGAGGATAAGAGAACAATACAATAAACAACATAATACTAAGAACAAAAACTTTGCATTTTCACAGTCCTATATCTCTTTGTGGTCTATGATTACTAGTTGTCATTGCAACAATTTTAGGGAGAAATAAATACAGTCCATATTCCTCACTGTAAACATAGGGAAACCAAGGCAGACAAATGTTATTATTGCTGATTTCTATAGACATGAGTCAGTAGTATATTTAGGGTTGATTTTTCAGCTGCATATCTGAGTTCTTAAAGAAGTACTATATATTTTTCTCTACTCGTTGCTATATTAGAATAACAGTTAATGTATTTTGCTTTGCTCTCCTAGTAAATTAATGGCAAGATGTGGAACTGAATTAGCCATCTTGCCTGTTTCTGCATGCTGTTGTTCCTGGGGGTCAGTTGGGAGTGGGCTGTTTGCAATAGGCACAGTGCTATTATTGACCTGAGGAGATTTTAGGGTTTAGAAATCTGAGTTGGCTAGAATTTTTGGGGGGATTTCTCTTGCTCTGACACACTCTTCTTGTGTACTTTGACCAGCTCTTGAAGATCGGTATTAACAAGCTAGTGTATTCACCAGTTCAAGGTGATATTCTAGTTTCAGAACCATTTTCATTTAATGACACAAACACAAACAATTCCGAGTACTTCAAATAACCTTGTGTCTCTGTGGTAAAATACTGTTCTCTGTTTGTAGAAGAAAACACTTACTTCAGGAATAAAACTTCCAACAAGTGCCAAACAAGGTCAGAAAAAAAAAATCCTTATTCAAAAAGGCAGATTATATATATATAAGTATATATACATATATATTTTCCTTCATATAATTATATTCAGGACTTTATTATATTTAGGACTATATTTAGGACTAACTGTCCTAAAAATAGAAAAATATAATACTAAAAATACAATAATTAAAATTCATACCTTTTCATTAATCTTTTGTATCAATCCAATTTTATTACAAAAAAAAAAATATATTGTCTATCACAAGTTCACATATTTCTTATAATTGAAAGAACACATATGTAAAGCTACATTTCACTCTCAACATGCAACTGCAGTCATGTTTTTGCAACACAGGTTTTTAGCACTTCTATTGTTATCTGGAGAAAGTAAAAATTCTACAGTGGACTAGAATAAATATAAATTGTTGCATATTTAGTATTACTCTTCATAAATTCATCCAAATTATGTTTTTTTTTTTTTAAGGGTTTTTATTTATTTATTTATTATTTATTTAATATGGATATCTGTGGCTTATAATAATTAAATATAAGGTTCTTGTGCAGGAACTAAGCACTTAACTCCACCTGAGTCCCTGTAATATTTTGAAAAAAAAAAAAAGTACCGCATAAACCTAAAAAGAATGGTTAGAAAACTATGGGTATTTCAGTTAAAGAAATTCTCAGAAAATGATAGCTGAACTTTTAAACAAAGATTTTTTATAGAGATTTCTCTCTATTTTATGTTTCTAAATTTAAACACTTTAAATTGTGGTTTTAAAATTCTTTCACTGGCATGTGGAATTTTGATTGTTTGCTTTTAAGAACAAGAGCAGGAAAAGAATGGAATGGTAGCAATAAAACAGCATTCAATAAGAAAAGATATTCTGAACAACAAAAAAAGGCTAAAAGATAATCCATGTGATTTTTATAGCAACATCAGGACACAGTAATATTGAAAGCAAAAGCAGCTGTAAAACAGCTGGTAATACTACTACATCCACACATGAAACTTCCTGACTCTCTTTTTCCATATACATGCTGTCCTGTGAATTTATGATCTTTAAAACTAACATAAGACAATGCCACTGTTATATATTGTATAACTAGTTGCCAAAATCCCATATTTGCCCTAATTCTTATTTTCTAATGAAATAGTCTTCTGGAAATTTATGACTGGATATTGAAAATCATTCTTTAAAATGAAATCATTAAAAGGAAATCTGTAAAAGAGACTTGCCCAGGTTTGTACATGCTGCCCTTGAGACCTATCTTCTTGTATCTTAATAAATCCACCACAGAATATTTGTAAGTACTGCATGAAGCCTGAAGCCATATTATCTTGGATTCACTGGGCCTGCACAGTATAAGAAAAGCAAATTATAACTAAAGATAAAGCTAATGAGCAATGAGTCAATCGGGGAAGTAAAGAGCTTCTTCTGCTGCAAATACTGTCTTTTGAACATGATTTGTAGGTGTCTGACAGACCAGGTAGAAGCAGGAAGAGTACAGACCATTTTTCCCACATTGCCACTTTGCCCACTGTAGTTCCAATGCCTATTTCAACAGTCACTGTCTTGGTGCTCAGTGGGAAACTGAAACTCAGCTGTTTTCACCCCAGATATCTAAGGTAGCCACAAACACAAATTTTCATTTGTGATATACAAGTCTGTTTCTATTTCTACGATTTTATGATATGATTCTTGTGACAAATGTTGACCCATCTTCCTTTCATTCAATTAACATTGGTTTTATGGAGTATAACAGCAAACAAAACGAGAGAGGAAGTATCCACAAGAAAGATACATTATTACTGAAAAATTGATAAATTGGTAAAATGTAATTGCACTTCGCCTATATATAACATAAAAATAAAAGATTTTGGTGCAATTTAAATAGATTTTTTTTTTTCTTGCACAGGTATGTTCATTCTGATACATGGTTTATCATCCTCTGGGGTTTAACCCTGGTGTAGATTAGAAATTAGGAGACATTTCTTCTCAGAAACAGTAGTTGGGTATTGGAATGGGTGGAGTCACTGTCCCTGGGGGTGTTCAAGGAAAGGTTGGATGTGGTACTTAGGGACATGGCTTTGTGGGTGACATAGGTAGGGTGATGGTTGGACCAAATGATCTTGAAGGTCTTTTCCAACTTTAATGATTCTATGATCTGACTAGAGCAGACATCTGGGGTATAGATGAGACTTAAGTAAGAATCATTCATTTACTCTGTAATCTGACTGTGACAGGAGATGCCTCAGAACTTTGCCTATTTCAAGATATCTCAAAGGGGAAGTCTGTACTGAGTAGCTCCAAAACATTCACTTAATTCTCCTGGATTTCATGTGAACTTTTCACTGAGTTCATTGGGGTCTCTCACTGTTTATTTCCCAAACCCCAGATATTTAAACATCATTTTTCACAATCATCATTATATTCTTCTATTTTTGTTCAGTTGTGACAAGCGGTTGAGAAAATAGAACATTCAGAAAAATCTACCATTGTAAATAAGAACTGTTGCACCCTTCACATAAAAATCAGAGATCATCTAGTATTGGATTGGAGCTCATATAAAATTGATATGTTGACTCAATATAATGTTGATGTAAATATATTCTCTTTGATTATTTTTTAAATCCAAATCAAGTCTGCAAACATTATGTGAATTTTGCATTCAAATAATAAAATAAAATCAAGTCACTCTGCTTCTAATAAGTTGATGGATATGTCTTTTAGCTATGGTGATTTGCTTATATATTCATTCCTTTATTCCTGATTTATTGAAATCTTAATTTTCATGTTCTAATATAAACAATATTTTATGTAATTTTGCATTAGATATCAGGTAGGATTCAACTCACAAAATAAGAATCTTAAATGTCTACATACAGGTGTTTGTGCATGTACCACATATTTAAGTAACTATTATATGCAGTGTCCCTCTGGTCAAAACAGTGGAGCTTAGAGATCTGTTCACAGCACCTTAAAATATTTTGTTAAAAACTGCATCACCATTAGATATAATGATGTCTTAGACAAACACTTTTTATATAGACATCTAGTGAAAGATCCAGGCAATTAAACATAGGTATATAGTGACATAGGAGAAAGATTGGAGTCTGCAGTTCTCCTGCAGACTTCTTCACTGAAAAACTTATTTCCTTTCATATGGTGGTGAAGTGTTGAAGGTTAACATAAGACATGTGAGATATATAGTTGCTACCAATTTACCAAGACAGACCAATTGTTAAATAAGGTCCTTCTATTCACTTTTGAAATGTGAGAGTTTCCAATTAAATAAAAATAAAACATAAAATAAAACACAAGGCTTACACAAGGCTTCCCATTAGATTTTTCCCTAAAAGTCATATCACCATTTCTTTTGCTTATGTTTTTTTTGTTTGTTTGTTTGTTTGTTTGTTTTACCTCTGCCTGAGGACAGGAGAAGTACTGTAACCTTCTCCACCCTGACACTAGTTTTTGTTTGTTCATTTGTTTGCTTTTTTTCTGGTTGACATAAGCCCTCCAAGTCATTTGACACAAGCACATAACATAAGCACAACTCACCATGTGAGAATACATCCAATCATTTACCCATTCAAATGGTTATAAGCAGTAGGAAAACTACTTTCTTGTAAGAACTTTTTTCAAGTCTAGGGATTTTTTGTTATGCAATATTATAGTTAAAATATTTTAAAGTATTTTAATTTAATTTCAATGATTTGCAATGTTGCTTCTTTTCTTAGATATTGATACAATTTGTAATAGTTTGGGTTTTTAATAAGAAGTTTTGGTTTGTTAACATTTTTGCTGTAAAACCCTTAACTTCTACTTCTACTGAATGAAACCAGGTAAAGAGCTATGAATCTGATATTGCCAGTGGCTGGGTCTGACGCTGGTCTCTAAGTATTTCTTGAGCATTTGTTTCCTGATCTGAACAGTTAATTTATTTATATATATATATATTTACTATTTATTTATTTGTTTATTTCATTTTTAAATGGGGGGATGTTTTGCAAAACACCAAGGTCAACATTGTAGTAATAATCAGTAATTAATTTTACTGCTTCTTAAACTATTTACTTGCTCCTATACTGCAGAGAATATGAAATTACACATTAAAAAACAACCAACCAAGAGTAAAAACAAGAAATCCACTACCTCATTCAAGCAGATACTTTCTGCTTTACTGATCGACTTTCTATGAACCTTTCGTGTTGCAAAAATTTTGCAGCAAATCATCTCTCTAAATAGAGTTTATGCATTCTACATGTCATGCTACAAAAGAGAAAATGAGTAAGAGGGAGAGTGATTGCAATCTATCTTGTAAAGGTTTACCACTAAGGGGAAAAAAATCATATATTTGTTATTGCAGTTAATTATCACTGCTGATGTGATAATGATCACCAACATTGATGTTATGCATTAAAGCCTGGCAGTTGTATTTCTATTAATTTAAGATATTGTTCAATGCCTTTTTAAGTGTTAATCTTGCTCTCTTTATCTGGAACATATTATCATATTGCCTGAAGAATCAGCAGCCCTCTTCCCCCCCCCCCTTTTTTTTTTATTTGTTTTTGTTTGCTTTTGTTTTTGTGTTGTATGAAGAGCAATAGCTGCAGAGTTGACTTTCCCATGCCTAGGTAGAGATTTATTGCAGCATACGGGTTTTCATGTCAAAGAAGCATACCAGCCTAACATACAATTCACTTGAAGAACACTACCACAAGACAATTTTGACATCAAAATGTTAGCATGATTAAAAAAAATAAAAATAAAAAATTAGATCTTCATGAATCCAAAATGAAATTGAACCACCAACTGTGGTACTCTTTTAAAGCAAACCTTTCTAACATGTAGTCCTGTTCTTCAATGTTTCTTGACCATCACATCAACAAGATTTAATAACCTAAGGTAAAATTTTAAAGATCAACAATGGAGATGTATAGTCAGATTGCACTTATTCAGGTACCTGCCAATGAAGTCTGATACATAATAGCACATAAAAATAATCTGATATGGATTAAAAAAAATTAGGACTAAAAATGTAATGTAATCAGATATTTTGAGCATTCTGCTGTCTTGTTTTGTCTAAGTACCCACAAACATGAAGTCCTTGAACATTTATAATCTAAGTTGTATCTGAAAGATGATGTGACAGACAGATCCAGAAGAGGGTTCACAATGCTTCCCTTTGCTCCCAGAATTTCTGTCAAAAGTAGATCATGCTTTGTGGAAGGAGGAATCAAATCAGAAACAGCATCAACAACAGTGGTAAAATGTGCTTAATAATAGCTTTTATTATTATTTCAATGTACATATGGTTAGTATCCTTAAACAGGATGAAGTTAATATGAATTCCCATAAAATATTAGATCAGTATTTTGTGCCAAATGTTAATGAATAAAATGCATGATCAGTATTTGTTCTAAGCTGCAGTTCCTGGATTCAGAGTGCCTACCTACACTTCTGGATGAGCCCCAGCAAAGAAATTCAGTTCAAGACAAACTCTTTTCCTTGCAACTTCCCAGTGGGAGCTCAGCAGAGCAGGGAGGATTTCACTGGGCTGGTTTTCATGGGTCCTTCTCTGAGCCATTTAACCACAGGCAGCTGTGATACCTGTAGCTCTCCACCATCAATCAACATCCAGTGACCTGCACTGGGAAAGAGATTGTGCCGTTCTTCCGTTGCATTCAGGCTGGTGTTTAACTCTTCTCAGATGCTGCTAAGGGAATGTTTAGTCAGTGCATACTGTTTTTGCTCAATGGATGTATTCTCAGCCACTTAGTCCATCCACGTCCTCATTGTGTGCCATGAACTTTCAGCAGCTGGCTACATTGCAAGTGTCCTGTTCACCCAGAGTTGCTTGTTTTCTCCTGATACACTAGCATACAGCATGAGACTGACCTTACACAGCCGAGCCTCAGAGGGACACTGAACAAAGAGATCAGTGTTCATACACTTCATATTTAGGTGTAGCCTTGGGGATTTTGAAAATATTGACCACTAGGAACCATTTCATATTCTTCCCCTTATTTTACTACCTTGTTATTTCCTCTGTTATATCCAAGAATAAGCTCACTTATTCTCAAGACTATTCTCACTATTCTCACAAGACATTCTCAACAATGTCTCATATCTTATGATGTCTCTTATTACAATGTTTCTGCAAGGTATGGTGGTGGAAGAAGTGGAACCATAAACTGCCAGTAATAAAAAGTGGCACATGACTGCTGGTAATAATATATAAGAACAGAACCCTAAGTATACTAAACCTTATATATATTTATATATGTATATATATATATATGTATATATGTATATATGTATGTATATTTCTGGTATTATTCCTTTTGCTTTTTACTGCATCTGTTAAATGGAAAGGAATTTATTTCAAGAAAATATGTATTTTTTTTCCTGCATTTATATTTCCAAGAAATCTCAAATAGCTTCAAGTTGTGAATTCCTAATAATCAAATCCAATATTTTTCAATCATAACTCTAAATGAGAACTAAGATTATTTTGTTGTATGATTATTTTTAGTATGCTATGATGCAGGGAACACAATTATAAAAACAGACGTACACTCTTACTCTGGGTATGAATTTTAATAAATGGTTTCAACAAAAAAAAACATTCATTACTATGATAGTTGTTTTCCCTTCTCTACATTACACCCCAGAACAGAGCAATTAAATAACTCAGTTTATTGGAATACTGAATTTATCCTACATTAAGCCAAAAATGTTAAACACTCACCAAACTAAGTCAAGTATTCTATAAAGACTTGTTTTCCTATAAACAGATTTTCCTATAAACAGATTTTATATAAATTTAACAGACTACTTTATTCTCATCACTTGAGCAGAGAGAAAAAAGAGTCACAAAATAAAGGTGACATTTATTGTTGTTTTTATCTAGCTATAAAATTATAATTACTTCTCTATTAACATACTAGGCAGTAAAATGCTTCCACAAACGTTCTAACTAAGAGCAAATATTTCATACAACAGCCATTACCACTGAAATTATAATATATATATATATATATATAAATTACAATGTAATTATGTAACAGATTCGTAATATACAGACAGACTCTTCAGAGGCAGAATTTGTTAGACTGAGATATATAATGTACAATAGTTTCAGAAAAGTATGACAGAAGTAATATGCCTTTACTCTTAAACTAAGGTTTGATTATCCCTATAGAAATATAACATCCATAAGTATTTAAAAACTACAATAATATAAAAGAATAATATATTATATATGTTCTGTCATGTGTTCTGTAATCTTTCATTAGTAATGACCATCTTTTAATCTTTCATCGATAGTAACCATGAAATGGAAACTTCTGAAATAACACTTATAAAATTCTCCCAGATGATACACTAATTATTGAAATTAGTGGATATTATCACTTTTAAAAATTAATTGAATTAATTGAATGCTAGAATTTATTTGTACATAATTTTAGCACTCTTCTGTCAATAATGAAACTATGTCAAAACTAAAACAAAACAATGCAGAATACCACCAACAACAATGAAAAAAAAAAAGAAAAAAAAAGAAAAAGAGAGAGAGAGGGAGAGAGAGAGAGAGAGAGAGAGAACCCTAATGTAATAGTCCAGATGAGCATATTTTTTTTTTCCCTTTTTCATGGCACTGGAAATAGTTAGGGTCTGTGTAGTTCTTAAGCTGAATTCTGAAAACATTTCTTAGTATGTCAAACTTTGAAGAAGTTATTAGGTTTCTTTTGAAAATTAAGCACACAAATATTGCTATTGATCTGTGAAATTATATGTTCAAAGTTCAGTGTATGACAACAGTTTTGTGTGCAAAACTTTTCCAAACTATCCATATATCTTTAGAGGTTTGGGACCATACTTTCTCACTGATTCATAGGCCTGTAAATATTAAATAAATTAGTATAAATCTATTTTAAAATTACAGGAATTATTTATTGTATTTCACTTCATATTTTTATTATTATTATTACACATCTATACATCACTATTCATTTGATTTTTTTTAAGTAAATTGTCTTCAATGTTATGTTTAAGTTTTATTACTGTGGATAACCACTACTTCTATGAAAATTATTAATAAACACCATCCATATTTTAAAAGTAATATTATGAATATGTATTAGTGGTAAAGTTATATTGCTTAGCTGCACTAGATTTCTTTAAATAAAAATAATAATTACAGTGTTTGATACATGGTAAGTAGATTGGAGAAGTCACTTTGATTGTATATATAACCGGTCTAAACTATTAATTAAAACTGAATGACATGAAACTGTCTGATATTTACAAAATGTGGTTTGCAATTAAACACGAGTTTAAATAGCATGGCTAAAGTAATGTTAAAAGGTCAAAAACTCAGCAGTCTGCTTACTCATAGAATTACAAAAGATTTCATAACTAAACTTATCTTTTTCATGATTAATAAACTTTGTACATCTTCCTTTTTTTTGATAATGTTGATCATATCATATACTTTTGTTAATCAAATCAATCCAGTATAAATATTCTGTGGAACTGTAGTCCATACTCTGCAAATACAATGGAAAATGTTTTATAAGTTGTTGTGAAAGTGGCCACCTGGTCATAAATTTCAATCCAATTAGTTTTTTAAATCTAACATATTAAGTCTTTCACATCTGTTCATAATGTGCAATAACATAATTCTTTTACATATTAATTATATTGTTTTTATTATTGAAAGACAGGAGATACTGTCCTTGAAGACAGCTGTTGGCCACTACTCTAGCTGACAGTATAACATTTAGGTCAAGACTTTGCTCTAGTTCTATGCTGAATCTGAAGAATGAGGCACAATTGTTTCCATTGGATCCTATGATGTGTTAGAAGACAAACTGAAAAGGAACACAGGGCTCCTACCTTCAGTACATCTTGTTCTTGTAATTTACAGTGCTATTAATCCACTCCTAATGCTATCTCCTCACAGCAAAGACAGGAGGACCAAAGGTAACACTTTCCTCAGGAGTAACAACCAGGCAGGTGAGCATATGAGTCTGTGTGGCTCCAGCCTCAGAGGTTTCCATGCCCTGATGGGGCACCCTCCTGGCCTGAGCTCACAGCTCTGGAAAGCTTGGACTAAACAATTTAAATTATGTGTGTGTGTATGTATATATATATGTATATATATATACATGTAGGTATGAACCTTGCCTTCATTTTAATCTCTCTGTTTTGTTCTTCAGCCTCATGTAAGTCCAGTAGAAAACATTTTCTTTCCTTATAGATAAATTCTTGCCAATTCTTATGCTTAGATAAATCTAAATCAGTGATGAATAGAAAAGTTTCACTACACTGCAGATAACCTGCAATTTTGTTTAAAAACGTGAATTCTGAGTTTTGCGGTTGTAAGCTATGAAAATATAGGTACAGGATATACTGATATAATTGTATTTCTGTTATTATTTTAGTAATACCTAATTTTTATTTAAATAAAAAAATAAATGAACAGTGTTCTAGACATAAATGTGACTATCAAATCAAATTTTGTTTTAAATAGATTACTTTTTAAATCGTATATATTCATGAACATATACATGTGATGTTTATCAAAAGAAACAAGAAACAAAACCAACCCCCTTTTTAAAATATTGTCCTTAGACTTACTAAAAATTACAAGATGCTCTCGGTAAAAGTGCTACTGAAGACTGTCAGTGGTACTGAAATAAGTATTGCTTAGCTGCCTACAAAGATTTCAGTTTTTAAACCATGGTTACTTGTGCAAATGGTAACCCAGGTGTTGTTCTTGACCTACAGTGACTGTTGCTGTAGCTTCAACTGGACACGGTACCATTTCTTCCCAGTACAGACTTTTTGTTAATGCAAACTTTGGAGATGCCACTGAAGACTTATGAGCAACTCTATGGCTAGTGAAATTTTTCACCAGCTACTGTTTGTGAATGCAGCTTTTGAAATATTTATAGGAAAAGTAATGAGGCAATATCAAGTACTATTTTAGGACTGGAATCCCGTTCACAACCTCACCCTTGAGGGAAAACTAGCTGTCAGGGATAGGCAACTGTAGCTCGCTCTTTGACTTATTTCCTCACCTTCTACTCTATCTTCTAGACTTCAAAAAAAGCAGATTAAAAGATGAGTCTGAGACATCCTTTAGTTTGATAAAGGAGAAATAAAATCTGATGAGATCACATAAAATGCCTCAGGTCCAACAGAAAACATAAAACCATGAAAGTTTGTAAGTTCTAGTAAAGAAAAAACTGAACTTGGAAAATTATACACTAGAAACAAATTTTCCTATGAAAAGCTAATAATGACTAGAACAATGATCTAACCAGGCATAATAATGATGTATTTTTTAATGAGCCAAGAGAAAAAAATTATAAAAGTATAACTTTTTTTTTTTCTTTAGTTAACATTATTTATTGTCCAAGATTAACAAAATAAAACAAAAACAAAATGTTATACAGGTATTTCAATATTTAATGTTTTCCTTACTATTTATTGACTAGTCTTCTAGAAAATTATGATCTGAAACTTTGATCCAACCGTCCACTTTTATAAGACAAGGTCTTTTCCATTAATTTTAACAGTGAAATATAGTATAAAGAAATAAAGTATAAATAATATTTTTTTAAGAGGAAGCAATGTATACATGTATACGCAGGTAAATTATTTTTAATGTGATCATAACTAAACACCCTCACTGTACAGAAAGTGTAAGAGAAAAATAATGCCATTGTAAACTTCACATAACTTTATTTCTCATGTCAGCACTTTCACTTAATCGGTTAGAACACACTCCTTCAAGACATGCATGAAATGCAAAATTATTTGAATGACAGTGCCCCTTTATACTTGAAAATTTATTAATCGTATTTTGTCTTTGACATAACAAGTACAGTTTAAGTAATCTGTTGTAAAATAAATATAAAATTGAAAATATTTTTCCATTGTATAAACTTGTCAGCTATTTAACATTGAAATCACATTCAGCTTCTTACTAAACCTTATAAGAATATTTTTTCCCATGTTTCAATATAAATATTTATTGCAAGTTTCAAGTTCCTTTCCCCAAAAAAACATTAGAAATTTGAGTATGGTGGTGACACCATACACAGATTATTGATGGGATATCACTAATGATTTAAGTGTGTCAAACATTTCCAAGTCATTAAATGAAAGTAATAAATCAATAAATGTTCTGCAATTTATTATTAATACATCACTGAAGATTATATTTATTCTTATATTGCAGGATCTAAAATGGAAATACCCTTCATAATTAATTAATTAATAGACATATGTTCTTTAATTACAAATCAACAAATCACAGTCATTCTCTGTAAAGTATTTTTGAATTAGGTCAGAAATTAAAATTGAATCTGCTGGCCAAAGTGACCCATATTTCCCTGTAACTACTATGGAATTACTATCTTTGTAAATTAGTTTAAATTAATTGTTTAATGAAACAGTCAGTTTGTGTCTATCTGCATGCATGTTTATGTGCAGAAAAAATGAAATACTACAACATAAAAGAGACACTATAATATCTGGGATGGTCTGGACATTTGAAATAACTATAGCAAGACATATATAACATGCTCTTCTCGTAGATTAAAGCTCATCCTAGGATCATTTAAAAAGTGTTAAGCATTTGTTAAATCTTTCAAATTAAAAATCCAGACTGCTGACAGGAAGCTCAAAATGTGCAAATAGATAGGTAAGATTCATCTTAATAGTGTAAATTTCTCCCAGAGGCTCACAGCAACTGATTTCTACTGATTGGTATTATCTGCTACTGCTAGAAGGTGGGTTCCAACACCTTTGCACTGTTTTTCAGGAGGTTTAAATTATTATTATTTTTATCCCAAGCATTTAACTGACTTTGGCTGCTTATGAAAATTCCATTGGGAGAAATCTCTGCTATAAAGGGAGTCATTTTGAGTAGATATTACCCGGGTAATTCTATACGATATGCATAATTCTGAGATGAAATTATGCATTAATGCCAGAAAGAAGACATCAGAATTCACTGTAAACAAGAAGCATTCAAATGGCTTCCACAAAGATGTTAGAGCCTTTGGGTATGATTTTAAACTGAGGCCATAAAACAGGTCAAAAACTAATCTTGGAATAGTCAGTACCATACTCAGTTTGCTTTGTCAGAGTTCTGCTCTATGTTCAGGAATGCTGGCAAGGTTCCGAGATTCCTACCACCTCTTTGTTACAGCAATCCACAGTGGGCTTCAGAAAATTTGATTTGGTTGTATGAGCTCTGAGTGTCTGAATGATTATGTATGTTTATTTCTAATACTACCTACAGAAGGAAGTTTGTTTTATGTTGTTATCAGTTTAAGATTGTACAGGTTGCATGAGATGGAGCAGAATTCAGCAAATTTCAAAGTCAGGGAAACCGTCTAT
This sequence comes from Oxyura jamaicensis, assembly GCF_011077185.1. Classification (NCBI taxonomy): domain Eukaryota; kingdom Metazoa; phylum Chordata; class Aves; order Anseriformes; family Anatidae; genus Oxyura; species Oxyura jamaicensis. The sequence goes on along the minus strand of NC_048894.1, from coordinate 130,519,100 downwards.
AATCAAACCAAAGTCTTTCATAATGTCAGACTTATATAGAAAAACAAACAAACAAACAAACAAACAAACAAAAACCTTCATTACTATGTCTTTTTCTATATTTCCTTCCAATCTTAACCAATTAATCAGTAAAATGTTTAAATTTATTTTCTTGGTCTTAAGTAGGAATGTCACCTACAGATAATAAAAGAGTATTGAGACTTGCTTCCAAAATGATGTGAATTAGAGAACAAAGTGAGTTATTTTATTATGACTTTCCTATGGGTTTTGATTTCCCCAAATTCTTCTGCCAGTATTTATATGTGATATTGATTAGTTTGATGTGCACTTGTTTATTCCTGTCTTGCTAAAATGGACACTTAACACACTATTAGCTCCGTAAAAGAGATGATAGTAGTACTACTACTGCCTCGACTGTCTTTTTCCTGAGACACCTATGTCTTATTTGTGTTTCTGGTACTGTCGTCTCTAAAAAAAAAAAAAAAAAAAAAAAAAAGTGACTTGCAAGAAACACAAAGCATTCTCTCTGAGTGAAATCAAAGAGAGAATATATCCTTATGATTGACTTCCTAGCTAAATCTTTAGAAAATCCCACTCTGATTTTTCTTGAAATAATAAGTGCATCTCTAGAATATTTATTTCAAAACAATCAGGTAATCCAAAATAATTTTCTCATTTTATGTGCAATTCATACTAACTAAATATAAATTCTTGGATATAAAATTTCCAATTACTTCAAGAAATATACTTTCAAGAATTAAAATTGTCTGGATTATGACAAATAATAATGTTAACCCTTAACCCTCTAATGTTAACCCTCTTAACCCTGAGCAGACAGCAGGAAAGTAATCCTAAGGCTGCACAGAAAACTCTGTTGATCTAGATGATATTTTCTCAGTAACTCTGCTTGTGTGCCTATCTGAGAACCACAGGAATACAACATCTGACATCATTGTGAAAGGTCTTCATGAATTCAAGATGACTCCATGAAAACTGGCATGTTCATTCCTTACAAAAATATTTTGTAGAACATTTATTAAGTTCTATGATTCATGAAATATTTGGAAATGACAGTTCTCCTAGAGAAATAAGGTGAACATTTAGAATTCTTTAAGAATTCTTTAAGAATTCTTTAGAATTCTTTAAGAATTCTAATTATTAATTAACATTTAATTAGTTTTCCTGTTAATTTTGACATTTCTTTATCAATTTCAACAGTCACTCTTCACCTCCACAACAGCCTTGCCTCTTTACCTAGCGTTTTGTTAAATGGACCTCACCTCAGTAAAATAGGTTTTCCTTTCTCTTGCTGTGTGTGAAATGGTTTCTCTCTTGTGAACAGGAATAATACAGTTCTTTTGGCTCATAAGAAAAAGGCAGGTTTGGGGGCCAGAAACCTGTGTACTCTCTGTAAAAAATGGATCGGTCCTGCCCAACAAAAATCTTAAAATAGTCTTCAGGGTTTTCCCTTGTTCTATGCCTTCAGGGATGTGTTTGATTCCAGTATTATTGCCTTGGGATGTGTCTTTCTAGCCAATCTTAAATTCATCTGTTTGATAAGGGACCTCTTGTGTTTGTTTCATCCTCTCATGAAGAAATTAAACTGTCTTACTGATCTGTGGGTGCCAGAAGAATTCAAAAGAAGCTGCTGTTTGGAGGATGGTAACTACAGACTTGTTTGTGGAGAGATCTGCAGCTCTATTTTTGAGCTGTAATAACCTGACACTTGTGATGGTTAACATTATGGAGGAAAGGCTTTTTTCTTTAACATGTTTGCAATAATTTGCAATAACATAGATACCAAAGATTACAAAAACCACCACCACAACAACAAAAAATGCAAATGTAAATGATTTTATAGTCCTTCTGAGTTATTGAGGAATTCTATTAACTCTGTCTCTTTCCAAGTATTTCTACAAGCAATCTATACTCTTAGTCTTTGCATGATACGCATCTTGCTTTATCACTTCAGTGAAACTAAATGAGTGAAGTTAAATGAGTTAAATGTTGCATCAGATAGAATTTTGAAACTACTATTAAAAAAATAAAATAAAATAAAAAATCCATCCTTTCATAAAAAGTTAAAATATTTCTGTTACTTATGTGATAAGTGGCTCTGATTTGGAAGTTATTAACGTGAGCTCATGTTCAGCATATGCTATAGGCATAGATGTATAAGATTTATAAATATAATTCCTTCCTGTGAGTTTAACTCTTAAAAAGTTAAGTCAGTATCACTTTTTTTTTTTTTTTTTTTCTTTTTAAGCACTAATGAGCTAGGAAAATTAAGCTATTTTTGTATGCATATTAAATATATTATTATGACTCTTTGTCAAGAAGACAGAACATAACTCTTTAAATATGCTTGAAGTAAGAACTGTTGTCACTTTTCTATTCTTCTACTGTCACAGCCACTACAATTCTACTCTTAAACAAGTTATTAGAAAGGTTATTTAACTATAAGTAATATAACCTTAATTTGGTTAATGTGGATGACAGCAGTAAGTATACTGATTTTGACTAAAATGATGATTTCTTTGATATTTGGTGAAGAAGCCAATTTCTGTGATGGGTTGTATTCTAGGACATTGTTTTTAACTGTCGTATATGAAATGGTTTTCAAATATCTGCTGCTGTTAGTGCAGGCAACAACACAATCCCTGCTCAGACTGTGATGGTTTAAATTACTGAGAGAATTTTTTATACTTTGAAATATCTTTTCCACCAAAGCACAATGAAGTACTCAGTGAAATATTCTAGTGCCTGTGGGTTGATGCATTCTAGAAAAATGGTTTGGAACTGTTTCATGTACTCTAACAAGCAAAAGATCTGCAGCTTCTTTACAAAGATTTCCTGTGCAGAAAAGCAGCTTTCTGGGGGACTGTTTTCAGTACCATCACAAGTTTCTCACTTCCTAGCAGTTATTTAACTTGCTCTTAATAATATACAATGATCAGCAGGTACAGTTAAATAACAAACAATAAACCTCTAACACAACCATGGATGACCTTGTTCTCTAACAACAAGGATGTAGAAAAAAAAAATAAAAAAGGAAAAAAAATAAAAAAGGAAACACATTTGGAGGAGAACAGAGTTCAAAACATGTTAACATAATGTGTTTTCAATTGCAGTTTCAATGCTTTGATAATTTTAATGTCTTTGATTGACCCAGAGAAATGCTCATAATCTGTGTAGCATTAGATTATGACATAGACTTGCATACAATACTTCTTTCTTTGCTTATCCTTGTGGTACCTTAGTAATATAGAAAACAAGATACAGAATCACGTTTCACTAAATTTGTTTGCTACTACCTCAAGGACTAAAGTAATATATATTTTTTTAAAACTCTGTGGCAGAAAACAAGGCATAATACTATACTTGATCAATGGCATATATCAAAACTCATTAAGCAACAAGGTATGCCTATAATTGTATTTTCATACACAGATCGTAAAGACATGAACAATCGAAAGGCTCACTCTGGAAATCCTCTTACTGAAAACCAGTTTGAAGTCTTTAATCCTGCACCAGCAAGTGGACATGCTTGTTGAGGAAAGATCTGACAAGAGCAGGAGACAATGGAGATGTAGGATGTAAAAAAGCATGTGGTGATGGGCAAGTGAAAGAGTGAATCAAAATGAGCACAAACCTGTAGTGATAATTCAGGTTGACTGAGTATCCTTAATTCAGGTATTTCATAATTTCTGTGTTCTTCAGTTGCAGCCCTAGTGCTTCTTTGGCACAATTCAGAGGCAATGTAACAGTAAGGCTTTACAGAAAATTAGCCATATCATGCTGCTGAAACGAGCTGGTCCCTTTGGGTACTCAGCAAGGAAGGATAGTCACATTGAAGCTTTTTCAGCTACTTGAACCAGTAATGACACTGGCAACACAGTTAGCCTCCATCTCATCCCATCCTTCAGGGAATGAAGGCATTGTTAATTTTCATAACTATCTTCTAAATAAAGGAAAGCATATTCTAGGGATTTTAAATTTTTACACCAAGTTTTCTGCAAGCCTCGCCTTTGCCCTGGCTTCCTACCTTCCCTTACTGCTACAGTTCCCCAAATCTATGTTCCTCAGCCAAATCCTGTCTGCCTCCTCCTGCGCCAATATTTCTCCCACACCTTTACTTTTCTATCTTATCTTACACTGGCCCACATTCTTCCCCTTAGCATCACTTCCTTTATTCCCCTCAATTTCTTGAATCTTCCCTGTGGATGTTTTTGTCTCTTACCCTTAACGTCTTTCCTTACCACAGTCACTCTTGCTCCTGTCCTGTCCACTCACAACCGTGAGTTCCTTCCTCTCTTCTTCTGGCAGTTTACAGGGAAAGCGATGCCAGGGCCAAGAGGAAAGGCACTCAGGTCTCCTGTCTGGACAGTGCATGCACTGGGTTATTTCCGCATGTTTTTTGATGGAATAATACATGTTCAGAATAGAAAGGATCTTTGGAAAACTTTGATTTCACAAGTTTTGCCATGTGCATATTTTACCCATTGACCTCTAAGGCCAGATTTCCTTAGGGGCAGTAGAGACATTTTCATCAGTACAGGGTTGTCTCAAGCAAGATTTTAAATTCAATTTCCCACGTGTCACCAGATGGAAGCTTTACAACAAAATGTTAATAAGACTATTTAACATTAACTAGTCAACGCTATTTTCCTTAACCACTTCTTAAGGAAGAGCTTACTTTAATCAAAACTTTAACAAATTTATTTGAGGGATATATTCATCCACAGTGGTTTAAATTTGGCAGAGCTATCAGCAACTGAAAACAGAGGCTTATGATTGAAAGCCTCTGGCAGCATCACTTATTGGCATGAGAACTCTGCCACTATTAAAACATGTTGTTTATTTAACAGTTTCTGTTAAATTAAATTACTTATCTTTAATCATGCCAGATATATTTATATCTATTTTAAATAGACCTCCAAATGTCTCTTTTAATTCATGCACATAAATTATAGTGTAATGAGGTAATGCTTCTGCATTTTCATGAGTATAATAAACCTCAATAAACCTCTTATGATTTGGCCCAAGTTGAATATATCAAGGAAAAAAAAAAAAAAAAGGAAAAAAAAAAAAGGAGGAATTGGCATAATCAGAAATTAAGTCACATTTAATATATTAAGATTTAAAAAGCACTGAGGAAGTTCACAGTGTAAGGAGGATGAAAATGACATGGAAAAGAACAGTGTTTTCATTTATACAAATATTAAAATAAAGAGTTTGGCTTCATGAACCTGTTTTTGCTCACATTTATCCTAGTAAATCTTGTTTTCTCTACCTGCAAAATGAGTAATGAAATCAACAAAATCAGTGGAGATAAAAATAAATAAAACTAGAATCAGACCACACAAATGTAAATAAAGAAACAGCATGAAAAAAGAACAATGACCTTTTGGACTGTGATGAGGTACTTATTGTAGGAAAGTTCCCAACATGAAAAGTTAATGTTTAAGGATTTAAAAATTATTAGAAGTGTAAAGTACCAAACGTAATAGTCAAGATTATTTACTTCCTGTAACTTCCTCTTGAAAAAAAATGGCCTCTGTTTTTATAGAGAAAAACTTTAGTATCCTATACAAGATTCTACTGGAAAAAAAAAAAAA